>NW_006777801.1:285432-294093 GCF_000442215.2 Lipotes vexillifer
GTGTCCCCTGCATCGGCAGGCGGACTCTCAACCACTGCGCCACCAGGGAAGCCCTATTTTTAACAATTTTTGATGAAAATCTGTTAGTCACCAAGCACAGCTATGAATAGAACAAACTGCCTTTTTTCCTGTTTTTATATCTACCCCAACAGTAGAATGCTGTTTTGTGATAGTTTTTCTTTGGATGAAAGTTGGGTAGAAAAAAACTTTATTGTTTTCCATTAATATTTTCTCAAGAAGAGGAACCAATAGTGCACTGTTCAGATTCCAAAATGCCTTGCCAACCTTCTTGGTAATTAACTATAGTGTTTCCTTTGCCTGAAATGATGGATGTCATTTTCACCATCTTCATATGTGGCATTACATTCTTCATATACTGTACCCACATATTTGGGGCAATATAGATTTTAACTCCCCATGTCTTTCCTGCTACCCTTGACCCTGAATTCTGAGTTTAGGGTAAGTACTCTTTTACTATGCTCCTATAACATACAGTAAGGCATTCAATAAAAATTGAACCATTGTTATTTTTTATATAGGGTTATACTTAAAGCTCTAGGGATTGGGTGGTAAAAATACAAAAACCTCTCTGTAGAGATTTATCTAGCTAGGAAAACAACATTTCCATGAAAAAAAATGAATCATAAAGACAGACCTAGAAGGGAATACAAAGGAAACATTTGCTAAGGTACATAATAAATATTTATTTAAATATTGGCTTGGCCAAAAAGTTCGTTCAAGTTTTCCATAAGATGTTATGGAAAAACCTGAACGAACTTTTTGGCCAGCCCAATAAATTACATGGGAGCATATGCCAGTTATAGTTGAGGACCTCTCTTTGAGAATATTTTGTTAGCAATCCATTTGAAATATTAAATATGAAAATAAGTTATTTTAAAATTCAATTCATAATGATTTTTTTGTTTGTTTGTTTTTGTTTTTGTCATTAACCTGGTCTAGATTTTCTCAACGTTCAGCTAGTAAAGTCATCTCAGAGTCGGTCGTTCCATTTAGAAACCATTATGTATAACATGATTGTGATTACCACAGAGTATTGTGGGTATTTACTATATCTCTCTTTCTCCCTTGCCAGTGAGTTCCTTAGGGTAGGGACTGAGTCATCCTCATGTCACCCTCCCTAATGCCTAAAAGATAGTAGATTCTCGATAAAGGCTTTTGTTAAAATGAACTCAAGTACTTCAGCAACCTCAGGGACATTTTATTTATAAAACTTTGCAAATTTTTAAGTATTAAATATTCTAAGAGAACCTAAAATAGCATAAACCTGGATTTTAAAAGTACTAACATTTTGCCATATATGCTTCCGATATATTTTTCTCTTTTTTGAAGGAAGATTACAACCACAGTCCCAATTCACCCCAGCTGACCCCGTTCCTTTCTTCTTTGTCCTTCCCTTAAAATAACTGCCTTCCTGGAGTTGGTGCTCATCCTTCTTGTGACTGTAAATGTTATCCTTCTCATGTGCCTACGTAGCCATAAAAATATAAAGTATTTTAAAATTTACATAATTGGTATCCTATTAAATGAATTCTTTTCAACTGGCTTTTTTTTTTCATTTAAAACTTACATTGACAAGATTTATCCATGTTGAGATATGCAGAGCTTTTTCAGAATGATCCATTTTCCCTGATCAAATTTAGAGTAAAATTCTTTATCATTTAAAATCTAATATTTGCCATACGTTATAAAAATGAAAGAAAGTCTTATGAATATGAAGCAAAGAGTCTCTTTGATGTCTTTTCACTCTGTCCAACTACCTTGGCCAGCCCTCTCTACTGACTGCTTTGTCAAAGCAAAAAATCCTGAGTTAAGAGCCAGGGATTAGAAATAACAAGCAAGGCATGAACTGTGCACACTGACCCAAAGATCCACTCCAAAAACTGTCCAGCAGTCACCAAATTCATACCCAGTTTAGAGCACTGGCAAGAAAAGGAGGTGGGGATTTCTCTTTTGAAATTTCAGAAGAGATATCTTTCTTTCCTTTCCTCTCAATTTTTCTTTCAAAGACATTTAACTTATTAATAGCCAGACATGGCTATTAACTCAGGACATGGGTTGCTAATGCAAGTTGTCCAAATTTTCCCATCAAATAAGGATGTACAGAGTTCGTGAAAACAAAGCAGTGGCTTAGAAGAAGAGACTTGCTAGTTAATTACATGCACTATTTCCTAAAAGCATTTTCTAGACAAAGTCCCTTTTATCATTTGGCTCCTGGGTACTTAATTCTCATTTAATATGAAACTGAAACATTGAGTCATAATTTAACTCCAGTCAATAACCAGATGACTACTGCTAAGGAAAGAACTTTAGTTTTGAGGTCCTAAATGTTCCTATAAATATATTTAATGTATCTCAATTCATGAATTAGATACTTGAGTTCATTTCTCACTTTTCATTCTTTTTTTTCCCCTAAAAATCTAGCTATGACTAAGGACCAATAAAAAGTCTTTTGGAAAAAACTTAAAGGACACACTAAGTTTCTGTGTAACTTCTGGTTCATAGGTATGTGTACTTGAAGATACCCAAGTACAAAATCCAAACTTTGAAGACAGATAAAATAGATGGCAGCCCCTGGCTTTGTAAGAGGATTTATCTGAGTGCCTCTTCAAATTAGAGTACCTCTAAAAATCTTGCTCTATTTTCAAAGTTCTGTTTGCACAAAATTTTTAAAATACTTGCTTAAAGCATTAGATAAATCTCTATGGGTAAGAATGCAAAGCCTTGATAATATAATGTTTAATCCCCCAATTTAAAACTACTTTAAATAAGTGGTATATTGCAATACCTGAAAATATGTAATCCTTTATCACCTTTCATTTCCAAAGTTTCCCCACATCAAATAATAACGTAATCCGTTTGATAAAACACAGCTAATATTTAAACACTGAACCACAATACTGACAACCCACAAACACAATAAAGAGGGTATATGGGGGGAGGAGCAATAGCAGAAAGAGGAAGGTAGAACTTTTCTATTTGAAATTGCAAAGGAATTTAAATATAAGTAATACAATTACCCGAGATGGACTTCAGCCTGAACTCTTGAATATTAAACAGCCCTGCCCCCAATGAAGCTTGGCCTTGATGTTTAAGAAAAGCAAAGTGGCCTCTGTTTCCCAGCTCCTGGAAGACCAGACTCAGCAGTAGTTTTTTGTTTTTGTTTTTAACATCTTTATTGGAGTATAATTGCTTTACAATGGTGTGTTAGTTTCTGCTTTACAACAAAGTGAATCAGTTATACATATACATATGTTCCCATATCTCTTCCCTCTTGCGTCTCCCTCCCTCCCACCCTCCCTATCCCACCCCTCTAGGTGGTCACAAACCACTGAGCTGATCTCCCTGTTCAGCAGTAGTTTTGTTCTTCTTCCCTGACCCAAGTTCCAGTTGTACCTAGAGCAAGACATGGCTTTCCCAGTTACCTGCATCCCTTTATGGAGCAGCTCAGTATCTGAGCAGTGAGGTCCCTAGAAGATAGTGAGCAAGTCCAAGCCTGTTGGAATCACCCAGGGAAGCAAACACTGTTCTAGACATTGGATTCTGCAGCCTCATCACCAAGGTGATGCAGCTAAACGTACTGTGTCTAGGACTTGGGCAGTTTCTGAATTTTCTGAACTATGTGAAATCCAGTTATTTATTTTCTTTGTTTGGATCCATCCATATTAAATACATACATAAGCTTTTAAAAATGTAAATTTGACACTTTTTGTCTCATTTATCAGGATAGTTCAGGTATTTCAGATAAATGTGGTATTTTAACTCTAATGAATTATGTAGAATCTCATTTCTCTAATTCTCTTTGCATGAGCACATGTGAATCTACATAGCTTACTTAGATTACCAAAAAGATGCTTAATAACATGATAGATAGATAGATAGATAGATAGATAATAGATGATAGACAGATGATAGATAGATGATAGATGATAGATAGATGGATGATAGAAAGATGATAGATAGATTGATAGATGATAGATGATAGATAGATGATAGATAGATAGATAGATGATAGATGATAGATGATAGATGATAGATAGATGATAGACAGACAGATGATAGATGATAGATGATAGATAGATAGATAGATAGATAACAATGATTTTTTTTTTCTCAGTCATGTTACCCCCACATCATGTTACTTTTCCTACTTTAGAACTCTGCTCAAAGGGACTTATCCATAAAACCTCCCTAGATACATTCTATGGGGCTCCTGCCACTCTGGTTACTTTTAAATTCTTACTTTTACAGATCCAACCAGCTGTTAATTTTGCTTTTCCTCTGAAAATATTGTGAACGGAGGATTTTTCTAGTGGCTCTGTTTCTTTGTGTTCTTTCTCCATTTCCACATGGCACCCTATCCCCCAGGTTCCTAATGCATCCCAGGACCCTCAGTTATGATACTCCATTAGGGAAATGAAGGCTAGTATACCATTATATATGTTTCCTCTACTCTCTTCCCAATCAAAAGAGACTTGTTCTGCACACCATTCTTTCAGAGGATCCGGATTAAGAGATGACTAGCTAACATGATATTTTAAGTGATGATGGGTAATTCTTTCAGGCAACACAGGTGCATCTAAAGGAAGTTTTCTACACAGAGCTTAATGGTAAAAATTTCAGTCATTATGGCAAGTTAGTAAAATAATTTCACCATCTGTAAAGATGATTTTTAGAGTCTTACAAGTTTTAAAGTATATGGTGACAGTCATAGTTTATAGGATTGGTCCAAATGTTTACTAATTGTTCATGAAGAAAAGTCTCACTAATCCCAATAAATTGGGAGGAAATACAAAACAAATTAAAGAAGAGCCAGTACTATTTTTCAGATAGTTTGAAGAAATGCTCCTTTCCCTTGCTTAGCTCTCAGAATGGTGACAGCAGGCTTAAGTCACTTCCCCAGGACAAGAATTAGGTAATTCCTCTATGGAGAAGTCGACACTCCCAAGAAGAAAAGTCTGTAGCTCACTGCCTGCCTGATCCCTAAAATAAGGCTCCCACTCAGAAACTCACCACTCCACAGGCACTCCCCACCACACACACATTGTTATCAGTTCTCATAAATACAAAGGGACCACCAGGGATCATCAAACATAAGAGGAAATCCTTTAACACAAAAAAGAGCAAAACAATTTAAAAAAATCTCAGGCAAATAGAGATAATCCAGAGACCAAAAGAAAATTTCAGAGAAACTGTTAAGTATTATTCTGAGAGCTAAGAGAAGTAACTAGGTGAGGTAACAGATGTGATAATTAGCTTGATTGTGGTAATCATTTCCAATATACACTTATATAAAATCATGATTTTATACACCTTAAATATATACAATTTTTATTCATCAATTATACCTCAATAAAATAAAATAAAGAAACCTATCTTTTAAAATGAAAATTCAATAAAATTAGTTATTCATCAAGAAAGGTAAGATTGCATCCACAAAATAACAGGCGGTTATAAAAAAGGAACATTCGGAGAACAAAAAGAAACTCTTGGAAATCAAAATCAAAATCAACTCTTGGAAAGCAGAAATTTAAAATTGCACAGAAGTTTGAGCAGATACATTTGAGGATATTCCCTGGAAAGTATAACAAAAAAATACAAAGAATAGAAAAGAGGAAAGAAAATATAAGATAGAGGATTAGTTCAGGGGTTCTAGTGTTAAAATAATAGTAGTTCCAGAAAAAGAGACTAGATAAAATTTTAACAGAGAAAATTGTCAGGGAAATAATAGAAGAAAAATTTCCAGAACTGAAGATCAAAAGTCATCAAACTGAAATACCTCACAGAGTATATACAGCTCAATAAATGAAAAATAACTAGAAACTGCCAGAGCAATGGAGATAAAAAGAAGACCCATAACACTTCAAAAGAGAGAAAATAGGTCACTTACTACAAATCAGGATTTAGAGTAATGTTGGACGTATGAATATTAACACCAGGATTTGAAGACAATTTAGCCATAACTGCAAATATCTAAGTAAATGATGTCCAAATGAGAATTCCATGCCTACGAAACTAATCCTATGTGGTATAGAATACAGTTATTTTCAGACATGTAAATTCTCAAAGTATTTACCTCCTGTGCTGACATGAAATTCAAAACATTTAAAATCAATCATGACAGAAGACCAGCATCAGAATGCATGTCTATCACTAACATGTGGGGCATAATGTAAACTCTGCCCAGTTTCCATGAACTTTCTCAGCAACTGTGGGATGATATGCTCCAACAAAGCTAAGAAATAGAGTAAAAAATTGGAAGACATGCGATACAGGATACAGAAGTGAGGCAAAAGCAAGTCATAGGAAGATGGTAAAGGGAAGCCCCAGGACTTCAAGAGATCAGACAACCTTAAAGAGCAAATGGTCTGATTCGGAGCGGATGTAAGGAAGGCTGGAGAGATGTCTGCAAGTAAAAAATGAACTTGAGAGATTTCCTCACGGGTGATGCAGTGAGAAAAGATTTATACTTCTGTCAGAGACTTGAGGAACAAAATAATGATAGGTACATGGGAAACCGCAAATTTAAAAATAACGTAATTATTAATCCCAGAGAAAAGACAAGTAGTACTAGAAAGGAGATACAGTCACATTTCCCTATATAGGTCACAGTGAATGATATTTTTTAATCTACAAATGTAAACATTGAGTATTGACAACCAATAATTATGGTATAACACCCTTGTGCCTGTTCTCTTCCTAACCCAATACATTTAGTCAACAAATCCCACAAATTCTAATTTGTGAATAGTTTACACCCTATCTTCTCCATCCCACTGTTTATGCAGCCAAGTCTTACCTGGAGGCAGGTGACCCCAGCTGAGGGGTCAACCCAGGGTCCTGCCAGGGTCGAGTCTACATGCAGAAACTAAAACACTGGTGGGTGTGGGTGACTGAAAGCTCACTAAGCCAAAACAAAATCAAAATAAAACTGAGGGGAGTAATCAGGAAAAGGAGAGAAATTAACCAAATAATTATGTTACTGAAGACAGTAATGAGAGCAAATTGGTCAAAAGCAGACTCTGAAAAAAGTTCCTGTCACTTATTTGCTTTGTGACTGCCTTGTTCCTTTTTTTTTTTTCTTTCTGTAAAATGGAGATAATGATAGTACTTTCCTCACAGGGCTGTTCTGAGAATTGTATCATTTGTGACCTGTAAAGGTGTAGAACTGTCTGGCACACAGTAAGAACTCAATAGATATGTTACTATCATTAGCATAGTTACTCTCTGAAGAGTCAGGAAAAGCATCTTTCAAGTGTGAGAGCATGCATGGAGATATGGACGGGGAAGGGTTAAGCAAGATGGACCCGTTACCTCATCATTTTGCACCTGGATCCCTGCTGTAGGCTGTGAGTTGGTGCCCTTGCCTCCACCATATCTCTTTCTAATTTTTTCTCCCTGCTGTGGTCAGAATCCAACCCTCCTGAAAACCTTCCAGTGGCTTCCCACAGCTTCCCACAGCCTTCAGAATAAAATTCCAGCAACTGGCAAGATATAGAGGCTCTTCAATTGCATGTTTCTTCAGGTTCATGTTCTATCTTGCTTCCACATGTTATGAGTCTAGTTCCCAGCCTTTTCCTTCCGTGTTCCCCCAAACAGGGCAAGCTCTCCAATACTGCCATCTCTTTGCACAAGATCTTGCTCCTTGACCCAAGTCCATCTGGCTAACTTCCACTCATCCTTCAGAACTCCTTCCAAGACTGAGCACTACCTTCTCTCTCTTTTCTTCTCTTAGAGGAACCTCTCTGAACTCCTTCCAGCACCAAGTTCATCCTTTTATAATTCTTATTTCACTGTATTACACTCATCAGTTTTCTGGCATGTTCATTCTCCTTTGAAATCAGGGTCTATATCTTTCACTTCCTAGATCCCAAAGTTTTGGACCATGTCCCAACACATAGCAGATGTTTTAATAAATGTTTGAAGAGTGCATAAATGAGTTTAGGATCAGCAAAGTTTACTTCTAAAACTACTAAAAGATTTTCAAAGTAGGCCTTTGGTTTAAACAAGCTTTCTGTGATCTTATTTGCACAAATACCCAACTAGCTATCACTTAATAGTGCTGAATCAAACTTCCGCCCATCCCACATCTAAGGATCATGAGTAATGGCTTAAAGATTTTATTTTGTATTTCAGGCTTAGGGTTCTTGTAAATTCTATGTTTGTCCTCCCTTCCTTCTTAGAGTTGGCCTTTTTGAAGCTTGATACCATATTTATTTTCCCACTGTGTTCCACCTACAGGTAAATACCGGATGTTGTAGAATTGCTAAGGTACTAGCCACACAATTCAGTGAGTTTGGCTCATGAGCTGATCACGTGTCTTGTTTATAACTCAAAGGGTTTAAACTGATCTGAAGTGGTACTTAAAAAAAAAAAACACGTTGTAGCTTTTAAAACCAATAAGAGTATCTTTGTTTATTGCACAGGACTCATCTCTCCTCTTTAAAGTCCACACTCTTATCTGTGTCTTTGGTTTCTGGCATAATGCTTTGATTACCTGAGAGAAATTTCTAGCCTTTTGAACGGGCTTAGACAATTAACTCTGTCAGAGACGTGTATAGTACTTAATGAAAGCCACGTATTGGCTAGAGCAGAAAGGAAGAATGTTACCATTAAAATCATAATATCCTGCTGAAGATTGTT
>NW_006777801.1:294103-324425 GCF_000442215.2 Lipotes vexillifer
TATACTGTAAAATTACTTTAAACTGCCTTATAATTTATAAATAATTTTTTAGAGTTTAAAATCAGTGTTTACAAAGTGAATCAGCTATACGTATTCTAAAACACAATGTAAAGCAATTAGACTCCAAGAAAGATGTTAAAAAAAAAAATCAGGGTTTACTTAAAGCTTCTATAACTTTAAGATTATTTTCTTCTAAAAATAAAACAAACACTAATAAATCCTTCTTTATCCCAACTATCCCTTGACTATTTCCTAAATAATATGTCCCCAAAGAAACAGGCTGAGCCACTGTTAATTACTTAAAACTAATTACAAGGACAACTATTTTTTTTTAGAGAAAGATAGTACTTATAGAATATTTTTAAAGAAATCCACTTCCCTTTTAAATCCACTCAGTTATCCAAACTAACTCTTAAAATATTTTTTGAAGGCCTCAAGATTTAACGCCAGTGAATTAATTAACTTTTAATCCACAGACTATTTTCATATTTGACAGACTATCATAAATTTTTTTTTTTTTTTTTTTTTTTTTTCGCTCTGCATCATGTGGGATCTTCCTGGACCAGGGCACGAACCCGTGTCCCCTGCATCGGCAAGCGGACTCTCAACCACTGTGCCACCAGGGAAGCCCCCTATCATAAACTTTTTAAGCTGCATGAACGGTTTTCAAATCACAAAAATCCCACATCAATAATACAATTAAAAAACTTGTTCTTTGGAGGTTTTTTTTCTTTTAAAAGGGACATTGAAACTTAATTTGAAAAATAAACTATATAAATACTCGAGAGACTCATTTAAAACTAATTTCAAAATTTAAAGTATGTCAAATCTCATTCATTTTACGTGGATGCTTAAAGCAGATGCTTCAAAACATTTTGAGAATATGCAAAGGCCATATTGTTTGAAGGTGATAACAGATGAATCCATTAATAGTAAACTTTCAGTCTCATACAAGCTAGTTAACATGTTACCACATCTTCAATGACTGGGTGATATACACAAAGTTTTATGTATAAACAGAATTATTTCTAACAGAAGAAATAAGTTTATTGCCCATCATTAGAGCTGTGGTATAATAAATCATAATATATATGCATTGTTAAATATTACATACAAATTAAAAACTGTTTTTGAAGATATTTTAATGGAATGGTAAAATGTTCTCAATCTGATTAATGAATACTTAAAGGGCTTAGAAATTGAGCATGGTACATAGCTTGATATACAAATCAGCTACTATAATATCAATGTTTTAAAAGATGGTAAATCAGAATATACAACATGCTACCGATTTTGTACTATATCTATTTCTATTAATATATGGTTGTGTGATCCAAATTTTCCTAATATTCATGTCTTCTGTAATCGAAATAAGAAAACTTACTTAGAATTTTAAAAAAATTTTATATCTACAAATATATCACCTTCTAGTTGCACAATCATATATTCTTAAACTTAATATTTAGCTTAAATAGCTAAATATCTCTCTAAATTTATTCCTTCATATTTTTATATCCACACAAGTAGTGATAAACTTAAGAAATCAGATTCTGTGTTAGTATTATTAGTCTCAGAGTGATCAGGTAATTTGTATTCAGTAAACATCTAGTGCAGAATGAAGAATGAGTTTCCATGCAACATGGTAGAACGGGTTACAAAAGCAACTTACGTGCCACTTATGCAGAGAAAATGTACATTCATAATTTTGTCTAAAACTGCTCTAATCTTCCTCAAATTCCTTACCCGCTACATGGCATGAGAAAAAAGAAGGAAGGAAGAAAGGAAGGAAGGAAAAAAGGAAGGAAGGAAGGGAGGGAGAGAGGGAGGGAGGGAGACAGGGAGGAATGAATTGAGTCCAAGTCAGTTTAAAAGTCCATCTGAACCAATAATTTATACCAGACACCTAGATATTACTGGTCCTTTGGGAATATTTGCTCTGTCCTTCAGACACTTATCTTCTTCTTGCTTCTTTCAGAGATGGTGTCTAGGGCACAGGAAAATGTTTACCTCATCTCTTGGTTTGGGGAGGAAGGAGGCCCTGGAAGAGGGCAGACTCTTCCTTTGTTGTGAATTAGTTGATCCCCTGAAGTATCATTAGGCTGGTCTCTACCAGAGCATTCTGCTGGTATCAACTCTCGACTCCTCTGGTCAATACACCTAGAGTCTCTATTCTTTCTGTCAGTTGGGGCCCAGGCCCTCCCTGCTTATTCAGCCTCACCTCAGCTCTGGCTGGCTGGCACTGCAGACCCTCTGAGTCTTGGCCAAGTCTCCAGGCCCCAGGCTGGGTCTGCCGGCTCTCACCTCAGAACCCATGCTTCAGGGAAACTCAAGCCAGGCTGTACCCTGCAATCTATATAAATATCTAGATTACAGAGTCCCAAGGCATACTGACCACACTGATTTGTCCTGTCCACTGTGTTGGGCCCTAAGCCCACCTCTCCGTGTTGCCTCAGCACCTCCGTGCGTGAGGATCTTCCTATCACAGAACGGGAGCAGGCCCAGAGAACGTCTGCCGTGGGTGTTCCCTAGGCTTCTGCAACACACACGCCTACAAGCCCCATGGTTCAGACCAAAAGGGTGCATTTCTGACTTTCTACCTCCCATATCTTCTATTTTTCTTCCCCTTCTAGATTAGATGGATTTTTCTTTTACTTCATCTTTTGTCTATCACAGATTGCCTATATATAAAATTCTGTGATCTAGTTTGGCCAGGCTTGGCATTTTGGACTGTTAAATGGGAGCTGTAGACATTTAGAGAATCCTTTTTCTTTCAACAGCCTCTGGCTTTTAAAGCCACTTATTTGCTGCAAGACTCTGTTTTGAAAGTCATAAAATAAATGATATTATTTTTCTTTCCTTAATAACCTTAATCCTCACTTCACCCCAAGGCAGGTAGATGCCTTGAGTTTTTTGTACATTGCAAGTAAAACATAAAATAAAATCATATTAATTTTTTTCGAACTAGTATTTCTTATTATTTTTATCACTACTGACTTAGCAAATTTTACTCATTATTAACTTATCAAGTTAGAAGAGGGATGGAAAAGCTTTCTGAATTAACAGCTTGATTGGAATGCTGATTACCTGTAAAGAGTTTCAAATACTGGCAAGGATTCTGTATTCAGAGGCTGAATCATTAATTTAACAGATTACGTATTGCGTTCCTATTATATACTAGACATAACTCTTGGCACCAGGAGAGATTTTGTAAACAAGACAGGCATGGCCTCTGTACTCTTGGAGCTGAAATTCTTGAGACAAGGAGACATACATATATAAATACATGATACATACACACACACACACACAAATCAGAAAAACAGAAGTGAGAAGGGCCTATGTGAAGAAATAAAGTAGTGTACTGTGACCCAAGAGACTGGGTGACTTTTACGTGGAGTGACAATCTAAAGCTGCTCAGAGAGTGACTTTTAAGCAAAAATCAGAATGACAAGAAGGAGTCTGGCAAATGAAGATAAGAAAGAAGAGACAGAGCCATTTGAAAGGCCCAAAGGGGAAAAAAATCACAGCTTGGCAAGTTCAAGAAACAGGGAGAAAAACATCTTCAGTGTGGCTTGAGGGTAAGTGGCAAGGAGAAAAATAGAATGAAAATTGGAATGGTCAATGGAGGCGATTATGTAGGGTCTTGTAAACAAGGAGAAAGGATTTGGATTTTATACATGCACAAAGGGAGGCCATCAGATGGTTTTAATGGGGAGAATGATTTTATCTTTGGAGAAAGATTGAGGGAGGCAAAAGCGGAAGCAAAGCTTATTTTAGAAAACCTGGTGATTGCCAAAGGTGGCTCGGGCTACTGAGAAATAGTGGTATAAATACTCTAAAGTATAGCATTACTAAAGTACTACTAAAGTAGTAGTCTTTACACTACTATACTTGGGCTAGTAGCATAAAGAAAATGGATGAATTTAGTACAAGTTTTGGAGGTAAAATTAACAGGACTTATTGGTGAATGAGAGAAAGAGGAATCAAGAATAATTCTTTGCTTTTGGCATTTTCTGAAAAGATATCTAGAGTGAGCATATATCCATTCCCAGTCTGCATAACTAATGGTCCTGAATTCTGTCTTTAGTTCAGTTAAGTAAGATGCAATTCTGTCCCTCCTAGAAGGGAAAGAAGGTGGTAAATATCACTGACATGAGGAATGAGTACCTCTGGCAGCCTGTGAATAGGTAAATGACAAGTATCTATCTGGTGGAGGGGCAAGGAGGCCATCATGGAGAAGAGAGAGAGATGCTATTCCTTGAAGAGGGTTGGAGCAAGCTTCAACTGAGTCCACCTGGCATCTGAAAAATCAATCTCTTTCATGTTCGCTTTTTCCCTTTTTACTCCCCATATTCTACTTTCCTATTCCCTAGGCTGCTTCTCCATCTCTTTATTTTTCTTACTTCTTATAAACTTTGCTAATTTTGCCCTTCATCATCATCATCATATCATAATCATCATCATCACCATCATTGCCACCATTATTTATTATTAAACCAGCACACATTTATGATCTGAATTACTTCTTGAAACCTCCCTGGGGGAGATGTGATAGCCCCCCTGAAAGGTACCCTGGGCTTGGCAAGACAAAGCAGTTTGCCCAAGGTTAGGTTACCAGGCCAGGAAGTGGCAGAACCGAGTGTGAAAACAGGTTCATCTGCCTCTGTGTCCTCAGCCTGAGCTCTCTTGCTCTGTGGCTCCTCCCTCTTTCCTTCACACTCACTGCCCTTTCTCCTGTCCCTCTCTCCATCTCTTTCTCCCCTTCCGCTTGTCATCCCCTGGCCTTCCCCTGGCCTGTTTGTCTCCCTTTCTTCTGTCTCCTCTCCTGTTTCCTTCTTCTACTCTACTTGCCCATTCCCTCTGTCCTATCTGGCTATTACTAATCTGAAATTTGGTATTATTACAAATAGAAAATAGAAGTCAAGGACTATTAGAGCTGAAAGAACTTCAGAGGCAGAGCCAAGACTT
Organism: Lipotes vexillifer; assembly: GCF_000442215.2. Lineage (NCBI taxonomy): Eukaryota > Metazoa > Chordata > Mammalia > Artiodactyla > Lipotidae > Lipotes > Lipotes vexillifer. Next base: position 299,072 of record NW_006777801.1, read on the forward strand.
AAAAGCAGGTCAATGTAGCTTCTATTCCACAAAACCACTGCTCCTAACATATACAGGTCAAAGCAGGAACCATCTTTATTCACTGTCACCTGTGTGGGTCCTGCCTTGGCTCTCACACACAGGGTCATGCCATTTGTGAGACTATTCTCTCTGCCCTGACCTCTAGTCCAGTCCTTCTGCACATGTAGGACCTTTGTCACATACCCAACCAGGGTTATAAGCACTTAAAAGTTCACTTTTCATCTCACCCACCATGTATAATTCAAAATGAGAATAATACTAAGCCAAAAAGAAAGGGCAAGAATGTTCAAAAAATTGTGATTATCCTACGGTATTTCTATGCTTAAATACACAAAGCTCAAATTCACTCCAAAAATATCTGTACCTCTGGTTTGCTATTGCCCCAAGCACAGGCTTATTCTGACTATGGGGTAATCCAATTACATAATGCAGATAGCTGGCTAAGAACAGATTAGGAAATGAGCAACAGTGTAGAAATCCAAAAAGGAGTAATATAGACAAGTAACGAACTTAATTACCACCCACTCTGTGATAGACAAGTGATAAGCTGCTTACATTCAGTTCTTCCAGCAAACATTTTAGATAATTACTAATATGATTCTTATTCTACTGATGAGTCTCTAGGATAGCAAGTTTTCCAGGAGTTGGATCTGGTTCTATTGACTCCACAGCCTGAGTGAGAGTTTAAGGCACATCCTGCATTACAAACCTAGTACAGATGCTACTTGTTTACTAATGTTTATGCATTAAAACATTAAAATAACTATGGTATTATCTTAACCTCCTTCTCTTTTTCTAAACAAACTTTCAGAGGGTCATTATGTCAGCATTTCATCTCAAGTCAGCACTTTGGATACACACTAGTAATAAATATAGTTGCTATGAAACTATTCTAGATATCCTTACGCTCCTAGCTTTCCATGTTTTTTTTAGTATTTGATAAGCCATTCCTTCAGGTAATATGACACATTTTAATAAATTAAACACAGAGTAATTTATCTTTGATGTGGTCTTAGGCTTTAAATGCATGCTTTAGGATTTGTAACCCATAAGCCATTGTATATAAAACAGAAATTTCTAATAATTTGCTGTGCCACCAGACAGGAATCCTTCAAGGGCAGTGCAATGTATGATCACTGAACTTACAGTTCCATGGGAATGGACTGTAGCCATTCCTCAGGTAGGTCAGTAGGTCAATGAAGGTGACAAGAACGCCTACTATAGGCCCAATGAACATTCCTACCAGATACAGAAATCCAGCCAGAAAGTAGTTTAAACCACAATGAAGGGAGGATGGGAGGGAAGTTTGGAGAGAAGAAAGGCTAGAAATCTTGTCTCTCTTCCCCATTCAAGTAAGGAAAAGTAAGACCCAAAAGAAATAGGAAACTGCAGAGGGCATTCTGGGGGCCTGTTTTTACTTCCTCACAATAAAATCAAAGCTCTTCAAATAGTAACTGGAAGCACATGTCCCTTTCCTCTGCTGTCCCACCCGAGCTTCTGAGAATATCCCTGTAACTATGGAAGCAGTTCTTTAGGAATGCCTTCTTGTATCTTGTTGAAAACCAACAAGCAGTGCAATATTCATTTGTTAGTCCTTTTTCATGGCTTGTGGAAATATGTCTTATTCTCTCTGAAATGGGAAGATATTCTGAGCACATAGTGAGTATTTCTAATCCCAGACAGTTATTGGGAAATATAAAACACTTGTCTGAAGGTGGTATAAAGACACCCAGACACTGACAACTCTTAAGTATTTTGTTCTTCTGTTTACTCAGGAATAATGGTAATATTCTTTAAGAGATAGAGGGCCATAGCCATTTCTTAACATAATATTAACTAATTATTCAAGGTCAAACTTGCAGAATTCTGATGGATTTTAGATTTAATGATAAATTAGGATATTCACGTAATATGCTGAAATAAGCAGTTCATCCAATCCAATTACCATGGAATTTCAATTCTATGTTCATTGTTTAAAAGAGTGATCTTACACTTGAATCGTGCCCTCAACATTCAGATTAGTGCTTTCAAGATATGATTTCATGAACAGTCACAGTATTTGGTAAAGACAAGTAAAAACAAACCTAGAGGAAAGAACACACTAGAAAAAATGTAAAATGGTTTAAAGTACGTGTGCACTGAGAATCATCTTTCTGAGCAAGCTCTGATTGGTTTGTATGGAAAAAGGCTAAAAAGCCCTCTGTTATAACTCAAAAAATGTCCCTAGTCAGGCAATAGTTTGTCTTTGCATATTTTTGTAGTTTGCATTATCGCTTGCTATTTATAGAAAGACATGCTAGTGACCTTGACACAAAAATTGCAGACTTTTCCTCGTGCACAGTAACTCATGATTGGTGCCTTCCTGGCCCCGGCAAATCTCAGAACACTGGGCGTGCAATGTAGCCTATAGCGGAACCAACCATCTCCAGAGGGCATTTGGTACATGCTGGAGAAGCTAAGTTATACTGAACAGAATATAGCACATTTTATACTCATGTGATGAATTACAGTTTCCTGGTGGAGGGATGGTGCCGAAAACAAAGCAGCCTTTGAGACCTCTCAAAAGTTTTTCAAATTGGCCTGGGGGTTTCAGCAGTCAGAGCTAAAAATAAGAAGCTGTGTATAAGCCTTTCTGACTTGGAGGAGAAAGACTCAAAACTCCCTTTAACAGTCTCCTAACTATCCAATTCCCTTCCACCAAGGAAAGTGACATTGACAACTCTTAATTAAGGGAAATCTCAGCAACCATTGAGTTCTTTAATCATGGAATTAATACTAACCAATTGAAAAGCTCAAAAAATATAATTGCAGTGCAAAAATTATAGATTTTATGGTATCTATGCTATCATTTATTTAAGGTGGAGGGCCATTTCGATTTACTAAGGAAAGACAGCTTTGAAAAGTAGCAATAAAACAAAGAAATCAAAGCACAACAGCCAGGGCTGTACTTAGTTCACAAATATCTATCTAACACTTTATTTCTACCTTTGTAATCTAGAAGCACAATGAAGAAGAGAGAAAGTATTCATTTATATTTCCATTGTCTCTTTACTACAATTTCCTAGTTGTAATTGTGATTTGAGTTCAAGCATGGAAACATCACTTTTTCAGGTGAATTTCTGTCCAAAAACAGTACATTTAACATCTTCCACAAGTTGTTATAATTTGCCTTGTCCACTTAATCTCTTCCTGCTTGTTTGTTCATTCATTCACTGCTCATTCAACAAACTTTCCAATGTCTAACCTCACGTCCTCATACACACTAGGACCTCAAACATTTTTCAGCTGATTGATTTCTGATACCCTCCTACCTATTTCAGGAGACAGGTAGCGAGCATCCTGCTTGAGAGGAGTTTAGTTTTCCACGTCTCTCCACAGATATATTCTTCATTCCTCCGTTGTATAGATGGGAGCCTCAAGCTCATCATTAAATGGCTAAACCCAGAAATACAAACATCAAAAACCCTGCAAGTGGAAACATGAGAAGCTCGCATCCCTTTGGGTTGGGAGGAAACAAGTAACCTATCACTCATTTCTTGCATCTACCCAGCTGACTATAACATACCTACCATTTAGAGAAAAGAGAGGAATCTAGCACATTGGCAAAAACTCAGAGAAATACCTACACTACAGTATGCTACTTAATTCTACATGATGGTCACAATGCAAAACTTTTCCTCCTCCCTTCCTTCTCATCACAAAACTAATGACTAATGAACACCATTCATGGTTGATGCCCCAAACCTAGGAATCATCATTGATTCCTCTCCCACAACATCTAATCCAGGATTTCTCAGCCTTGGCCCCAATGACATTTTGGGTTGAATAAGTCCTGTTGTGGGGTTGCTGTCCTGTTCACGGCAGGATATTTAGCAGCATCCCTGGCCTCTACATGCTAATAGCACTTCCCCAGCCATCACAACCAAAAATGTCCCCAAATATTTTCAAATATCCCCTGGGAGAGGGGTGTGAAAATCATTCCCAATTGGGCACCACTGAACCTAAAAGCAAATCCTGAAAGCTGAAATTCCAAAATTTATCTTGAATCTAAATCTACCATCTGACCCAGATCTAAGCTCTCACCACTCACCTGGACCCCTGCAATAGTTTTTCACTGCAACCCCTTCAGTCCATTTTCTGCTCTATTGTCAGCGTGATCTTTTTAAAATCTCAATCACATTATATCGTTTCTCTTCTTAAAATCTTCTAATGGCTTATCGCCATTCTGGGAACTGCTCACCATATTATCTCTCAGCACTCTCCCCTTATTCATGGTTCTCTAGTTTCACTGGTGTTTATACTATTTTTCAAACCTGTCAGGTTCTCCCACTTCAGGACATTTATATACTCTCCTTGGAATTCTGACTCTTTCGTAGTATTCAAGGGTTTGTTCAAATATCATTTCTCAGCGAGTTCTTCCAGAACCATTCTATGTAAATAACTCCCCTCTCCCCCAAATACTATATACCATTACCCTACATTAATTGTATTATAGTCACATCTATCATCTTTATTTGGATTTATATTATTTTTCATTTTTTACTTTTCATTTATATTACTTTTCATTTTACATATTTAAAATAATGTATGATTTTTATATTATTAAATCTACTCAAAGCAATCCAAAGGTTTCTTATCTCACCCAGAGTTAAAGCAAAAGCCCTTCCAGTTACCTGCAAGACCGTGCATGATCTGGACCACTACTACCTATCCGACGTGATTTCCTAACATTCGCCTCTCAAAAGTTGACCCACACGCTGGCCTTCCTTCTGTTCCCAAACATGCCCAGCACATGCCCACGTTAGAGCCTTTGCACTGGCTGTTTTCCAGCCTGTACCCCAGATGTCCCATGACTCTCTCTCACATCTGCTAGGTTTCTGGTCAATTGTCCTCTTGTTAGAAGGGCTGGTCTTGACTACATTATACAAAATAGTAAGAAAGAAAAAGCAGCCCTTGTGTACCATCAGCTTGGAGCTATCCTAGCTCTAACAGCCAGGCAAATATATTTTCCTCTTGAATTATAAACAATTTTACAGAACACCAACATTAGACATGGCTACTCCGTGATGTGATGGATCAAGACAAAAACAAGTGCACCCTGTAACTGTGTATGAGTAGAGACAGAGAGAGAGAGAGAGAGAGAGAGAGAGAGAGAGAGAGAGAGAGAGGAACACTGTCAAACACTCTCCTTTCTCCTAATACGAGTGCTCCATCTTTATCAATTTCAGCCGTAGCTCCACTTTGTCCCCCCCACCTTACATATAAAATTATTAAGATTATTAAGTAAATCATAGAATTGCTTTGACTTTCTAAAAGTACCCAATCAAGAGCAAAGCCCCACTTCCTTGAAAGTTCTCCAGAATCACCTAACACAACCTCAAGTCCAGTAATAAACCCTTCTTAACAACCTCTTGAGACATTCCACAGTTCCCTATGGTGTGCAGTCTCCCTTACTGCTACGAGTTAATAAACACAACATTGTTCAACTACAGGTGTGTTTATGTTGGATTTTGCCTGGAGAGCATCAACAATAACATCACCCAACCCCAACGAGCATACTCCATGACTTTAAGTAAAATGTCAATATACACCAGTTTGCTGGGAGAATCCAGGTGTACACTTCTTGTTTATGTATGCCACTTGGTCAGTGTCATCTGTCACCCTCAAAGATGTCCCAGCTTGGAAGATAAATTATACAGTCAGCATATCTTTAATCTGCACTATTTTTCACAATAACCCTTATCTCCATCTAGAACATGATACATTTACTTTTTATTTGCTTCCTCTCCACCCCCTCTCTCTCTCCCCTCCTACTCCCCAAATAGATTTTAAGTCCCATAGTACAGAAACTTTATCTACATTTTTAGTGTTCTATCCTCATCATTTAGAACAGTTCTTGGCACACAGAAGGCTCCCAGTAAAATCTGTTGAATGAATTAACTAATGAAAAGATATAAAAGATATAATAATACAAGAGGTCTTTGAACTATGAACAACTTTAAAAAAATCCTCCCAACCATAAAAGTCAGTCACATTTCTATACACTAACCTGTAGAAACAAATCAAAATATAGCACCACTTATTCTGGCTCCAAAGCAAATGAAATGCTTAGATTTACAGAATCTAAGGTTCTGAACATGCAGGATCTGTATGTTGAAAATTACAAAATGCTACTGAAAGAAATCAAAGACAAAAAATGGAAGTTCATGAACTGGAAGATTCAGCATAGTGAAGATGTCAATTCTCCCCCAAATTGAGCTACCAGCTTAATAAAATTCCTATTAAAATCTTTGCAAGGTTTTTATAGACATAGACAAGCTTATTCTAAAATTTATATGGAAAGGTACAGGCTCTAGAATAGCTAAAACAAATAAGAATAAAGTAGAAGGAATCACTCTGATATTGTCTACTGTAAAGCTATAGAAATAAAGACAGTGTAGTATTAATGGAGGAATAAACACATAGATCCAATGACCAGAATAGATAATCCAGAGACAGAGTCACACATTTATGCCCAATTGCTTTTTTACAAAGGTGTAAAGTAATTTAAAGGAAGGAAGATAACATTTTCATCAAATGGTGACAGAGTGATTGGACTTCCACAGGTAAAAAAAAAAATGAACCTAAACCTAAACGTCACACCTTATTCAAAAACTAACTCAAAATTAAGCATGTACTTCAATGTAAAACATAAAGCTATACAACTTTTAGAAAAAATAAAATAAAGTCTTTGGGATCTAGGGCTATGCAAAGAGTTCTTAGACTGGACATCAAAGGAAGACTTGGTAACTCAGACTCCATCAAAATTAGAAACATTTGTTCTGCAAAAGATCCTGTTAAGAAGATGAAAGGCTACAGAGTGAGAGAACATACCACGTATTCAACAATAGACTGTTATCTAGATATATAAAGTTCTCTCAGAACAACAGTTTTTAAAAAATCCAATTTGAAAATGGGCAAAAGACATGAAGAGAACTTTCACTGAAGAGGATGGACAGATGTCAAATAAGCACATGAAAATATGATTAACCTTGGTAGTTATTAGGAAAATGCACATTAAAAACGCAACACCACAATGAGACATCACTATACACCCATCAGAACAGCTAAAGTACAACTTAGTGACAACCTCAAATGCTGGCAAGGAAAATCTCGAACGAACCTTTTGGCCAACCCAATGTATATCATGTTCAAGGCAGCTTTATTCATAATAACCAAACAGTGGAAGCAAACCAGATGCTTTTAAAAGGATAATGGTTAAACAAACCCTGGTACATCATGGAATACTACTCAGCAATAAAAAGGTATAAACTATTGATACACACAAAACTTGAATGCATCTCCAGGCTTGGAGGAATTCTTCCTGGATGACACAGCTTGACCAAGACATGGGGTCTGGTGAACCAGCAAGGTGGATTTCACTCCCCCCTGGCCCTTTGGTTGGGTGCTCAATGGTAAGTCATAGCCCTAGCAAAGAAGGGAATACAATTTACTCTGGGTATTATCTATCTAAAACAGTAGGGCCCATTTGACTTGAGAAAAAAATTTGAATTGAAAAACCATGCAAGCCTTTTTAAAAACAAAGAATGTGAGGGACTACATTTTATCTGTTGTTATTGTTTGTTTTGTTTCAAAGCATGATTCTCTGCAATGCATATGATCAGCCAGTATGAGAAATATATTCAGAAAACCACAAAGTCTATGGAAATTTCACAAGAAACTTCCCTTTCAATCACTAAGCATTAAAAACAAAAACAAAACCAACAAAACACCTTACATCACTGGAAATTCTCATGAAGGCTGTAATGTGAATGCTGCTACCCACACTTTGCTGGAAAGGAAACACAAAAGACTTTTCATAATATTTCTTCTTCAACTCTAGGTTAAGTGCTAAACTGATGACTGAGAGTCGATACCAAACTCAAAATTTACAAAAGAAAAAAGTATCGCCCCTCTTGCAACTAGTGGTATGTATCTGCTGAAGAATCATTGTGCTCAGCTATTTGTTCATTCCTGGTATGGAGGAATAAGTACTATTTTCTCAATCCAGGAAGATCACTATGAAAGCCTGGCACTATCTCTGAAGATTTGTCAAAATTATTTAAAGTGAATAAACTGAATTGGAAAAAATATTATTGGAATGTTCACGGATATTATTCCCGAAATTCTAGGTTTGTGATCAGTATTCTTGGTGTAATTCAATGAAGAAAACAATGTTGTGGAGGATTTCTTTGCGTTTTCATCTGCAAACAGTGGCCTCTAAAACTTGCACAGTGTATGAAACATCAGCTTATTTGCCTTCCTTGATACACATATACCATTGTTCACAAAATTTCCCTGTCAATTTGGATAAAGAATTTTTTTTCTAACCTTTTTAAAATTGAAGTATAGTTAATTTACAATGTTGTATTAGCTTCAGTTGTACAGCAAAGTGATTCAGTTATGCATATATATATATATATATATATATATATATATATATATACACATACTGCAGATTCTTTTCCCATATAGGTGATTACAGAATATTGAGTAGAGTTCCTTGTGCTATACCATAGGTCTTTATTGATTATCTATTTTATATATAGTAGTGTGTATATGTTAATCCCAACCTCCTAATTTATCCCTCCCCTCCAGCTTTCCCCCTTTGGTAACCATAAGTTTGTTTTCGAAGTCTGTGAGTCTGTTACTGTTTTGTAAATGAGTTCATTTGTATCATTTTTATAGCTTCCACATATAAGCAATATCATATGATACTTTTTCTCTGTCTGACTTACTTCACTTAATATGATAATCTCTAGGTCCAACCATGTTGCTGCAAATGGCATTATTTCATTCTTTTTTACGGCTGAGTAACGTTCCATTGTATATATTATGTATAATTATACATAATATATACAATGGAATATTACTATTACTATACTATTACTATTACTATAATACTAATATTACTATTACTGTGGAATATATATATACCACATCTTTATCCATTTATCTGTCAATGGACACTTAGGTTGCTTCCATGTCTTAGCTATTGTAAATAGTTCTGCTACGTATGTTAAGGTGCACGTATCTTTTCGAATTATAGTTTCCTCTGGATATATGCCCAAGACTGGAATCACAGGATCAAAGGGTAGATCTTTTTAAGGAATCTCTGTACTATTCTCCATAGCGGCTGTACAAATTTATATTCTCACCAACAGTGTAGGAGGGTTCCTTTTTCTCCACACCCTCTCCAGCATTTATTATCTGTAGACATTTTAATGATGGCCATTCTCACACCTCATTGTATAGGTATAAAGAGTACCTTGATATTTAACTCTGTGTAGAAATGCTTAAGAAAATATGCTTGATTGGTTCTGTGACAAAAGCTATAGTTTCTGCATTGTTAAAACAAGGGAGAAAGTTTACTCCAAAATGTAAAAAATAATTTTCAGAAGATTTTGGCGAATTTTCTAGAGCTGTTTTGTTTTCATGCAGTAATACAGGGAGCAAACACCATAGCACTGCATAATAGTATTGATCATGTATATTGTGAAGTTGTGATCAAGATTAGGGACTTAGGAATCAAAGAGCTCTACATTCAAATCTAGGTTTTATCATTTGCTAGGTGTGTGATCTTGGGAAGTTACTTAATCTCTCTAATCCCAAGTCCTATACTTCGCTCAACTTCATCTCTAAAATGAAGATAATAATCCTATTTCATCCAGTTGTTCTGATAATTAACTTAGAAAGTCCAAAGAAGCCAAAGTTCTGTATCTTTCAAAATTAATGCAAAATATTTAGCACAATGGGCATATGGTAAGTGTTCAAAAAGGTGTTACCTTTATTAATAGTGTCCAAACCAACTATCACTATAGGAATTGGTGCTAATATACCTTACCTGTCCATATTCTGTGAAAAATCTTCTCAAGGAGAACATTAAATTATATTTAATTTTTCTGGAAATTGAATACAGACAATATTTTCCTGTCATGATACTGAAATTTCCCATTTTGAGTGCTATGAGGAACCATATTCTTAATCAGTTTCAATCTGTTCCAGGGTCTACCTAACAAGTTTTGAAATCAAGTGCAATTTGATCATTTTAGACAATTGCTAGAAAATCACTACAGAGAGAGAGATTAGCTTCTCTTTTCCCACAAACTTAGCACTGAAATTGAGCTACACTCTGTTCACATTTCAATACTTCCTTGGATAGAAAATCTTGTAACAAGCAAGCAAAGTCAAGCCTCAAATTTATATCACGTGATAAAGTCAAGAAATAAATCTTTTGATGTAAAATTTATTTTACCATTATCTTAGTTTTTAAGTCATGTAATGTATATATTTTAAAATTTTCTATAATATAAAAGAAGGACATAACATTTTGTTTATATAAAAGAGTACAGGTTTAGAAAGCCTGAGAAAACTGATCTGAGCCTATGAATACGGTAATATTCAGCACAATCTAAATCTGTTTATAATAAGGACAACTTTCTTCTAACTGTGGTAAATGTAGTTTGTTGCCTGTGACTTTTCAAAGTTGAAAGCACAGGCATCAGAATGAGTATTCTCTATCAGAAAATGAAGCCTTCCTAAATTCCATACTCTTACAGATCAAATTTGACCTTAGTCAAATATAGTTCCCAACCATATTCACAACTGGAAAATATTAAACTGATATAGCACTAAAAATTAAAGTGCATGAATATATATATATATATATATATATATATATATCTAGATATCTAGATATATCTAGATATCTAGATATATCTAGATATATATATCTGCCTGACTGTCTGCCTGTCTGTATAATCTATCTGGTGTCTGTGTTTTCACTTATGATGCTGTGATCCAAACAAAGAAAAGAAATCCCTGTATTTACATGTTATCCACTCTCATTAGAGAACTTTATTTGGTCAGCCTCCTAAGCCATTCTTTTGTCTATCTGATTTTAAGGTCAGGTCTTATTTTTTTTTTTTTTTTTTGCCAAGGGCCATCTCTATAAAACGTAGAGCTGTTGTATTTCTCAAACCATGTTTTCCAAATCAAAACCATTTGTTTACAGAGGTTTCTATTCACCCCAAGGGGCAATTCCATTAAGCTCTATTTTCCTGGCTATGACCTAGAATTTACAAATCTGAGTATAGCTTAAGATCTAAATATTTGTGAATCACTCCTGTATTGTAAACAATTTTTGTATACTAGATTTTCCCATGACTACTTGAACTATTAAGATGTGTAATCCATCACACAGAAAGCTGTAGAATTCTACTTGTTAACATTCTGGAGCCGTTTTTACAATATAATGGATTTTTGTGTTTTGCCAATGGTGAGTCCTTTAACAAAGTAATTACTACAAATTGTACCATTATTAGCATCAAGGGACATATTCATGGAACACACATCAACCCTCTTATAGAAGTCATGCATTTGTTAGCATGGCAAAATGAGGGACAATGGAATGGAAAATCTATTTATAGGTGAGAGCCCAGGAAAACCTCTTGGGAACACATATACCACTTTGGATAACTATTCAAGGGCATTTTTTATTTAAAAAATTGTACAAGGTCAAAAATACATAGATCGAAGAAAAGGACTTTCAGATAATAATTCAAGGACAGAATTTCAGATGCAGTCTATCAAATTAAGCAAAGGTTATATGCATATTTGAGTTATTTTACATGCATTTGGGAAAAATCCAAGATTTGCATAATCCTTAAAATTTCTTATCTCAAGTATTACTCACAAGGTCATCCTTTGATGAACTGCAATGAGCAAGATTACAGTTCTCTTTGAATTTTAGTTTGCAAAGGAAAATTGTCACATTCAGGAAGAGGTTAGATCTCTCCAGCAGCTCATACGGGACATAACTAATGGTACAAAGACCCAGACAAATTACTCCCTCAGGCCAGTACTAGGTTTTATATGAGATCACTAAGGTTTATTTTACTGGTAGGAGTAGTTACTGGGTCATAGTTTAGCTAATTCCAAATTTGTTTTTAACTCTGTTCATCTGTTAAGAAATTCTTGCCAACTCACCATCAACACACACACACACACACACACACACACACACACACACACACACACGCACGCTAACCCCCAGGTATCTAGTTATAGAACACTACTCTGGTCAATCAGGATCCCCAATTATGACCCAATCTTCATATCTCCCCATCAAATTGTGCCCTTTTGTAGTCCTACTCCATCAGGATACTACTTTTTACTACATGTGTATGCTAATAGGTGGTAACTGGTTAATCAATTAATCAAATTAACTAATGGGTTACTTTGCCAAGCAACTGTAACTTCTAGTATTCAATCTTAAGAAACAGATATTATTATTATTATGCTCACTTCATAATTGAGAAATCAGAAAAATGGCACTCAAACCCAGGTCTTCCAACTAAAAAAATCCCATATATTTTCAATTACATAATCCTTTCCAAAGCGTGTTTTAGAATATAATAGATGTTTTGTTCAAATAAATTAGGAAAATGCTGGGTTAGATAAAAATTAACAGTTTTTTCACCATAGGGATTCTCAGAGCTAGTGAGTTTTACAAATATCTATGGAGGATAATATATATACTATTTCTAAAATGTATTAAATGTAGTTACCCTTTCTCTCCACTCAGACTATCATATAGGACTAGTATTCTCCTGAATGTACGTTGGGAAAAACTGCACCAAAACATACGTGTTTTTCTGTTTAATTAATTTATTGTACTTAAAGAGCCTCTACATTTTGCAAACTGATGTTCTTCCTCAATTCAGTAAAATTTTCTTCTATTATATCTTATTTATTATCTTTGTCTTATCCTTCTATTACCTACATACAGTATTTTGGGAATTCTTATTATATATTTATCTTTTCCATCATGATAATATTTTTTGGCATCATCTATGGATTTCACCTACCTCACTAACTCAATTTGGGGGGAGTATATAACTTGCTAGTTATTACCCAATATTTATTTTATTTTATTTTTATTGTGGTAAAATATACACACCATTTACTATTTTAACCATTTTTAAGTGTACAGTTCTATGGTATTAAGTACGTTCACATTGCTGTGCAGCTATCACCATGATCCAGAACTTTTTCCATCTTCCCAAACTGAAACTCTGTACACTTCAAACACTAACTCTCCATTCCCTCCTTCCCCAGCCTCTGGAAACCACCATTTCACTTTATGTCTCTGTGAATTTGACTGCTCTACTGCCTCATATAACTAGAAGCATAGAGCATTTGTCCTTTTGTGAGTGGTTATTTTACTTAGCACAATGCTTTCAAGATTCATCCACATTGTAGCATGTGTCAGAATTTCCTTCCTTTTTAATGCTCAATAATATTCCATTGTATACATATATACCCTATTTTGTTTATCATTGACCCATTAGTGGACATTTGGGTTGCTTTCCTGCTGTGCTATTTTCCACAGCAGCTACAGCACTTATGTTCCCACTAATGGTGCACAAAGATTCCAATTTCTCCACAACCTCTCCAACACCTGTTATTTTCTTTCTTTTTTGTTGTTTGTTTCTAATAGCCACCTTAATGGGTGTGAAGTGATTTATGTTTTAAGAAATGATTCAAATACTGATTTTGTAGCCCTATGAGGACACAGACTGGTTTACCATACGATCATGGGTACCTAGGAGAGCATGTGATACATACTGGATGCTTAGTAAGCATTTATTATATAGTAAGAGAGAAGATTAGATTCAAGGAGAAAGCCTAGAATGGAAAGATGAGTTTGTATTTTGTCCAGTGGTGAAGTGGGAGCCACTGTGAATTCAGAAAAAGTAAATATTTGAGGTGAGAAGTGGGCATTTGTTTGGGGAAAATTTTTCTGGAGGTGAGTCCATATAGGAAACAGCAAGACCAGTCATGAATTCATGAGAGAATAAAGTAGAGTAAAATCAACCCAAAAGGGTTTGATAAAAAAGAAGAAATAAAATGTGACTCTAAGTTTAGCATCTTGGATAATTGTCTAGCAAGAGAGCCACTGACAGAAAGTTTTAAATTGAACGTAAAGGCAATGCACTTTCTATTCTCCTGCTATTATTCTTAGGCAAATTAGCTCAATACTCCCTTAGTCCATCCATTCTACTTCTGCTAATGCCCTTTCCCAAAGTTATATTGGGACATGAATGTGCTGTTTTTTGTTTTCACAAATTGGCAGGACCTTTTGACTCCATCACTGACCCAGCTTATAAAACTCTAGCTTGTAGTCTACAGTAACCTTCTCAAATTTCTTTTCCTATCCATTTTATCTAAAGCAGTGTCTCCAGTAAAATATCCTCTTTGGGCAAGCCATGCCCACAAATGCAAGTAAGTGATTTCTTCAGTACTTGTTCATTTGTTACATCCTCTCTATGACTTTCTTCATAAATATTGTTTGTGAAACTGTGAACTCCCAGAGAAAAAAGGACCATTCCTTAGCATGCTTTCGAAAAGCCTCAAACCTGAAACCCTAGACAAAACCATGTTTAACAGGCTGTGCCCTTCCTGATTAAGTTACACACCTCAGAATACGCTTGTAAACTCCTTGATTCACCTGAAATCATCAATAGTGGGCATTCTGAATCTCCCCAGGCATATATAAACTTAAGAATTCATCACAAAGTTTTGAGGACAAATACCTGAGCTTAAAACCCAACATTTTCAGCAAAATAATAGTATCAAAATTTGACTGTAGGGCTTCCCTGGTGGCGCAGTGGTTGAGAGTCCGCCTGCCGATGCAGGGGACACGGGTTCGTGCCCCAGTCCGGGAAGATCCCAGATGCCGCGGAGCGGCTGGGCCCGTGAGCCATGGCCGCTGAGCCTGCGCGTCCGGAGCCTGTGCTCTGCAACGGGAGAGGCCACAACAGTGAGAGGCCCGCGTACCGCAAAAAAAAAAAAAATTGACTGTATATGATTTGCTTGATTATCCATATTAATGATAGAGACAACATGAACCACAGAAAATTCCCAAATCATATTTTAGGGGAAAAAAGTTGGCCTTTTCTATCACCTTGAATCAGAGTTATAAGAAATAAGATTTATACACTCAACTTTTATCTCATTTCATATCCTCAGAGCTCTTCTCACCAGCTAACTAACTACCAGTTAGTGCACACTGTGAGCAGGTACTCTGTTCAACACTTTATATGCACTATCGTATTTAACTTTTGGAAATGGTTCCTATTATCCTCAGTTCACAGATTTAAAAAAACTGAGGCTTGGTGAGAAAAATAATTTACTCAAAATAAATTCCTGAGAAGTGGCAGAGCCACTCCAAAAATATATAATAAAATAGAAACATCGAATGAAGCATAATTTTCTGAGTATTCGGTTCCTAAAACATTGACTGTTAATGCTGAATATCTAATGGTTTTTCTTAGTCCAACTGGAAGTGGGATGGTAGACGAGAAGGGGAGTGAAACATAAGAATGCAAAGTTTAAAAGGAAGACAAGTCCTAGGTCAGAGGTCCCTGCCTTGTTCAGACCTGTTTTGCTTGGCTGGCTCTGAGTCAAAAGGGATTTGCAGAGTGGTCCACACAGAACACAGTCCCTTCTCGTATACAGAGCACAGATACTATGCAATCAGCAGTTTTGTGTCAAATATTTTATCTGAAACTCCAACAGCCTTTAGAGGTTGACTTGTCTGGTGGATATTATTCTCACCTGGTGTAGTGCTGGCTGGCACTGAAAACTGATAGTGACTGAATCCCAATCAGACTTGAGAAAACTGATTTCTTTGCCCAAGACCTAACAGCTAGCAAGGAGCTACACTGTATCTAAAACCCCAAACAGCTTCCTACTACATCATGCCAATTCACTTCTAGTGACAGCAACTTCCTCAATTCATAAGCAGAGACTTCCATTAAGTGGGTCAGTCTTTCTGTTTATATTAACCTCCGTGTTCTCATTAGTCACACAGTTGTGTAAGGAAGCCTCTGAAAGGTTAACTCTCCATTTACTTTTCCAGTATCATGCAGTTATTTAGAAGCAGACTCGCATCTGATATAATTATAAAGAATAATGTCTTTAAAAGCAAACAGGCCTAGGTTCAGATTCTGATCTTGCCATTGAACTAGGAGTGTGACTTAGGGCAAGCTATGGAACCTCTCTAACCATCTGCTTTGTCACCTGTAAAATGGAAGTAGTAATAGTGCTTTCTTTATAGGTTTAAGAATTAAAGGTAATTGCAAATATTGTGAAGCCCTGATTATGTGCCTTGAAACAAGCCTCAAAGGTGGACAGAGTACTATTTTCCTAACACATAAGAGTAAAAGGCAGAGATAGGTTAAATAACTTGCCCAACATCCCATAACAGTAAGTGGGGAGTTCAGCTTCAACCCCAGACTACCTGGCTCAGAAGCCTATGACCACTACATTACTGTAATATAAATTATTTAGCATAGGAACGGAATATATTAAACACTCAACCCAGAGCTCTTTCAATTACATCATACTTATTCTTCCCCATTTCTAGAAGTGCCCAAAGAATGGCATTCCATAACATTTTGCAAAGTGGCACAGCCAGATTTGCTCAGTCCCTAGTTAATTGCAATGTGCTGCATAAAATCAACTCTTCTGGTAGGAAACAAACAATGATAGAAAAAGTCTTCATTCATTCCTCCTTTGTCTGAAACACCCCAATCTCAGGAGGCTCAGAGTAGCTGAGTCCTCCAGAGGATAAATTTTTAAAATTATTAGAAAGCAAATTGTATGGCATGGCAAGGATCCAAGTACTGAACTATGCATAGCCTAAAGGGAGAAAAATACTTGTAGAAAGAGAACTTAAAGAGAAAATTTTCAAATAGTCCATTAAATATAATTGTGTTTGCTTTCTGACAATAATTTTTAAAATATCTTGAAGTCTGGGCTTTCCGGGTGGCGCAGTGGTTGAGAGTCCGCCTGCCGATATAGGGGACACGAGTTCGTGCCCCGGTCCGGGAAGATCCCACATGCCGCAGAGCAGCTGGCCCGTGAGCCATGGCCGCTGAGCCTGTGCGTCTACTCCGCAACGAGAGAGGCCACAACAGTGAGAGGCCTGCGTACCGGGGGAAAAAAAAAAAATCTTGAAGTCATAAATTTTCCCTACTCTGCCTCAACTTCAAGTTAAATTTTGTAATTTACCTTTCATTTAAATTGAGTGTCACAGACTTTCCAGGTGGTGCAGTGTTTAAGAATCTGCCTGCCAATGCAGGGAACACGGGTTTAAGCCCTGGTCTGGGAAGATCCCACATGCCGTGGAGCAACTAAGCCCGTGCACCACAACTATTGAGCCTGCACTCTATAGCCTGCGAGCCACAACTACTGAAGCCTGTGCACCTAGAGCCCTTGTTTCACAAGAGAAGTCACCACAATGAGAAGCCCGCACACTGCAACGAAGAGTAGACGGGGCTCTCCAAAACTAGAGAAAAGCCTGAGTGCAGCAATGAAGACCCAACGCAGCCAAAAATAAATAATAAAATAAATTTTTAACAAATCTATTCATTTAAAAAATAAAGAGTGTCTCTTCAATTTTCAAAATAGCTTACCTTCAAGTTACTTCTCTTTAATATCCAAATACTACATTCTTTGACAGTATTTATTTATAATTTGGAAGATAATGAAGACATAACAAGCATGGATGAGTTTTATTGCAAAAATAGAAAAAAGAGTCTCCCAAGCAGAGACTCTAAGGAAATTACTGTATAACTCAGTGGCTTCTATGATGAATGGCTGATCAAACTAGTCTTCACTTTTCAAGATTAATTTTGTTTTTTAGTGAGAAGTTTTATGAACAAATAGAATTGTCCCTGCCTTGCTAGAAGGACCATGGTCTAAGTTATGGGTTAGCTTGTTAAAACAGAAGTATATTCAAGTTAGAGTAAGTTTTTGTGTGACCCAATGCAGTTGACAAAGATTAAAGACCAATAAAGACACAGAATGACAGTTTAATTTTATTGTATGGGCAAAATGCACACATTTGGCTCCAAATTTGATTTTACATTCTTGCAATAATCTTAAAGCAAAATGACTAATTACTATCTAATTTATACCTTGTTTTCCTTTGGGTACAAATACTAGGCACCTTTTCATTTCTTCAACATTATCTGTCCAACCTAATTTCTACCCTAACTGAAATCTTAATTCTCTTCTTTGATAGCATAATTGCTTCCATGGAAATAATAAAAGATGTGAGAGTATTCTCTGCTACAGGTGAAAATAATCACAACATATTGATAAGCCATCTTAAAATACCATTTTCATGTAAATGACCTTATAACTGAAGAGAGAAATAGAAACAAAGTGGCATTCAGAAAGCAGAAGTGCTTCGAATAAAACACTTTTCAGGGGCTTCCCTGGTGGCGCAGTGGTTGAGAGTCTGCCTACTGGTGCAGGGGACGCGGGCTCATGGCCTGGTCCAAGAGGATCCCACATGCCGCGAAGCGGCTGGGCCCGTGAGCCATGGCCGCTGGGCCTGCGCGTCCAGAGCCTGTGCTCTGCGGCGGGAGAGGCCACAGCAGTGAGAGGCCCCCGGGAGCGGCTGGGCCTGTGAGCCATGACACCTGAGCCTGCGCCCCGCAGTAGGAAAGACCATGGCAGGGAAAGGCCCGCATACCGAAAACAAAAAAAAAAAAAAAAAAAAAAAATTTTTTTCAATGGTTTCATCAGTGATGGGGAAGAGTCAAATTGAGAGAGAATGTCAAATATCCATGCCCCTTGATTAGAATTTGTAAATAAATAATATTTCTTTAAAATTTACTGAGGAAGAAAGGAAAAGAGTTCCCTATTCCAGGAATACAATTAATTGATTTGGTCTCTGTGTCTCTTCGCAAATTCTTCGGGGACAAAATGAGATATATGGAGTTAAAAATAAAAAAGTGATTCTGGAGCTTGTCTATAGTACTAGAAATGCTATGTGAATATTTAGACAGAGTCTTCTAGACAATGTTTACAAACTTAAATTTAAGGAATAAAATTTGGACCCTGAGATGGAAGGGGTTATCACCTTAACATATACCAACTCCATTCACTTTCAACTCTTATGTTACCGTACATCTCCTGAGGGCCCAGCAGATGTTGGTACCAGCAAGAAAAATATACTTGGAGGGCATGAGTCAATGAATTATAAATCTGCTCCATTTGGGGCCTGACTCAGAGGACATCATTGATGGGCCCTATAGCAAGAAACTAAGTGAAGTGGATCCCGGAGAAGGCTGTCTTCAGAGATCCTTAAGCCCCTGTAAGGGTTGGGTGGGTCTATGATATCCCTAGTGAGATGCAGGGTCTCTCTGGTCTCTAAGATTTACAGAAGAGATGATACGTGGATTGAGGTTTTTAGGCAAACAAGGAGAATGGGCAGCTAGAAGCTTCCCTCCCATATCTTAAAAGAGGACTGACAACCTACCTGTTGCTATAACACACGCAACTACTTCCTACCACTGTGGGTATCTCTCAAAAAAAACAAAGAGAGAAAACACAATGACCAATATCAGAAATGAAAAAGATCACTACAGATTCTATAAACTTTTAAAGGAAATAGGGCATATTAAAAAAATATGATGCCAACAAATTTGATAATGTAGATGAAACTGACATATACCCTGAATGACACAAATTATCAAAACTGACTTAGGAAAAAATAGATTATCATAATATTAATATCTAAATATTAAATATTAACCACCAAGTAACTGAACTCATAACTTAAAACCTTCCTACAAAGAAAACTGTAGGCTTGGGTAACTCCATTGGTGAATTCATGCAAACATTTAAAGATGAAATAATACAATCTTACACAAGTCTTTCCAAATATAGTGGAGAATGGAATACTTTATAACATTTTACAAGGTCAACAAGCACAACTCATGAAAATATGACAATGATATTACAAAAAAAGAAAACTGCAAACCAATATCCTGTATGAATTTGCACCTGGAAATCCTTAACAAAACTAAAAGTCAAACCCAGTGATATGTAAAAAGTCAATTCATCATAAGCAATTAGAGTTTATGTTAGGAACATGAGATTGGCTTTTTATTTGAAACTCAATCAGCATAATTCAGCACATTAAAATAGTAAAGGAAAAAATTAAAATGTGATTATTACAGTAAATATGGAAAAACCATTTAACAAAATTCTATACCCATTCATGATAAAAAGAAAAAGGTCTGGGCTTCCCTGGTGGCGCAGTGGTTGAGAGTCCGCCTGCCGATGCAGGGGACGTGGGTTCGTGCCCCGGTCCGGGAGGATCCCACATGCCACGGAGCGGCTGGGGCCGTGAGCCATGGCCGCTGAGCCTGCGCGTCCGGAGCCTGTGCTCCGCAACGGGAGAGGCCACAGCAGTGAGAGGCCTGCGTACCGCAAAAAAAAAAAAAAAAAAAAAAGAAGAAAAAGTTCTTAGGAACTTGGGAATAAATGGTAACTTTCTCAACCTGATAAAAGTTGTCTACCAAAACACCCAAAATGCTACAGTTGCTAGCATATTTAACAATGAAATACTGAATGCTTTGCCTTCTGAAGATCAGAAACAAAGTAAGGATATACATTCCCACCACTTCTATTCAATATTGAACTGGCATTCTATGGAGTGCAACAAGGCAAGAAAAAGAATAAAAAACATAAGGGCTGAAAAGGAAAAAGTAAAATAACCTCTATTCACAGATGATATGATTATTCATTTAGGAAATCTTAAGCATCTACAAAGCAAATATGAGAACAAATAGATGAATTTATTAAGGTTGCAGGATATAAGGTCAATACACAAAGTCAACTGAATTCTTGTATATCAGCAACAAACAATTGGAAAATGAAATCAAGGAGATGATACCATATACAATAACATCAAAAAACCTGAATTACTAAGGGATAAATTTAGTAAAAGATCTCAAGATCTATACACTAAATACTATAAAATATTCTTAAAAGAAATTAAAGACAATTTAAGTAAATAAAGTGTTAGAGTATGTTGAAGGATTCAATCTTGCAAAGATGCAAATTCTCCCTCAAATAATCTATAGATTCAAGACAAATCAATTCAAACCTAAGCAGGTATTTTGAAGAAATTGATAAACTGATTCTAAAAATTTGCCAATACGAAATAGTTAAAGCAATGTGGAAAAGGAAGAACAAAGTTGGAAGACTTATACTAGCGTTTTGATACTTTCTATAAAACTATTTTTGTTAAGACAGTGTGATATTGATGTAGATATAGCAAAATAGATCAATGGAACAGAATAGACAGTCCAGATATAGATCCATACTTAAGGAGACAACTGGTTTTCAGTAAACATACCAAAGCATTTCAATGGAGGCAAGGAATGTCTTTTCAACAAATGGTGCTGGAACAACTGGATATCCATATGGAAAACAAATGGACCTTATCATGATGCTTATCTTACCATACACAAAAATTAATTTTAGATGGATTACAGATTAAAAGTGAATGTTAAAATTATAAAATTTCTAGGAAAAAATATAGGAGAGTATTCAGTAACTTAAAGTAGGCAAAAATTTCTTACGTAGTTCACAGAAAGCACTACCCATAAAAAATTACTAAGTTGGAATTTATGAAAATTAAAAATTTATTATCAAAAGACATTGCTAAGAAAATGAAGAGACAAGAAGTGAACTAGGAAAAATATTTGTTATGCATGTATCTGACAAAAGGACAAGTGTCCAGAATATGTAAAGAATTCTGTAAACCAATCAAAAAGCTGATGACACCAAATGCTGATGAGGATGCAGAGCAATGCAAACTCTGATTCACTGCTTCTGGGAAGCAGAATGCACAGCCACTTTAAACAGAAATTTGACATTTTCTTATAAAGATAAACATATACTTACCATATAAATCAGCAATTCTACTCATAAGTATTTATACAGGGGAGTTGAAAATTTTGGTTCAGACAAAAACCTGTACACCAACCTCTATAGTAGCTTTATTCATTATCATCAAAAACTGGAAACAACCAAGATGTCATTCAACAGGTGAATGGATAAACAAACTGTGGTATCTCTATGCAATGAATCACTACTCAAGTGATTCATACAATAAGATGGGTAAAACAAGTGTATTTTGCTAAAGAAAAGAAGCCAGACAAAAAGTCTACATATATAAGCTTTCAACTATACGACATGAAAAAAGCAAAACTATAAGAATGAAAGATAGATAGTGGCTTCTAGGAGTTGGTAAATTGAGAAGAAATTGACAATAAAGCTACATAAAGGAATTTTAGGGTGATGGAACTATTCTGTATGGTACTGGGGTAATGGATTCATGACCCTATGCGCCTGTCAAATCCCCACTGAACTGTATAACACAAAAAGTAACTTTACTATATGCAAACATTAAAAACGCAACCATATGTCAGGTGATTACTGGAGGGAACACCAACTGTGATAAATGAGTCTAACTGTATTAAATACATATGACATAACATCACTTAAGGGGATGTACATAAAAAGTTGTTGACCTAAATGACTTTGGAAAACTGTGCATTTGCTAGACAGTGTAAGTACAAAAACAAAATGATTTGTAAGCAAGTACTAACTCTAGTTGGCAAATTTGTTCCTCACAGGGGTGTAGGTTAGCAATTCTGAAACTGCATGTATATTAGAGTTGAAAAATTAGTAAATAAATTGTGATAACAGGATCCAGGTTTCTTACTATTTGAGAGAGACGTTAGAAATAAGCAAGTGACCGGGGTTTGGAGCGGGGCAGATTAGATGCTGTGATGCTGGATTAGAATCATCAATGTCAACATGAATTCATGTGTATTTTTAAGTATATACAAATAGATAAATATAAATACATGGATGCATATTTTTCCAGATCTTGCTTCCTAATACCTTTGTCCAATAAAAGGAACCAGGGTTACTTGAGGCAAAGGTTGAATTTAGGGCTCGTTCAAGGAAAATACAAGATGACCCTGGAGCATATTATGCTAGAAAATAATAAAGCACAAAAAAGAAAAACAGTAACAAAGAGAAAAAGAAGATGGAAAAGAAAAAAATGTTGAATATCCAAAGGATGTAGGAGTCAACTTAAAAGAGTTCTCGGTGGCTAAAGCTGGAATAATTTGAGCAAAATAACAACAACAGTATTAGATTATAATCCAAAGAAAATAAATGTCTACAAATCCATACAGATATAAATAAATGTCAGTAATAAATGGGGGAGAAGGAACAAATCTTTCTCACAGAAAATTTCAAATAATATATGTAGATACTTCCTCTTTCAGGAGGTGGAGCTTAATTTCCCTCCCCCTGAGTGTGAGATGGACCTAGTGAATGGATTCTGAAAAATAGAGTTTAGAAAAAGAAAAGAGTAAATTTACAGTGGAAACTGGGCAGACTAACTTAAACAAGTGATCAAGGCTAACATCACCAGTAAGTCATGTTGAGATCATTTGTCATCAGACATGATGTGAAGAGAAGGGAGCTTCATCTGTTTTATAGCCTTCCAAAAATCCACAACTCTAGTCTAATCATGAGCAAACACCAGACGAGCTCAAACTCAGGAACATGTTAGAAAATACATGCCCAGTAGTACTTTTCAAACTATCAAGGTCATGAAAAACAAAAACAGAAACAAAATGATTGAGAAACTGTCACATATCAAAGGAGACTAAAGAGACATGACAACTCAATGCAATGTGGTGTAATGGATTTGGTCCTAGAACAGAAAAACACAGTGAGTCAAAACTAGAGAAATCTGAATAAAGTACAGACTTTAATGAATAATAAGGTACAAATATACATTCATTAATTGCGGCAACTGATGAATTTGAATAAAGTCTGCAGTGTAGTTACTAGGATTGCACCAATGTTAACTTTTTAGTTTTGACAAATATACCGTGGTTATGTAAGATGTTAACATTAAGGGAAGCTGGGAGAAGGAATCAAGCTGTAGGGGAACTCGATGGTATCTTTGCAACTTTTATGTAAATCAAAAATTATCCCAAGATAAAATTTAAAATACACTAACAACTCCCCCCCAAATTGGCAGAAGACTCCACAGTTACCTCACAAAAGAAGAGACAGAATGAAGCAAATGAGAAGTACTTAATTTTTTTAACATCATTAGTTGGCAAGGAACTGCAAATTAAAACCACACTGAGCTATCATTTCACAAACACGAGAATGGCTTGAATTACAGAGACTGACAGTAGAAAGTATTGCAAGCATGTGAAATAACCAGAACTTTCACACATTCTGGCGATACTGTAAAATGATAAAACCCCTTCAGAAAACTGGAATTTACTTATAAAGTTAAGTGTAAACTTAGGATAGGACTCAGTAATTCCACTCTTGGTATTTAATCAAGAAAAATAAACAAATAGAACAGAAAAAGACTTGTATAAAATATTCATAGCAGCTTTATTCATACTAGTGAAGAAAATGGAAACAACACAAATATCAATCATCAGTGGAGAATATAAACAAATTATGGTATATCTATGCAATGGATTCCTACTTAGCAATGAAAAGTATTGAATAATGGTATATGTAAAAATATGAATGAATTTTAAAATATTATTCTAAATAAAATAAATCAGACATTAAAGTGAATCATTAAATTATTCAATTTATATAAAGTCCCACAACAGCAAGATTTGTTTGTAGTGACAGAAATCAGAGCAATGGTTGCCTAGGTGTTGGAAGGAATTTACCGTAAAGAGACATGAGTGAGCTTTCTGGGGTAATGGAAGTGCTCTAAAATCATCCCTTGGATATCAAAACCCACAGATGCTCAAGTAATACAGTCGGCCCCCTGTATCCATGGATTCTACAACCAAGGATATGGAGAGCCTATTCTATACTTATTGAAAAAAAATTGTGTATAAGTGGACTTGCAGAGTTCAAAACCATGCTGTTCAGAGGTTGACTATATATCTTAATAGGGGTGTGAGTCACATGCTGAATGCATTTGTCAAAACTCTTTGAGGGCTTCCCTGGTGGCGCAGTGGTTAAGAATCCGCCTGCCAATGCAGGGGACACGGGTTCAAGCCCTGGTCCAGGAAGATCCCCCATGCTGCGGAGCAACTAAGCCCATGCACCACAACTACTGAGCCTGCACTCTACAGCCCACGAGCCACAAACTATTGAAGCCTGCACGCCTAGAGCCTGTGCTCCACAAGAGAAGCCACCACAATGAGAAGCCGTGCAATGCAACGAAGAGTAGGCTCCGCTCGCCGCAACTAGAGAAAGCCCACGCGCAGCAACAAAGACCCAACGCAGCCCAAAATTAATTAATTAACTTAAAAAAAAAAACTCTTTGAACGGTACACTTAGGATCTATGCACTTCACCAAATGTAATATACCACAATTTTGAAAAATGCAAAAACCTAGGGGAAAGAG
>NW_006777801.1:324435-329204 GCF_000442215.2 Lipotes vexillifer
AAATTTTACCCAAAGGAAAATGCATAGTTTAAATGTCTCTGCTATTAAAGAAGGGCTAAAATGACTTTAGCTTAGTAAAATTCCTGAGAATTAGAATGACGATGACAAAACAGAACAAAAAAGAGGTAGAAAAGAGGAAATCAAGATGATACTGAAATTAAAGGTACAGACATTTAAAAAAATAAAATTAAGACAGAATTATAAAAGCTGTTTTAAAAAAGCCATTAAATCGTATAACTTCTAGTAAGCTTGGTTAAGAAAAAAAGAGAAAATTTTTATCATATTAGTTTTCTTAGGAATGAGACATGAGACAACCTCAATTGCAGAAGGAATTAAAAGAATTATAAGGACATATTGCACACAAATCTATGACAATTAATTTGAAAAGCCAGTCAGAGGGGATAATTTTTAGCAAAATACAAGTTATTAACATTAACCAAAGTAAAGAAGGAAACTTTTATTGGCCAATTTCTATAGAAGTGAATGAAAGGCAAGTAAGATCCATCAGATATTTTCATAGCTGAGGTCTATCAGACTTTCAAAGAATATAATTTATACTATTCCAGACCACAGAAAATCTGGACAGCATCCCAATTTTATATAAAGTTAGTATAAATTAAATACCAAAACTTGATTAAAACAGATCAATTTTACTTAAGAAAGTAATTGCAAATATTCTAAATAGGGCTTGCTTGGTGGCGCAGTGGTTGGGAGTCCGCCTGCCGATGCAGGGGATGCGGGTTCGTGCCCCGGTCCGGGAGGATCCCACATGCCGCGGAGCGGCTGGGCCCGTGAGCCATGGCCGCTGAACCTGAGCGTCTGGAGCCTGTGCTCCGCAACGGGAGAGGCCACAGCAGTGAAAGGCCCGCAAAAAAAAAAAAAAAATATATGGGAAGAGAAACAAAGAAAATTTGAATATTACTTGTTTAAATACATACATATATATATATATATATATATATTCTAAATAAAATTGCAACAAATAGAATACAGCTACATATCAACAAAAACCTGAAGTTAACTGAGTAGGGTATATTGTAGGTTTGCAAGAAGAGGTTCGAACTAGAAAATCTATCATCGTAATTTAGTGTTTCAGCAAATTGAAGGAAAACAACTCATATGACCCTATTAATAGATGTTGAAATGACATTTGAGTATATTTAACAGCCAAGCTCAGTAAAAAAAATCTTTAGGTAAGATAGGAAAAGGGAACCACTGAAATATTTACTAAAACCAAGAGTCAAAATTATTTTCAATGTCAAAATAATTGAAAGAACCCAGTAAAATTCAGGAATCAAGCAGAGATCTTATCACTACATTTATTCAATATTAGCCTGGAGAGTCTAGTGAAAAGAATGAGATAAGAAAATTAAACAGTTGGTAGAAATATTGAAAATGAAGAGGTAAAACTATTTTGCTGATGGCATGATTATGTACTTAAAAATCTAAGAGACTAAAAGAGAAAACCTATGAGCATTGATAAGAGAATTTATGGAATGACTGCATACCAGGTAAGCAGACTGAAATCAATAGATTTTCTCTTCTCTAGTAACATATACCCTTAGAAAAAGAAAAAGCAGAAAACATTCCCTTTAAAATAACAGTATAAACTGAATTGAATGAGAAAGGCATGGAACCTATGAAATCTATGAATCATATTGATCTTATTAATACTTGATGAGGGTGTAATTCAATTTGGTGGAGAAAAAATATCTATTTAACAAAATTTCTCCCCAAACTGGGTACCCGTCCTGAAAAAATTAAATAATCCTAGCTCATGTCATATATAAAAAAACAGGTAAAGTAGTAAATATAACTATAATTTTAATATTTTATTAGGACTTCTGGGGAAGACATAAAAGCTAATAAAGAACTGTGGTGTGGCAGAAGACACTATAAATAAAGACAGTAAAAAATATAACAGACTTAGAAAACATGTTTGCAATGCAGATGACAAATAAGGGTTTAAAAGCTATAATTATATAAAGAGAGCTTTAAAAATCAGCAAGAAACAGGCAACAGCCTTAGAGGAAAACAAGCAACAGATATAAATAGGCAATTCACAGATGAGCAAATCCAAATGGCCAATAAATACATATAAATATGTTGCTTAAATTCACTAATAGGGAAATTGAAAACTGAGTTAACAACAAACCATCACTTTAAACCTATCAGACTGGCAAAAATTTTAAATAATGATATCATTGTCAGCGGGGATATGTGGAAAAAAGTATTTTTTGTGTTGCTGGTGGAAATGCAAATGGGTACAGCTTCTTCAGAAAGCAATCTGACAACATTTATTAAAGTTAAAAATACATAAACCTTTTGACCCAGCAATGTATCTCCTGGGTATATGTCCCATAGCAATATAACCACCAGTAAATAAAGATATGTGAGCCCAGATGTTTATTACAGTACTCTTTGTAGTGGCAAAAAATGTGTACACAAATAAGTTACGGTAATCCACAGGACACAATATTACTGTTTGTATCTGGTAACCTGGAGAGACTCCCAAAAGCAACTCATGCATGAGAAAATATGCCCCCCAAAATGTATATAATATGGTTTCACTTTTGCAGAGCAAACAATGACAAAAACATATGCACATATGTGTGTATATGTGCACATATGTATGTTATATGTATATGTATAAATGTGAGATCTGGTTCAATAATCATCAGGGATTTTACAGAAGAATTCATGTAAAAGTACACTAGTTAGGGGGTTTATACTTGCTCACACTGATGTTACTTCAAGTGGTTGGAGCAAGAGAGGCAATTATGGGAAGAAGAAGAAAGCCAGGAGGGACTAAAAGGAAAAACAAAACGGAAATATTGTAGTGTAGTGAAAGCATTCTGATAATCTCATTTACATAAAATTGTGTGTGTGTGTGTATATGCATATTTTCTGACCCACACAGACAAGGTGTAACTACATGCATTGAGTGTGCTCTTGTAAGCACTTTATGTGGACTAACTTACTTAACTGTCACAACAACCCCATGAGGTACATATTATTATTATTTTCATTTAACAAATTAGAAAACTAGAGTTTAAATAACTTTCCCAAAGTTACATGATTACTTAGCTTCTGGGCTTGGATTTGAACCCAGGCAGTGTTACCCTGAAGCCTTGGCTCTTAACCACTAGACATACTTGCTTGTAACCAATTTATGTCCAGGCCATATTATTAAGCTAAATACACAACTGAAATGTAATGTGTATAATATAATTTTATTTCAGTAAAAAGATAAACTCCTAGAGATATGTATGTTTGCTTGAGCAAGAAAAACGTTGTAGGAGTCTGTTGGCCTGTAGGCTGTTAATTTATTAGCTCTTGTAGGTGGGGATGGCTATAAAGACTTTTATATCATTAATACATGTCTGATCAGCAGCCAGATAGTCTCCTACATAGTGAAAACAATTCATGAATCACTGAGGGTTTTTTTTTTCCCCCTCATTTAGGGCTCTTTAATATTTAAGAAACATTTGTTCAGTGGGAATTTCAGACATGAAAAGCTTTTTGAAGGAGGGGGAATTTAGTGCATAGGTAAGATTTTGAGAAGTCATGGGAATAGTGTGAGAAAAAATTAGGGCAGAAAATTGCAAGCCATCTTCAAAACCTATATTGCTGCAGTAACCGTGGCCAGCACAAGTGTCTTTGCATGAAAGCAGTGTCGATAAACCTAGAAGAGAGCATAGGTTTACACAGTCTCAAATGCCAGGATATTCTCTGGGCAGGCAGACCAGGCACCTGCAACACTGAGCCTCTTAACGTTGTGAACCAGCGCTGTGAGAAGATGACATGGATGCTGTGTGGACACCTGACACAGCCCCAGCCTTGGTTCCAGCCTGGAAGTCCTCAACCAAATACTGGCCCCATCCAGAGATTGCTTTAGTCCATGTGGCTTATGAGTCCACAGGGTGTCAGGGCAGAGCTGTGCCTGGCAGAAGCATTCACCCCATCAGGTTCCTACACCTGCTTCAGGAACCTCATGCCACCACTACTTTGCCAGAAGCAAAATAAATGTCCCCATCCACAAAGGGGACACATGTCCTTTCTCCTGCCCACTTCTTGGCAGCAGCTTTACTTGTGCCGTCCATGGATTTAGTCACACTGGCGGTGGGGTGGGGGGATCCCCAATGCTGGGTATGCAGATTTGGCCCTTCTCTTCTGTGTCCTAATGACAAAACATCAAAGGCATCAGGGTATAGTGGTGGGAGACAAAACAAAACAAAACAGAGTATAATGTAAGATTTAGGGTCAGTTATTTGGGGTCAAACATAATCGCTACAATAGACCAACCTCGCTTTGAGCAACTTCTCTCATCCAAATTTTCTCACCTGGAAAAGAGTGTCTTATAAACTAAAAATTACTTTTTTTAATGTATAATTGTTTTGCATCACTCCCATTGTTAGTGAACGTTAATGTCAAAACAAATCTGGAATTTGGGGCTTACTGAAAGACATCTGCTGATGGATGGACTTTAGCTATAATATGTATCCTTAGATGCTAAATCTGTTTGCAACATGCCCAGGCTCACTAACTAGGGCACTCAACTATTGACTATAATTGTTAGGGAGTTATTTAAAGTGAGATACTGCCATGTCTTTCCAGTCTCAAAATGTTTCAATGTAACTCAAGTCAAGCTATAAAATAATATTGAAGTGACATACTTATGGCCAGGGGGTAGATATTAAAAGGAGATTCATTAAAGAGTCACTGAACTGACAAGTTCAGTTATGCACAGCTGGATAATACAGCAGGAA
>NW_006777801.1:329249-427134 GCF_000442215.2 Lipotes vexillifer
AAACAGAGGTACACAGAAAGATGTCTTTGTAATAGAGTCGGCTGGAGCCCAAAGAGCCCATGTATTTCCAAGACTAAATTTCTTTCCTAATTTAACTGTACAGGAAAAAAAAAAATGCAACAACAAAAACCAAAGCCTTAGAGAAAGTTCCTAAAAGGCAAGATTGGTCAGTTGAAAGGGATTTACACAGCTGTTTCACAGTAGCAATAGCTCCATTAAAATGGAAGTCTCATATTTTAGGGTTACTTCCTTCAGTTTAAAAATCTGTAGGCTGTGGAAAGCCATGTGTAAACAACCATACTCTTCATACTTGGATATTATATAACTGGGCTGTCTCTTTTCATTCCTAGTAATTTCTTTTTACTTATGTGATTCTACCCCCACTGATAAAGCCAATTCTAGATTTACAGCCTCTGGGAAGGAAAGAACAAAGGAGCAAATCACTAATTTCTGAGTTTTAAAAGTCAAAGTCTTTATATAAACATTAAAGTTGGAAAAATCATGATGTATGAAATTAAAGGTTTATTCTCTTCTATTTCAGAGAATGTAAAGATAATCTGGGCTGGGTAAAGGAGAGAAATAGCAGAGAGAGAAAGAGAGATTAGATGCTCCTAAATCCTTGGGAAGGGGCCTTGTATCCTCCCCCGATGCTAGGCCAAGTCAGGCAGAGGGGGAATGCACCTCCTCAGTCAGGTTTGGGGAATCCCAGGAGCCTGTGACCTGGAACTTACTTTGCAGATCTCAATAAAGCAGAGCATTTCTTTAAAATGCACTATGCCCTGCTCGGCATGGTAGCATTTGAGTAGCAATGGTTGCATAAGGTTTCCAGCCAAAGGGGGCTGGAGACAGCATCAGAGAGCCCCTGTGGACCCAGGATAGCACAAGGGAACAGCCACACATTTCTCACGTCTCCTGAGAGGGGCTCAGAAATTGTCAAACAGACTTGATGAGTCCTGATGTTTAGGACAAGAAGGATAAAACTTGTGAGGACTCAATAACCAGGTATGGCACAACTAGTGCTACCAAGGTAGATGTCAAAATATCCATGCCAAGGACTTGGACCTCTGAAAGCTCCCAGACCTAGAAGCAAACCTGGGATTTGAGAAGATCCTGAATTGACTGAAAAGACCCTGAAACAATGGAAGAAACTCCAAATTAACCCAAGATTAAATTTCTCCCAAGTAAAATAGGGAACGTGAAATAAAAGTTAAGTTCACTTCATAGGAAAGTCAAATTATATTTCTTAAACATTTGAGTTTATAGGTAGAGAATCATAAGTACTTTACATGACTACCTCAAGCATAATTTTCTCACTGTCCAAAAATAGAAGACAATTACTGTAAAGTTAAAATAAATGTTCTTAATATCCAATATCCAGGTATCATCTATCAATGAAAATATACATTCTGTGATTCTTTTTAACTTGGATCATTTAAAATTATTGAAATGACTAAATCTTCTCATCACTATTGAAATGTGTTTGATTATTAGAGTAAAAGCAGACCAGGAGTCTTATAAAATGAAATTAAAAGGTGATATCCTATGTATGACATTTTAGTTGGACAGTCTTTAATCCCAATTATTTGTTTGAGAGTACATGATGGGAACAAAGAATAAAGCATAAGGAAACCTTTTAGAATTCATACATCCAAATGATTACCATCCTGAAATATTCACCCTGGAAAACCATTGAAATCTAAAGGTATTGATGCTGAAAATATTTCTGGAATCCTCTTTTGAAATTGGCTTCTGAGATGGTATATGTGCCCCACAAGAAAATAGGTGTTGTCACTAGAGTTTAACCAATTTACAAGACATTCAAGAAAGGTAGTCTAGGGGCTTCCCTGGTGGCACAGTGGTTGGGAGTCCGCCTGCCAATGCAGGGGACATGGGTTCAGTCCCTGGCCCGGGAAGATCCCACATGCCACGGAGCAGCTAAGCCCTTGTGCCACAACTACTGAGCCTGCGATCTAGAGCCCGCGAGACACAGCTACTGAGCCTACGTGCCGCAACTACTGAAGCCCGCATGCTTAGAGTCTGTGCTCCGCAACAAGAGAAGCCACTGCGATGAGAAGCCCGCGCACTGCAACGAAGACCCAATGCAGCCAAAAATAAACAAATATATAAATAAATTTATAAAAAAAAAAAAGAAAGAAAGGTAGTCTAAAAGTCTTTGTAGTCAGAATTTATCTTTGATTATTAATAATATTTCCAAGCTTGATACACTTATTCAATAAACTGGACCCAATTCAATAAATTGGTCCCAGTATTAATGGAGTTCACAGTACAAAACTATCCTTAAAGAATGCCCCCACTGAAAATATCCAAAACATCACACATCTGAAGGACACCTATCGAGTTACCAAAGGATTGGCATATATGGTAGAAAATGCACACTCATTCAACAAGGGAGGAAAAGACAGTTAATACTATGAACTTTGACCAATAGATCTATGATGACTCGTGTTGAACTAAATCCTCTTAACTTTTTATTTTCTTAATAAAATATGGTCAGAAATTGTGGTCTCTTTTTTAAAAGCAAAAAAATAATATCGCATCAAAGAAAGGAAGAAAAGAATAACAGAGGCAAACCAGCTGGAGTATTCTCCATGGAGAATAACCAAGCTTTCTGAAAAATTGACAATGTAAGAAGAGATGACCTACAACATCTCTAAACTAAATCTCTCTAACAGTCTTCCCTCCCTGCCACCCAAAAGGAATGCTTTGGTATGTCTGAATGCTCAACCTCTAATTCCAACCATACAGAAGATGAATTAATTGAAATATGTTCCAAATGAAAATTTTAAATATTATGTTAATATTCATGAGCAGAGTGTTTAATATTTAACAAACATTAATGCATCAGCACTGATGAATTAGAACAGATTCGGCAATTAACAGGCACTAGCCATTAACAACTGACATTGTCATACTGGACACCTTATCTGAGCCCTGCTCATGGCTGTTTCTTAAGGAAAGAAATAACTCCTTTTTACATAGAAATAGATGTTTTTTCTTTATGTGAACTCAGTAAGAAACACAGTCTCTAATTGCATCTTATTTTTTGAAAAGTCTATATTTTGCTTCAGAAAAGGTAAAAACACTATAAAAGTAGGTAATTTTATCCACTCAGAAGACTTTAAAAGCAAAGTGATATCACTCTATCAGACAGAAAAGGGCTTCCTAAATTTTTTCTTTTTTTTAATTGAAGTATAGTTGATGTATAAGTTACAGGTGTATAATATAGTGATTCACAATTTTTAAAAGTTATATTCCATTTATAGTTATTATAAAATATTGGCTATATTCCCTGTGTTGTACAATATCTCCCTGTAGCTTATTTTATACATAATAGTTTGCACCTCTTAATTTCCTAACCCTATATTACCGCCCCCCCCTTCCTTCTTCCCACTGGTAACCACTAGTTTGTTCTCTATATCTGTGTTTGTTTCTTTTTTATTATAAAAATTACATGGAGTCTAGGTTCTGCTGGAGGAAACCATACTAAACCAGTTATTGATAATAGTGGAATAACGATAAAAGGGCTCATTTTCTCAGGTACTTAGGGTGTAGAAGATTATAAAATACCCAAAGAGCGACGAGTATTTCTTAGATTCCTTTTTTTTCGTGTTGAAAGAGAACTGCATTCCATGGGTGCTTACCAGACCTAGCCAGCTTCATCTCTCACTTGCAGTGGCTCATAACACTCTGTCTTTCTTTCTCTCTCTCTTTCTCTCTCTCTCTCTCTCTCTGATTTTTCTCTTAACTCCTCCAATTCATTGGCCATGTAGCAGTCAGAGCGATCTTTTAAAGCTGTAAGTCTGATTTTGCCCCTTCCCTACATAAAACTTTTCAAGAAGTTTCTATCGCTTTTTAAATGAAAGATGAACTCCTAAGCTTGACTACATGGCCCTGAATGATTGGTCCTGTATATTTCTCCAATCTCATTTTGAACCTCTCTCCCTTTCACTCATTGTCTTCCTGCCACACAGGACAAAGTTCTTCCCATCCTCTGGCTGTGCACGTATATACCTTCCATTGTCTTCACTAGCTCTTTCCTACTTATCCCTCAATTTCAGCTAAACTGTCACTTTTAAAAGGTCTTCCCTGAATCTCCAATTAATTTTTCTTATCATTATGAACTCATGGATTTAAACATTTGATGGATTTAGTTCATTGCAATTATTATCCTGTTCAAATTGTCTCATTTTTAGCTAATAGTAGCCTTTTAAAATTGGTTTCATATTCATGAATCAATGATATAGCCCTATTAGCCTTAAAGGACTTTTCACTATATGATATAAGATGTTCCATATTCATCTTCTGCATATCTTGATCCACACTTGGACCCATCACACATTTCCCAAAGCTATCTTAGCTTCTTTAGTGGGAAAACAGTAAATCAAGACCACAGTTTTGGTGCTAAAGATTCTCATTGTTATTGGGTGCTTGGTAATTTTTTCAAAGCCCTTCCAGTGGACACAGCTGAGAAATATATTTATAACTATAGCTACATCATACATACTATATTACATACCTACTCTATTACATATGTTCTCAACTGCATATATATAATATATTACATATGTGTGTATATTAAATACCTTATGTTAATACTGATATTTCCAATTCATATTCAGTACTAAAAAGTTTATGCTTAACTTCTTCCATATCAACTGTATCTCATTTTTTCCATAAGAATCCTGCTTCTCAAGGTCACAAGAGATGACAAAATTAGAGTATACCATAATTACTCATTTGTTTTATTCATGTTACATGTAGAATAATCTCAAGATAACAACATTAATATTACCAGCAATATGATTAATGACTACATTTAAAATATTTTTGGCCCACATGACCATATCAATTGATGCAGAAAAAGGATTTGAAAAAAATTAAAATACACCCATAATAAAAACTCTTAGCAAACTGCATCATATATTATAATGATTATAATAGAAAGAAACTTATTTAACCTGATAAAGGATATCTACAACAAGTCCTATAGCTAACACCATATCTAATGATGAAGATTCAATATTTTCCACCTAAGATCAGGAAAAGTCAAAGATGTTTGTTCTCACCACTCCTACTCAACATAGTACTGAAAGCCCTAGCCAGTACAATAAGGCAAGTAAAAGAAATAAAAGGCGCATGTATTGGAAAGAAAAAGAAATAATAAAACTGTCTCTATTCCTACACTGTATGATCTACATAAAAAAATCTAAAAAACGTCCAGGTAAAGCTCCTAGAACTAAGAAATGAGCTTAGCAAATTTGCAAGATAAATGGCAATACACAAAAACAATCTAACATACACCTATATACCAGCAATAAAAACAAGAAATATAATTTTTAAAGTACCACTTATAAGAGCTCCCAAAAATGAAATACCTAGGTATGAATCTAACAAAAAAATGTAGTCTACATGATAAAAAATAAAAAATACTGAGGAAAGAAATCAAGAGCTAAATAAGTGGATTAAATGGCTCAAATATCATTGAGATGTCAATGTTCCCCAAATTTATCTACAGAGTTACCTCTTATCCCAATCAAACTTGCAGCAAGATTTTTACAGGTATTGTCAAAATTTTATATAGAAAGACAAAGGATGTAGAAAACAACTTTGAGAAAGAAGAACAAATTTAGAGGCCTTACATTATCTGGTTTTATGACTTACTGTAAAGTTATACTAATTAAGACAGTATGGTATTAGTGAAAGTATACACAACTAAATTAATGGGACAAAATAGAGAGTCTAGAAATAGACCTACAAAAATACAGTCAACTGACTTTTGATACAAGTACAAAGGCAATTCTATGGATAAAAGATAGGTTTTTTTCCACAAACAGTGCTGAAACAATTGGATATTCATATGCAAAAATATATGCCTCAAGCCACTCTTCATAACTTATAAAAAAAATTAAAGTGGATCATGGACCTAGATGTAAAACATAAAATTACAAATCTTCTGACAAAAGAAAACACAGGAGAAAATGGTCATGAGTTTGGTTTAGGAATAGAATTCTTAGACATAATACTCAGAGCTTGATCCATAAGAGAAAAAAATAGATCAATTATATCTCATCATAACTAAAACAGCTTTCTCTATAAAAGATGGTTAAGAAAGTGAAAGGCAAACTACAGGAAATATCTTCAAATTACAAATCCAACAAAAGATTTATACCCATAATTTTAAAAGAACTCTCAGAATAACAATAAGAAAACAAATATCCAACGAAAAATGGACAAGAGATTTGAGCATTTCACCAAACAAGATATTCAGATCACAAATAAGCACGTGAAAAAATGCTCACCATCTAAAAACCATAATGAGATGCCATTACGCACTTCTTAGAATGGATAAGAAATAAAAACAACAAAGCAAACAATAAACTGACTGATAATGCCAAGTGCTGACAAGGAGGCCAAGAAACTAGAACTCTTATACGTTGCTGGTCGGAATGCAAATTGGTAAAGTCGGTTTGGAAGACAGTTTGGCAGTTTCTTATAAAGTTAAATGTACATTTACAATACTCTGCAATCCCATTCCTAGGAATTCATTTACGCTAGAAAAATGAAAATTTACATTCACACAAAAACCTGCATTTACAGTGTATCACGTTTAGAGCAGCATTGTTTATAATCACCAAAAACTGGAAACAGCCTGAATGTTCTTCATCGGTGAATAAACCAACAAACTCTGGTACAATAAAAATACTGCTTGGCAATAAAAAGAAACAAACTATTGATAGACATGGATGAGTCACAAATGCATTCTGCTCAGTGAAAGAAACCAGACTCAGAAGGTGCAAACTGTATTATTTCACTTATATGACTTTCTGGAAAAGGCAAAACTATAGAGATAAAAACAGGTAAGTGTTCCCAGGGATTAGGGATGGGGGAGGCTTTTACTACAAACAGGCAGCATGAGGGAATATTCTGGCAATGAAGGAGCTGTTCTTTATCTTGATTTTGGTGATGGTTACAAGACTCTATACATTTGTTGAAACTCGCAGATCTATGCACACAAAAATTAGTGAATTTTACTTTATGTAGGTTTTTAATAGTTTAAAATATATATACAAAATAAAAATCTGTGTTTTGTGAGCAGACTATCTTACCCTGAAGAAGTGAGAATCCTGTACCTTTCTCAAAAATAAAACAAATCTTAAAAACATAAAGGAAAAGAAGCAAAAACTTTTCCAGGATTGCACTACTCAGAACTCTAAAATGTCAAGGTGTGGAAAGTTTACCGGCTGCTTTTATACAAAACTGTTCAATTTATCTTGACCTCTCACCTCGGGTTTCAAAACAACAAAAACAGCCTAGTGAAAACTAAACATTTTGGCATCATACAATTCAATGACCTGTAATTGCACCTCCATTAGCTCTGCTGCACCAAGTCTAATCTTAGAGGCTGTTTCTCTCACACGAGGGAGGAGTAATAAGGATAACGCTATGTGAGCCATATTCTCACAGAATAAGGTTTTCTCTAAGTTTCAATCTATTCAATTCAAAATGCATCTAAGCCCTCAATTCCAAGATTTCCTCTTCGAGCCGATATTTTCATAAAATGCCATCAACCAAAAGTATTATACAGAACATGTGGCAACGTTAAGCTATTAAATGAAAATTAAGAACTGAGCTAAAAGAATGTTGCACAGACAGAGCTGCTGAGAAAAAGTCAGCACATTTCAAAATCACCTAGTGGATAACTTGTGTAAGATATTTGGACCCTGCTGCTATATAGTTTTCTGGTTTTCTCTTGCACCTGTAAATTGTGGTTCTTGCTGGCTAAAATCTTCAATCATACCAAGAAGACTTCTGATTATTAGACACAAATCAACACATATAACCATACCCTGAGTCTCAAGATCTATGCCTATAAGATGTAGCTTATCAGCCTTGAGGAGCTATAGAGCAGAGTTTTACCTGATACTGTCAATTTGTTAATTGGTCATATGTGTGTGTGTGTGTGTGTGTGTGTGTGTGTGCATGTGTGTGTGTGTTTATTTATTTATATAGTATATAAATAAAATAAGATATATAAAATAAAATTGTCCAAATCCATGTCATTTTAGACAAGGAAGATGGCCAAGAGTGTGACTGTGGCCTTGACTCCCTTGTAAAACAACAAATTTAATGAGCAAATATCAGCACCTTTACTCTCTAGAAGTGTCTGGGATACACTGATAGTATAGGAGTCAGAGAATTCCAGACAGGCAGGTTTTCTGCACACCTAACTGGGGTTAAACCTAGTTGCAGTATCTCTTTTTGTGTGCCTGATTGGTTGGGCCTCTGTAGAAGGCACAAAACAAGGTAAGTGTTAATTAGTGCTCAAGTTTAAGGGTCCTATTAAGATATGAGAGAAGCAGATGAATCATATATTTCTAGATAAAAATCAGAGATAGTCATCAAACCATTAGATAAATTACACTAGATGCAAAGTCTTATTTCATATTTGATCTTCTCCTTAGACAATTCTGCCTAATCTCTGACTTATTATTCATATTATGCAGTAAATGAAGTTAATGTGCATCCCTCTCTACTTCAGAGGTGAGAAAAAATGAAATTATATATGTAGAAACACTTTAAAAAGAAAATGGCACTAGACAGATGCAAGATAATATTTTTTTAAGAGCCACTGCTGACATTCTCCCAAATACATAGTAATTTTCCAGCTAGTAAATCTAACAGCTAGATTGTTATTTCATATCTGTGATGTGCAAACATTGCTTAAGCTAGTATAAACAGTAGTGTAAAAATGATGGTTCTGCCAAGTGCTATGTGCTCACGCTGATAACAAATGGACACAATAAATTAAATCATCGACATACACCATCCACTTAAAACTCGGACTTTTGCAGGCACCAAGGGAAGATGTCATAGGAAACATTTTGAAGATGAACAATTTTCTGTCCTTAAACTCTCCAAAACCATTTCTCCTGAGAATGACCTTGCTGGCTATGGTGGGTTTCCTAAAATGATTTAACAGAGGATGAAAGGGGGAATTAATTGGCCAGTGTTTCCACTATTTTAGTCATCAAAGACTATAGAACAGTCCGACAAATTAATTTAGACCACCTAACACATCAAAAACGCCACAAAAAACTTTACTACTTTGAAGCCGTGCATTCTGATTGCCTTATTCTTTTTTTTGTTTGTATTGTTTTGTTTTATTTATTTTTTAAAAATTTTTTAACATCTTTATTGGAGTATAATTGCTTTAAAATGGTTTGTTAGTTTCTGCTTTATAAAAAAGTGAATCAGCTATACATATACACATATCACCATATCTCCTCCCGCTTGTGTCTCCCTCCCACCCTCCCTATCCCACCCCTCTAGGGGGTCACAAAGCACCGAGCTGGTCTCCCTGTGCTATGCGGCTACTTCCCACTAGCTATCTATTTTACATTTGGTAGTGTATATATGTCCATGCCACTCTCTCACTTTGTCCCAGCTTACCTTTCCCCCACCCCGTGTCCTCAAGGCCATTCTCTACGTCTGCATCTTTATTCTTGTCCTGCCCCTAGGTTCTTCAGAACCATATTTTGTTTGCTTGTTTTTAGATTCCATATATATGTGTTAGCTTTGGGTATTTATTTTTCTCTTTCTGACTTACTTCATTCTGTATGACAGTCTCTAGGTCCATCCACCTCACTACAGATAACTCAATTTCATTTCTTTTTACGGCTGAGTAATATTCCATTGTATATATGTGCCACATCTTCTTTATCCATTCATCTGTTGATGAACACTTAGGTTGCTTCCATGTCCTGGCTATTGTAAAAAGAGCTGCAGTGAACACTGTGGTACATGACTGTTTTTGAATTATGGTTTTCTCCAGGTATATGCCCAGTAGTGGGATTGCTGGGTCATTTGGTAGTTCTACTTTTAGTTTTTTAAGGAACCTCCATACTGTTCTCCATAGTGGCTGTAACAATTTACATTCCCATCAACAGTGCAAGAGGGTTCCCTTTTCTCCAAACCCTCTCCAACATTTATCGTTTGCAGATTTTTTTGATGATGGCCATTCTGACGGGTGTGAGGTGATACCTCATTGTAGTTTTGATTTGCATTTCTCTAATGATTAGTGATGTTGAGCATCCTTTCATGTGTTTGTTGGCAATCTGTATATCTTCTTTGGAGAAATGTCTATTTAGGTCTTCTGCCCATTTTTGGATTGGGTTGTTTGTTTTTTTGATATTGAGCTGCATGAACTGCTTGTAAATTTTGGAGAATAATCCTTTGTCAGTGGCTTCGTTTGCAAATATTTTCTCCCATTCTGAGGGTTGTCTTTTTGTCTTGTTTATGGTTTCCTTTGCTGTACAAAAGCTTTTAAGTTTCATTAGGTCCCATTTGTTTATTTTTGTTTTTATTTCCATTTCTCTAGAAGGTGGGTCAAAAAGAATCTTGCTGTGATTTATGTCATAGAGTGTTCTGCTTATGTTTTCTTCTAAGAGTTTTATAGTGTCTGGCCTTACATTTAGGTCTTTAATCCGTTTTGAGTTTCTTTTTCGTGTATGGTGTTAGGAGGTGTTTTACTTTCATTCTTTTACATGTAGCTGTCCAGTTTTCCCAGCACCACTTATTGAAGAGGCTGTCTTTTCTCCATTGTATACTCTTTCCTCCTTTATCAAAGATAAGGTGACCATATGTGTGTGGGTTTATCTCTGGGCTTTCTATCCTGTTCCATTGATCTATATTTCTGTTTTTGTGCCAGTACCATACTGTCTTGATTACTGTAGCTTTGTAGTAGAGTCTGAAGTCAGGGAGCTTGATTCCTCCAGCTCCGTTTTTCTTTCTCAAGATTGCTTTGGTTATTCAGGGTCTTTTGTGATTCCATACAAATTGTGAAATTTTTTGTTCTAGTTCTGTGAAAAATGCCATTGGTAGTTTGATAGGGATTGCACTGAATCTGTAGATTGCTTTGGATCCTATTGTCATTTTCACAATGTTGATTCTTCCAATCCAAGAACATGGTATATCTCTCCATCTGTTTGTATCATCTTTAATTTCTTTCATCAGTGTCTTATGGTTTTCTGCATACAGGTCTTTTGTCTCCTTAGGTAGGTTTATGCTTAGGTATTTTATTCTTCTTGTTTCAATGGTAAATGGGAGTGTTTCCTTAATTTCTCTTTTGGATTTTTCATCATTAGTGTATAGGAATGCAAGAGATTTCTGTGCATTAATTTTGGTTCCTGCTACTTTACCAAATTCATTGATTAGCTCTAGTAGTTTTCTGGTAGCATCTTTAGGACTCTCTATGTATAGTATCATGTCATTTGCAAACAGTGACAGCTTTACGTCTTCTTTTCCAATTTGGATTCCTTTTATTTCTTTTTCTTCTCTGATTGCTGTGGCTAAAACTTCCAAAACTATGTTGAATAATAGTGGTGAGAGTGGACAGCCTTGTCTTGTTCCTGATCTTAGTGGAAATGGTTTCAGTTTTTCACCATTGAGAACAATGTTGGCTGTGGGTTTGTCATATATGGCCTTTATTATGTTGAGGTAAGTTCCCTCTATGTCTACTTTCTGGAGGGTTTTTATCATAAATGGGTGTTGAATTTTGTCAAAAGCTTTTTCTGCATCTATTGAGATGATCAAATGGTTCTTCTCCTTCAATTTGTTAATATGGTTTATTACATTGATTGATTTGTGTATATTGAAGAATCCTTGCATTATTACAAGCAACTATATGCCAATACAATGGATAACCTGGAAGAAGTGGACAAATTCTTAGAAAAGCACAACCTTCTGAGACTGAACCAGGAAGAAATAGAAAATATAAACAGACCAATCACAAGAACTGAAATTGAAACTGTGATTAAAAATCTTCCAACAAACAAAAGCTGAGGACCAGATGGCTTCACAGGCGAATTCTATCAAACATTCAGAAAACAGCTAACACCTATCCTTCTCAAACTCTTCCAAAATATAGCAAAGGAAGGAACACTCCCAAACTCGTTCCATGAGGCCACCATCACCCTGATACCAAAACCAGACAAAGATGTCACAAAAACAGAAAACTACAGGCCAATATCACTGATGAATACAGATGCAAAAATCCTCAATAAAATACTAGCAAACAGAATCCAGCAGCACATTAAAAGGATCATACACCATGATCAAGTGGGGTTTATCCCAAGAATGCCTTATTCTTTTACTACACTTGCAATAGCTTTGCTTTACAATTTTCTTATATGAGGAGCTCACTAGGTGGAGAATAGATATTTCTATTGAGTTGCATCTTTGGATAGCATTTAGCACAAGCAAGGAATTTAGGTTATTTTAAACATCTAGAATTACTAGAATGACAATTTTAGAAAGGTCTCTAAAGCTCATGTAGTTTAACCATCTTATAGGCCAAGCAGTTAACGTAAATTATCTAATTTAATCTTTACAATAATTCTAAGAGGCACAAATTATTAACCCCATTTATGGGTACCAGATGCTTAGAGTTCAAGTAATTTGCTCAAGGTCACCTGGTTTATAAATGAGGAATCTGGAATTCCAATACACATTTGTCTGATTCAAAATACTTGCTTTTCCCTCCACATTGAACCTCCTCATCTACCAGTG
Organism: Lipotes vexillifer; assembly: GCF_000442215.2. Taxonomy (NCBI): domain Eukaryota; kingdom Metazoa; phylum Chordata; class Mammalia; order Artiodactyla; family Lipotidae; genus Lipotes; species Lipotes vexillifer. Next base: position 341,838 of record NW_006777801.1, read on the forward strand.
GTAGGGAGTTTATTCCTCCTGATACAGCAAATCTTTAGACAGTTCTGGCAACGGATATTTCTGATGTCAAATAACTAACTAGGAAAAATATAATGTGCCATAAAAATTCAAATTATCATTTGTTATCACTAACTATATCCTGGGCTTCCCTGGTGGCCCAGTGGTTGAGAATCTGCCTGCTAATGTAGGGGACATGGGTTCGAGCCCTGGTCTGGGAGGATCTCACATGACACGCAGCAACTAGGCCGGTGAGCCACAACTACTGACCCTGCGCGTCTGGAGCCTGTGCTCCACAACAAGAGAGGCCGTGATAGTGAGAGGCCCGTGCACCGCGATGAAGAGTGGCCCCCGCTTGCCACAACTAGAGAAAGCCCTCGCACAGAAACGAAGACCCAACACAGCAAAAAATAATTAATTAATTAATAAACTCCTACTCCCAACATTTTCTTTAAAAAAAATAAAAATAAAAATAAATAACTATATGCTGATTGGTGTTGGGGCGTTGGGGGTGGGGGGGGAGGGTACATCCTAAGCCTATATTTTCCTTTTGAAGATAATTCTCAAAATCATTCTACCATACTTTGGCTTTCAGATTATAATCAAAAGCCTTCCCTTTGCTTAAAAAGGAAGGCATAATTGCATCATTTCTTGACTGGGGTCTCAGAATTCTACCTAATAAATCCAGGTGATTTTAGCCTGAAAAAATGCTCATGTAGACAATATCAACCAACTTTCTAATTCTTAAAAGAACTTCCAAATGATTCCTATAGAATATCTTATTCTAATTATAGTTACATTCTGATAGATCTTCCTGGATAAATTACTTGTAAAATACATCTCTAAGTAGGAAACTAAACTGAGTAGTTAATGGGATAATTTAAGCTTATCCAAATGTTATATATGATTATCCAAAAGTCTTTTTACCTTGATGATAATTGTTGCTTAGTTACAGCTTCTATCATCTCCCACCCAAAGGATCCCACCATCACTTCTAATAAGATGCAATAAAATCATGTGTACAGCATTCTTGTTTCCTACTTGTGGTAGCAGGACATGTGTTTAGTTTAACAAGTATCTATAGCAAGTGATCTAGAAAAGATTGAAGTACTAGAATAGTGTTATCTGGCATCATATGAGACAAAGATGGCATCTGTAATGAGTTTCCATTACCTCTTCACCTCTCTCCCACTCAATGACTTTCTCCATATTTTCTGCTTCTCTTCTGTCACTCCAGAAACACTTGGTTTGACTCCAAGAATCTCTCCATCCACTTGCCTCTCAGTTTATTTTCATGCCCCTTACACCTAAAAAATGATCTCCCCCATTTGAGGACTTGGCCAGTGTCTTGACCTACCCATTATTCCTCAGCAGAGGGGGCTCCAAAATTGCTAATTCCAAGTCTCAATGCCACAAACTAGCACCTGGAAATTATGTACTGATTGGAAACAAGCTGATATTTTACATGCTGATTTGCTCCAAAAACATTACCCTTCAGATAAACAGTAAGTTGGACAAACTTTTTTGTATTTCAAAAGAAGAACAACCAAGAATAGAAATCAATTAGAAAATTGATTTTTAAAGAAATCCCCTCTTGAAAACAGCAAAACAGTGTAACCCTATTACTGTACAGTTCTTTGTTAAACAATTCAATCACATTCATGTGTAAGTTCACGTAAGTTCCTGTTATGTAAACGATTACTGTACAATCAGGATAACTGTCCTATTATGCAACACCAGCATATATTCAACATTCAAAAACTATTTATTAAGTATGTACTCTATGCCAGGCACTAAAGATAGACTTAGCTATACTCAATAATTACATAGGATTATGCTGTTGATGAGCTTGATTTACATTTCCAAGACCATAACAATATTACTATGGAATACTAAATATTGTTATATAGAAGTCTTATATATAGACATTTAAACAATTTTCAAACGAAACTACTTACCAAATAAATTATGGAAATGTAAAGACTTTAAAAGGCCTTAGTTCCCAAGTTTTAAACTATCATACCTTTTCTTCCCCATTTCTAAAATTCTAAGCCACCTCTTCCCTACAATACAAATTAGATTCACTAAGGAAAGAGCTAATATTCTCTCTAATTAAATTACAAATAATGTGTGTCAATTTATTTATGAAAAAAATTGATTACAGGGTTAGCCATAACATGAAACCAAAGTAAACATCATTCAAATGACCAGAATCCAAATGTAATGGAATTTATAGATACTGACGTTTATCGATTTTGCATTGCCAGAAGTAATACATCACACAGTAAAAGCCTGATATAACATGCCTATTGTATAAAACATGCTCACATCAACATGCAATTTATTTGTGTTGCAAGATCATGCAAAAAATTCCAGTAACTAACCCTTTGTTGGAACCACCCATTGAGTTTAATTATAGACTTGTCTATAATGAAGACTGCCTACATCAAATACTTGCTTGGAAATCTACTCCACATACGCTAGAAGTTTTGAAAATAGTAAGATTGATTATTGCAAAAATACTTACAGTAGAAGTTCCTTCTTGCTTGTGGGTTCATCATTTGGGGATGTTTTCATCAGGAGTCATCATGCTTTTGATCTTTAATGCCGTTCTTCCTCCAAGGTTTCTTGTCGGTAATTTCCCAAGCAGAGTCACTTGTACTAACAAACCATTGTCCCATATTGTTTCCTTTTTATGTGTGAATGTTACCCTGTAGATTGATTTCCTGTCCAAAAACAGTCAAAAATGAACAAACGCTGCTGTATGCAAGTGAAATGTGCTACTCAAATACTCTGTTTTTGCAGTTTGGTTCAGGAAGAAATTCCCTGATTGAAAGGAGGAAATATATTGCAGTGCTCCAGAGAACTTAAAAGACAGAAGTTTCTTCCTTATAAATGAGCATATCAAAATTGCCAGCGTCATTTACTCTCACTAGTTTGTGACTCAAGTACTACTGCACCCGAAGCATCCATGTACTGTGTGCAGCCTAAAGACACTCCCAATTGCCACAGTAACAATATCCCAACTATATTTTAAAATCAGGCTTAGTATGCTTTGAAGTACATAATGTTTTCCATTCCTGAAAGGACAAAGAGATCTACATTGTCAAAGTTTATTTTTAAGCTCATATGCTTGCTAAGTGCAGTGGTGAACAGGCTTTCCGTGCCTGTAGTACCATTGCTGGAACCTATTAATGCAAACAGATGAGTCGTTGGCTTGGTTCCACATAGGCTCTTATTTCTTTTTTTAAACCTTATCTAAATTGCATTGATTATAATTTCTTAAATCAAGAATGCTATCACTTTTCTGAGCTTGCTTGTTTTAATTTTATCAGTACAGAAGCAATGCAAGAAAGGTAAATAAGAGGAAGGTTTCAAATAGCTTTTGCTGAGATAAGAAAGTTAGTAATTAGAGGTAGCTTCTGTTTCTGGAGTAAGTTTGAGGGGCATTTGGAGACAATAAAAATGACAACAAATTTTAAATAAAGGAGCCAAAGATAAAGAATGAAAGGGAGAGTAAGAGTAAGGAGAGAGAGCAAGTCAAAGCCAGAGTGAGAGAGAGAGAGAAGCTTTGACTATTAGCAATAATTCTTCACATATTTTCTTATTGTTGGGAAAGCAAATTGCTCTGGTTTGTATAACCCCCTACCCGTCTGCTCAACCCACCAAAATTAGCCCACATGTCATCTAATACCAGACTAAGACTTGTGGAAGCACATTATTGCTCTATTAGAGCTATAACAAAATACCAGCTGAGCAGTGAGCATTAGGTGGTAGGGTGACCCTGAGGTAATACAATCCGTGTTATGGAATTTCTAGCCCAAATTTTAAACATCTGGTTTTGATAATGATAATAAATGTGATAATGTACATTAAATACCGGTATTCAGGTAACATAATCCTTCCACCTGACTAAAACAATGCACGCTTTTCAAATCGTATGACAGCGCGAGAGATTAGATAGACAGACACATATTTATAACTGCACATACCAAAACAATCCTCACCATGCACAGACTTATACATGTACACATACGCAGCAATATAGCACATAAACTGTCAGTGGACTTTCCAGAAATAAGAGTGAGTTTTCACTGAATCCTTCTATGCTCTCTTTTCTGGACATCCCTTTGCACAGTTGCGCTAATTTGTAGGAGACTTGGCTGAGAGTGAGAGGAATGGAAGGGGAATGTGAAAAATAATAATGCTAATTGGACCAGACAGAGATGTGAACCCCTGACCTTTGCTTCATTAGTACCATCTCATGCTATAATCTGATGAAGTACCCAGCCACTGGCAACTTGAAAAATAAACTAAATCAGGTTACTCTTATCCTATTTTAACTTCATGGGAAAGAGTTTCTGCATTTTGAATCCAAATATTACCATATTATTAACTGTCAAGTAATTCAGTGCTGTAAATGATTCTAGGGTCTAGAAATTAAGATCCCTTTAAATTAGCATCTTAGAATTAGACTAGTTGATGAAAAAGTCTTAACCCATGAGCATTTGCTGACCTTATATATTTGCATATGAGAAAGCAGATGGAGCAACCTGGAGGATGGAGAGGGTGGAAGCTGCTGGGATGAAAGTCATGTTGGGATTCACGAATGTTTGGTTAGTGTGGGGTTGAGAGATAAGGAAGTGTTTGATGGTGGTTAAGGGCTTGTTTCCTCCTGATGCTCAAAGCTCCATGAGTCAGGTGAATAGTATTTCAAGGAGTTGGCACAAAATAAAAACCCCAAGTGCTCTTTCTCGGTTTGAGCCAAACCCAAACCTTTTCAAAGGTGTGAAAAGAAGCAGCCACATTGGTTTGGTTTTCCTTTCCTGGGCCACTCTTCTTCCTGGTGCTGGCCAACATCACACAGAAGTCTTGTGACATGAGCCATTTCCATGGAATTTTAAATTCTGCCAAAAGAAAAAGAGGGATTGGAAATTTCGTGAGAATGGTTATTCTTAGGAGATTTCCATCCCAGATTCCTAACTTGTGTGGCTCAGATAAGCATCTAAAATGCACGGCCAAACCTTCTGAGGTCCCTAATGCACTTATTTCCAATCACATTTCTGCATAGAGACCTCAAAGTAACAGTGAATGCAATGGTTTGTTGGGAAATATTTTCTGTATGCCAGCCCAAGATTCCCCTACCTATGCGGCAATGGGTTTGGAACACCATTTACAACACAAATATTGGGTTTGAATGTCCCCAGAACATAGTCAGTTTTTAGATGAGACATGTTTACATTCTCCCAAATGAAAACAACCTACCCCAAAGTAAACCTTCAATTATTTTGCTTCTGAGAAACTTCAAAATATTATAAGAATATTTTCCTGGCACATTGTTAAGTGTGTAGCTGCCCAAGCTCTTCCTATAGGTTAATTTCTCATGAGAAGACTATATGGTAAATACAACCAAAATCTCACTAATTGGGATGCTATATCAGTTAGTCATTGCTATGTAACAAACCTACTCCAAAACTCAACGGCTTAAATAATAGACATTTATTATTGCTGACTATTTTATAGGTCAGCATGACAATCCTGGCCTTATCTGGGCATCAGCTGCATATCAGGTAGGTGACTCTGTGATCTTTAATGTGTTTGGGGGTCAGCTTTCTGCAGGCTGATATAGGATAGACTCAGCTGGGACAACTGAGCTCTTCTTGTGTCTTCACTTGTACCTGTCTTTCATATCCCTTCAATAGGTCAGTTCAGGAATGCTCTCTGGCCAGCTTAAATATGTTTTCAAGGCAATCAAAGTCAAGAGAGGAAGTGTAAAAGTACAAGTGCATTTTAATGCCTCTGTTTGGGTCAACTTGCCAAGCCCAGAGTTAGTGTGTGTGTTCGAGGGTGGCAGGGATTCAGTACCGAAGGATGTGGATACGGAGAGGCATGGAAAATTGGGGCCATTCATACAATCTATATACCAAAGGCATATTGAAAATAAGAAGCCAGTCATATTCAGTCACTTGGATGAACCTACGACAATATCAGGAGGCATCAACCTGTGAGACTAGAATTAACTTTTAGTACCAAGACAGAAGATGAAAGCCAAATCTCAAATTGAAATGGGTAGAAAGTATCCTAAGAATGCACAGGCAACACACCAAAATGGCACCTGTGTTGGAGATGAAGTTGGAGGTATGGCCAGAGACGGCCATGAGGAACACATAAAAGCCAAAGAAAGCCACGAAAGGTGCTGAAACCAGTTAGCAAGCACTAACAAGTTAAAAGATGAACACTTGGGTTACGTCTCTCTGGAGTAATTTTCTTAAAGGTGGTTGTTTGATGAGGAATGCAGTTAACAGATGCAATTGTCTACAGGAGACAATGGATTTGATTCAATAGAATAGAGTTGTGAGAATGAGGTAACAGGAGAGCGCTAGTATCAAGGGCACACTTGCTATACTCACCTCCAGCCAGCATTGGCCATGAAGGACCAAACACCTACTATGGCCAGATATTAAAATTTTACGTAATCTTTCCTGATTTTGAAAACACTTTGAAAAACATCTGTAGGCATGACTTACCCCACTGGCCTCGAGCGTGAAACTCCAGATGCAGAGGTTTCATTTCTGTGGAGCAATCTCTATCTTCAACAGGCTCTGCAAATATATATATATTTAGGGCCTACATTAACAAATTATAAGAAGTGATTTGCCACCAGGATATAAATAATGCAGAAACTGTTGGATCTTTCTAGAGTATCAAACCCACAATTAAAAGGTTCCTAAAGATATTTTTATCTCCTGAAAGCTTTAGCGTTTCAAGAGTTTGGATTCTTCCGTTCTTTATATGGAACTCTAATGGGTACTTCCAGAATCCCACCCTAAAGTTAATTGCCCCTTATTTTTTTTTTTATGTTCAAGTCCAGTTTTATTAAAATTTGGCAATTCTGGCAGCAGTACAAAGTCTTTGACCACTGGACACATTAGACATGAATTTATAATTTTAGTTTGTTGTGTGTTTGGGTACATGAACTTTTCTAAATATTCTGCCCTTCATTTCATTACCAAACGGTAGAGCGCCTTAAGTTTCTCTATCTAAAACACCCTATTATTTATAGAATAGGAATCTGTAAAATAAGATTGAAAAAAATAAAATGCACAGATTCAAAAAAATTCTCTTCAAATATTAAGAACATTCAAAGTATATTGAAGACATCTGTGTTTAGTCCTCCAAGTAACATGGAGGTTTGATGTCTTGGATTTATTTATTGCTAATCACAGTTCAGAGACCAAAGTGTTTCCAAAATGGTAAAAACCTTCATTGACATTCCCACTATGGTTCCAATGGGTTTCAAGTGTAAAACCAGTGGAGCACGTGATTTGGCCTTTAAAATCACACGCCTTGGGCTTCCCTGGTGGCGCAGTGCTTGAGAGTCTGCCTGCCGATGCAGGAGACGCGGGTTCGTGCCCCGGTCCGGGAGGATCCCACATGTCGCGGAGCGGCTGGGCCCGTGAGCCATGGCCACTGAGCCTGCGCGTCCGGAGCCTGTGCTCCGCAAATGGGAGAGGCCACAACAGTGAGAGGCCCGCATAACGCAAGAAAAAAAAAAAAAAAAGAAAATCACACGCCTTTTTATCTTTAGTGGGATTTTTTCTTTATAGTGGCTCAGGTAAAGTCCCCACAAAGCCCCCAAATGCCTGAATGCCACAACATAAAGAAACTCTTGCCAAGATACCCACTGTGGCAGATCTGGGTAAAATGCCAGGCACACAAATTGGGACTAAACCTGCCCCTTATTTTTAAAATCAACTTGTTCATGACACTTTATTACATAATAGCTTTCTGCTTATAAGGATATTGGTCTAATAATTTTATTTTGATCCCTCATGTTGTTGATTCCTGGAATGCACGTTTTCCTATATAGATCTCTTCCTATAGCACCTAGAAGATACACATAAATTAAGCACTTATAATTCTCAGCCTTGCTTATCTGAAAGACTGTTATTCACACTGCAGTTTTCTGAATTTCAAGTTTATTGATTCAACTTCTCCACTTGCACTGTTGGCTTCTTACCTATTTTTGTTTACTCTATAGGCAGCCTGGAGGGAAGCTCTTTGAAATCGACAGATCTATTTCTTCTGCTCTGGAAAGACAACTCTTACTAGGCATCTGATTCTTGGCATTGTTTGGAAAACTATCCTGTCTACCTCCAGACAAACATACTTTTACTGCAAGTGGTTAACCCAAGGACAAAAGCAGGGATGACAGGCAAAGATGGTTTTCTTTAGCTTCCTAAGCCAGGTCTCCCAAATACATCTTGCAGTACTCTGTTTTCAGACTTCTAACTTGGCTCTCAGGAAATACAAACACCCATTCCAAAGCTTAGCATATTTTCATATTATATTCTATACAAGCTTATACATACTTCTTTTTCCTCCTTTAATGCAGAGATTTGAGAATGCATTATATATTATGTTGTATCTGGAGATTGATTGATTGGTTGGATGGATGGTTGATTGATTGATTGATGTTGTATTATCACATCTTATGTTCCTATCTATATTCTCTTGACCTCACCTGTCTCCCAGGCCCTCAGCAACTTCCTTCACCTCAGCTGCTGACCTTGAGATCTACTTGTGGGTATGATGCATGATTTTATACCTGAGGCCAAACAAGCAACATGTCTTAAGTCCCTGGTTCCTTCCACCATTTCCAGACTTAGATTCCAGAAGCACACATCACATGGAGGGGGATCTGGCTTCCCCAAAGCTGCCGAAGGGACCAGATGATAGAATTTTCTAAATGTAGGTGAATCAACTCTCGTGAAGCAAATTGTGACCAATAGGAAACAGAAGATGGAAGAGAGCTGGTAGATAAATATCATCTCACTTCTTCCCCAAGATGGGCTGTTCAGATACAAGATTTTGCCATGCCATCTGTGCAATCAATATCACATATGGCCAAGCAGGAGCACAGCTGACGGAATGGCTATGTCTCTTTATGGCTCTTTGTGAAGCAGTGGTCAGTATGGTACTATATCATCTTGTATTTGCTTCCCATTGGTATCTGCCACACTTGCCTTTTTCCTCTAGTTACGCTGGGATTCTCTTCCCAATAAAGCATTAGCACCACAGCCTTGTGTCAAGCTCAGTTTTCAAGGGAATCCAGGGTAAGACATCTGTGTATGTATATGTGTGTGTATCATTTTATATATATATATATATATATATATATATATGTTATATATAGTTATACAAATATAGTTTTATATATAAATATATAGTAATATATAGATATATATGACATATATCTATGATCATTTATTTCCCTTTACTATTCCATATAAAATTCCACACTACATAAAATCCTTAAGTACTATATGGTGACATTATGACACAAGATATTAACATAAAGAATTTATAAACCCCAGAATTTTTGTTTGCTTTTTACGGTTTTGTTTTGTTCTTTCCTAGTGGAAAAAAAAGCTTTACACAAAGTAATAAATATGAACTCTGTAAAATAGCAGCCATATACTTTGGAAAATGATCAGTAAGAACAATAATCCTTCAGGAAAGCAGGGTTTCAGACTTTTAAAATTATATATAAATGAGATGAGTACCTTGAAGACTTTTAGCTTAAAATATATTTTAGTTTAAAATATTTTTTCTCTTAAAAGTTATGGGGCCTGAAACCAAAGCTCTTTTTTAGTTGCTCTGCTAATAGTAGAGGCATATTATAAGATAGATGTCCATTTGACAGTTTTTTATATGTGTGCTATTTTATGTCATGTTGGGTAGAAAATAAGGCAAACTTCTAATGCCATTTACAGTATACTTTCATAATATAGTTAGCAGAACAATCCAGATGTTTTAAATGATTTTGTTTTTATCTTTCTTATTGCCCAATTCTAAATCAAGGCATGCATATTAATTTGTGGGTTGATAGTCTAGTATTATTGATCCAGATCAGTACCATTTACTTAGCTTTATGGATCATTTCAGAAATCAGACCATTTGTACTTGATTCATTGCTGCCTGTGGGGGAAGAATAATTTAATATTCACTCACAGCCTATGTAAGAGTCAACACACTTCAAAACATTGAGGAGAGACCATGGCCTATACAGACTTGAGATAACTCCAGTAAAATCATTTCAATCACAAGCTTTCAGCACTTACCAAGCAGAGAGGTCAGGCAAGTAAAGCCACCAAGGCAATCTTTTCGAAGAGGAATCTTTTCCGAATTTATATATAAATATATATATTTATATATATTTGTTGGTCCTGCGCCATTTGGCTGAGGGAGTAAAGAGCAAAATAAAGTAGGTGAAGAGACCCCTGAGGTGGGGGATGAAGGGATTGGATCTCTGGCCCCCTGGGGCAAGAGCAACTCCAAGAAGAAAGCAATCTTAGTATCCTATCCACCAGTCCTTCCAGAGGCTAGAGGCATTGGAGTCTAGAGTGCCCCTCTCGACTGGATCAGGCCTAGATCAGCCCAAGTAGAAAAGAGATCCTACAGAGATCTGGAGAGAAGGCCCAGGGGAAAGAGGAACAACATGGTCCCATGGCTAGCCCGGGGCATGACACACAGTAGGCACTCCATGAAGGTTGTACTGACTGTGGAATAACCAGTTTTAGCTCTATGTGGGCAACATCCATGTGACATCGAGCAAGTTACTTTTCACTTCTTCCCTTTGAGCCTTAATTTCTCTACCTGCACAATGGGGATAATAATAATTCTTACTTTCAGAATAAATTCAAGGATGAAATGCAATAATAATAGTACTTTGGAATTTAGAAAGTCATAAACAAACCCAGGAATGGAAAGACAGATGGTTGCATCCATATTACTTCTTTTCAAATATGCACAGGTTTTACCGTTTGTCATCTTTTGGGTTCCCCCCAAAAACAGATCCTGATATGAGGACTTGTATCCAGGTAGTCCAGTTGAGGAGCAATTCCAAGAAGCAGGAGAGAGGGAATGAGAAGAGTTAAGGAGGAGGGAAAAGCTAAGTTTGAGGTCACTTCTGTGGGCAACTGGGGCTTGGTCTTGCAGGGGAATTTATAAAAAGTATACTAATGCATCTTAGAACTATTCACCTCAGGGTCAACTGGGGATGAATTTATCCATCTGTTCCCACACTCCACAAAGGATGCTCCCAGAGGCATTAATCCCCTAATTTCCAGGTACATACAAATCCTTGTTAAGAGAGCAGGCTTCCACCAGTGGCTGTAGGAAGAAATGGGCACACAACAGAAGCTATCATGAGGTGAACTGAAGCCCACGTGGAGATGAGGCTCAGAGGATTTGAGTATAGTCACCAGAGACATCAGATGCCATTTTAGTAGCTAAAAAGCAGAGCAAATTTTCTCTTTGGCATTCTTCTATTGAATATAGCACATAATTTAACATGTAGTATAATTCTGATGTATGCTGAACCCACTTGCCTCACAGAAATCTTATTGAACTTTTAACATTAAATTCAGTACCAAACCTTTGCGAGAGTCCAAAGAGACCCCAGCCTTGCTTTCTGTAGATTTCTGACGGTTTACATCCTTAAGCGTCTCTGTTTCTTGGCCTGCTACCTAGAGTTGCAAAGTCCAACCTCTCCTTCAATGTCCATTGAAGCACTATGTGAGGTGAATAGCTTTAAAACTTAAGGGATCCTGAGGCACATCTCATACTGCCTCACATCTGTGTCATCTTGGCTCCCACCCATTCCCTCTTCTCATCCTACACCTCCAAGCCTGTTCACAAATGTGTCCCATTTTCTCACTCACACAGAAGTCCATCCATACTTAGTTCTCAGAAGCTTGGCTTCTCTCTACAAAATTGGGTTTCTACCTACAAGGAGTTCTTATATAAGCTACTAAAATTTTTTTCTCCATATCACGAAATAAGGATATAAGATTTCCTCTAGGCGGCTCAATAAAACTATTTTTGAGTGAAAAAAAAAATCTTGTCATAAACGTTTCTTTTTCCTAGACTATCCCTTTCACAGAATATAATACCCATGGTGGACTAGCTCAATTCCCCCTTTTAAATGCTTGCATGGCTCAATGCATTTCTCCCCTTTAAAGTTATTACATTTATATTTTTCTTTTTCTTTTTATGAGTTTTGAATAATGCATATCTCTTCCCACTAGAATGTAAACTCCAAGAGTGTAGCAACCAAGTCTAGTTTTGCTTGGCACTAAATCATTGGCACCTTGTAATTAGTCTGGCACAAAAGTAGATGATCAATACAAATGTTCAATGAATGAATGAATGAAATTATATCTGTGAACTTGTTAATTTCTTCTTGCATATGAGGAAGAAAAGAATTATAGAGAAAAACAAAAACCTAAGGCCCAGAAAAGTAAAGTGTCTTGCCCAGGGTCACAGAGCTGATTGATAGCAGAGGGATTTAACAAGTTTGCCATGCTCATTGCCTCAGCCCTCTCATAATGTTAGACTGTAATTCATCGTGATATTGCCTAATAGAGACACTATTATAAATCCAGGGTTTTCTCTCAAACCCATATGCTTGACTGAAGAAATATCAAAGAAGTCTGGTCTCAGCATTCCCTGTCTCTTATTTTCCTGTTGAGAGGTACCAATGTTATATCTGACGTTGGAAAATGACACTTTGGGCCTACGGCCCTCCCCCACCTTTTGAAATCACTACTTTAAAACACCTCTTTATTTCCACTGAAGCTTTTAGTGATTTAGGACAGGGATCATTCCTCACATACGCCAAAAACCAACAAAAGCTGAGTGTCTGCTCTCAAGAACACACAGAACAAGATGGCACAGGAGAAACAAGCACTTACAAGGTCTCATAGTAACAACTACGTAGGGCTGTCAGTCCCCTCTGGGACTTCAAAGAGCTCCAGAAATTCATGTAAAAGTAAAAGGGGAGTAAAAAAATCTGACTTTATTTCAACACATCTTAAAAGAAGTCAGATCAGAATATAAATTTCCACTTGGAGCTTGGGGATGGATACACTTTTATTTTCTTATCTTTTCTAGTCTAAATGCAGAGGTGGAGCTACCAGGGTGAACAGCTTAGCCTGTGGCTTCAAGGTCCAGGTGGAGTCTACTTTACAGGGGAGTTCTGGGAAGGGCAGAGGGAAACCAGAAGTTGTCGCCTGAGGGGCTGGAATTCAAAACTGTGTTACTACCCAAATGTTATACAATTTGTTTTCAAATAGAGACTGAAAATACAAAAGGCCTCTCACATTTATTCACCCTTAACCTATTTCCCAAAGACTTTTACATATGTCATTGCCACCATTCACAAAATGCAATAAAAGTTCACTATTTTGCACAAAGCAAGGGGAGATGGTGCTTCCATAAAGGGCGTACAGATTACATTCAATTAAATGTGTTAATGTTATTCCCTGAAACTTACTTACACATTTTAAATGGGAACTCTTCTTTCTGATGATAAACCCCAACAGAGCCCTCAAAGCATTATTCTAAATTAGTGTGGCTAACATCAATGGTATTTGCTACAAGGACTTGCAAATAAATCTCTAGCAAGTGATCCCCACCTGTGATCCTACCCTTTACATACAAAACCATTTTGAGCTTAGGGAACTTACTTGCATTCCCATGAGGATACCATTAATTACTTCTCAGTGGGAAAGAACATTTTTAAAAGGTGTATAATGATAAGGAAACTGTCAGAGCAACCTGTCTGCTACTTCAGAGGATAGGATAATTTCTCTCCTTCCTTCATTTTCCTTTCTTCTATACTACACCCTGGTTCCTGAAGCCAACTGTACTTAAAAAAAAAAAAAAAAAGCAACAAAAAACTATAATGACCCCACTTTGTAACTTGTTCCACATGTTTCACAGGCTTCATAAAATAATTCCACATTAGTTTCCCTAGCCTAGTGTTTGGATCTTGACATCTGTTTTTTCCTATGTTTTCATGATTTATTTTGGTGTCTGTGTGAATTCGCCCTATAAGAATAAAAGGAATTTGCTTAGATTCCCTTTTCCTGGAATGTATCCTGGTTACTTGCAGACCTATCAGACTTCCTATCCACAGATCTGACACGGCCACCATCAAGCCTAGATCTGCCACTTACTAGGGTATGAACTCACCCAAGTCATTTCATCTCTCTGGACCTCAATGTCCGCATCTGTAAAATGGGGATGATAACAGCAATAACTGTTTACAGTGTTTTGAGAATGCTTAAATAAGTTATTGTATATATATATATATGATTGATCAATGCCTAGCACATAATAAGTGTTGGTTGCTTTAGTTATTAATGCTAAGGCACAAAGAAAGGTCTGTAGGAGATAGATTTCTCTTAGTCTACACCTTTGCTGGCCTTTATTTATTCACTCACTCAGCAAATGGTTATCGGGTGGCAGAAGGTAATTATCAGCACCAAGTGAAGCCAAATTGGAGAGTGAGGCTAAAGGAAGTCAGGAATACTAATCCTATTTTTATTCAAAATTTTGATGTTATTCATTACACATTTTTGCATTTCGACTTTATAAAAATGTTGCATTGAATGATGTATCTTGATTAATTGATGTGCCTTCTTCTAACTAACTACCATAGCATGTGCCTCAGTTGCCTCCCTTATTCCTGGCCCTGGACAATTGTGAGCAAATCAGACTCAGTTCCAGTCTTCATGCTGTTAACAATCAAGTGGGAGGAGGGATAGGCCTTAACAAAATTATCACAAAAATATATAAATTCTATTAAAAATGCAAGAGTTTTATATTTTCCCCTAGGCCTGTGGATGAGTGTAATTACTTTTTTGAAATTAAGAGCTTAAGTTTTCATTCATTTCATTTCTCAATAAATAGGCATGAGGTGCCTATCATATGCCAGGCACTGCTCTAGGTGCTGGGGCAGAGCAAAAGAGACACAAATTTCTACTTTCACAGAGTTTATATTCCAATATGGAAGAGAGACAGTGAACAACACAAATGAAGAAAATAGACCATACATTATATGGTACTAAGTTATAAAGAAAAAAGAATAAATGGAAGGGAGAGAGAAACTGTCCAGGATAATTAAAATGGTAGATAAGGAACATTGGAATTGTGACCCTGGGGGAAGTGAGAGAGAGAAAGTGATGCAGAAAACTGGAAGAAAGCAGTCCAGGCAAAGATAGCAGGTACTGAAGTGGGAATGTGCCTGACGTGTTTACGAAAATAGCGAAGAGGCCAGTGTGGCAAGGAGAGAGTGAGCAGGAATTCAGATCAAAAAGGTAATGGTGGGCTGATCATGGAGGACCTCTTAAATCATCATAAGTGGGCTTCCCTGGTGGCGCAGTGGTTGAGAGTCCACCTGCCGATGCAGGGGACACGGGTTCGTGCCCTGGTCCGGGAGGATCCCCCATGCCGCAGAGCGGCTGGGCCCGTGAGCCACGGCCGCAGAGCCTGCGCGTCCAGAGCCTGTGCTCCGCAACGGGAGAGGCCACAGCAGTGAGAGGCCCGCGTACCGCAAAAACAAGACAAAAAAAAAAAAAACCATCATAAGTGCTTTGTTTTGCACTCTGACGTAGAGGGGCGATCACTGAAAGGATTTGCGTAGAGGAGTGATGAGGTCCGACTTAAGTTTAGCAGGGTCAGGCCAGCACTGTGCTGAGATGGATTCACTGGGAACAAGAAAACAAGTCAGACCATTTGGGAGCTCACTATACAATCCAGGCAGGATACAATGGTGGCTTGGACCAGGATAAGAGTCGTGGAGGGAGAATTTAAGCAGTCAAATTCTGGATGTATTTTGAAAGTAGAGCTAACAAGGTTTGCTGTTGGCTTGCATATGGCATGAGAGAGAAAGAAGCCAAGGAGTTATCAAGGTTTTTGGTCTAAGCAACTGGAAGACTGGAGTCACCATCACCTGAGATAGGAGAGACTGTAAAGAAGTAAGTCTGGGAGGGAACATATAGGAGCTTGGTTTTGGACATGTTAATTTCAAGATGGCCATTAATCACCAAAATGGATATGGGGAGTAGACATTTGGATATAGGTTTGAACTCTAGAATTCGGGTACTAGAGACAGAAATTTGGGAGTCATCAACATATAAATAGTATTTAAAGCCATTGGTACTAGATGTAGGAATGGGAATAGATAGAATAGGGAAGTGGTCAGTACTCAGATATATGAGAAAGTTAGTACCAAAGGAGATTGAGTTGGAGAATATCAAGAGAGTGTGGTGACTTGAAGTCAATCAAGCACAGTAGATAGGATAAACTGTCAGATGCTGCTCACAGGTCAAGTTAGATGAGGACTAAACATTGCTCATTGGTTTTAGCAAAGTGAAATGACCTTGATAAGAGCAGTTTTAGTAAAGCAGTATCAGTAAAAGGCTGCTTCAGTGGGTTCAAAAGAAAAAAAAAGGAGAATTTTTATAGAATTATTTTGAGTTCTGCTGTAAAAAGAAGGTGAGAAATGGTGCAATGACTGGAAGGAAAATGAAGTTCAAGAGAGATTTTTTAAATTTTTGTTTCGTTTTTAAAATGGGGAAAACATTACCTTGTTTGTACACTACGCAGAAGACAAAGATGATAGCATATTAGAAGGAACAATAGGTAATAATTCTGGTCTGACAACTCGTGTGTGTGTGTGTGTGTGTGTGTGTGTGTGTGTGTGTGTGTGAGTGTTTCCACTGTCAGAGGAGGGAGTAAAAATGGCCTGTGAGAGGCAAGAAGGCTTAAGGAGAACCACACCACAAGCTCACCTCAAGCCCCTGGTCCAAAGAATGCCGCTGGAAAACGGTTCCCACTTGGGAGGGCTGCAGGGGAGCAGTATGTCCTCTGGAGAGCCAGGTTTGGTTACAGCCAGCTGTGGTTCTCAAACTTTAGCATGCATCAGAATCACCTGGAGGGCTTGTTAAAATGCAAATTTCTGAGCCCTACCCCAGGAGTTTCTGATACAGCTGATTGGGGGTGGGGTCTGAGAATTTGCATTTCTAACTGGTTCCAGGTGATATTGATGCTGCTCTTCCTGGGAGACCATTGAATCCATTGAGTTAGTGCAAGAAAGTGAAAGTAATGTTTACAGAAGAGGCTCTTTAAGCTTGTGGCTTTTAAAATTTGATATCAGCTAAAGCCTTGTCTATGTAAAATTAACTCCAATTTTCACTGATTTTTAAACCAATGTTTAAAAATTCATCACTAAACACAATTCTTTTTTTTTTCCATGTTCCTTTACACAGTTGGTTTGTAAGAATGTTCATTTCAAAGTGTACATAAAATTAAATGTTATTTCAGGATGAGAAAGAAAATATTTGCCTTCTTAATGATACTCTGAATATTTTTCAGCCTCTTACTTGTTTTATCTATTCCTTTGAATCTGTTCCATTCACCTTGAAAACACTTTACTTGGAGCCAAGTTATTTATTTATTCATTTATTCAACAGATATGTATTGAGCACCTACTTAGTATCAGGCACCATTGTATCACTTGGGACATAGTGATGAGCAGAATATTCTGGCCTTTGGAAAGTGACAGTCAGTTCAAAGAGAAAGAGACAATAAACAAAAAAATAAACACATACAGTAATTCAGGAGGTAATAATTTTTATAAAGGTCCAAAATAAAGCAGGGAAGGGGATAGGAATGCAGTGAAAAACAGGATGGGTGGTCAGGGAAGGCCTCAGCAAGAAGGTGATTTTTCAGCAAGAACATGAAGGAGGTAGGGAAATGAGATATCCAGGGGAAGAGTACTCCAGACAGGAATTTAAAGAGGCTCCAAGACAGGGGCATACCTAGCATGTTTAAAGAAGAGCAAGGAGTCCACTGCAGTGTCTTGGATAGGGGAGAGAGTGAGGAGTTGATGAGATAAGAGACAATGTGGAAGGTTAGGGCAAATGATCTTATTTGCAAAACAGAAATAGAGACACAGACATAGAGAACAAACATATGGAAACCAAGGGGGAAGTGGGGGGCAGGATGAATTTGGAGATTAGGATTGATATATATATACTATCGATACTATGTAGAAAATAGATAACTAATGAGAATCTACTATACAGCTCAGGGAACTCTACCCCGTGTTCTGTGGTGACCTAAATGGGGAGGAAATCCAAAAAAGAGGGGATATATGTATACGTATAGCTGATTCACTTTGCTGTACAGTAGACACTAATACAATGTTAGTGCAACTATACTCCAATAAAAGTTAATTACATAAAAACAAAAGAGGATCATGTCAAGTCTTTTTGGCCATTGAGATAGTTTAGGCTTTTCCCTATGTGAATTGGGAAGCCAGTGGAGGGTTTTAAGCAGCAGAGAAACATGAAATGACTTACTTTTTTTTTTATTGAAGTGTAGTTGATCTACAATGTGTTAGTTTTAGGTGTACAGCAAAGTGATTCAGATATATATATATATATATATATATATATATATATATATACAATGTGTTAGTTTTAGGTGTACAGCAAAGTGATTCAGATATATATATATATATATATATATATATATATACACACACACACACATATATATATTTAGTTATATATTTATATCTATTCTTTTTTAGATTCTTTTCCATTGTAGGTTATTATAAGATATTAAATATAGTTCCCTGGGCTAAATAATAGGTCCTTGCTGTTTACCTATTTTATATATAGTAGTGTGTACCTGTTAATCCCAAACTCCTAATTTATCCCTCCCCCCGCCTTTCCCCTTTGGTAACCATAAGTTTGTTTTCTATGTCTGTGAGTCTGTTTCTGTTTTGTAAATAAGTTCATTTGTACCATATTTTAGATTCTACATATAAGCGGTATCATGATATTTGTCTTTCTCTGTCTGACTTACTTTACTTAGTATAATAATCTCTAGGTCCACCCATGTTGCTGCAAATGGCATTATTTCATTCTTTTTAATGGCTGAGTAATATTCCATTATATATATATATATATATATGTATGTATACACACACACATACCACATTTAGGTTGCTTACATGTCTTGGTTATTGCATTAAATAGTCTGGCTTGCATTTTAAAAGGATCTCTCTGGCAATTACCTTGTAAATAGTCTAGAGTGAGCAGGGGCAGAAACAAGGTGACCCTGAGGAGGGCATTGTCATAATTCAGGCAGATGATAGAGGCTTAGAGGGTGAGAGCAAGGGAGATGTCAAGAAATAGTCGGATCCTGGAGATCTTTTGCAGGGAGAAACAACAAGATGTGCTGAGGGATTAGACGTAGGATGTGGAAGAAAGAGTCAAGGATGATGGTAACTTTTAAAGCCTTGATATGGGGTTCCCTGGTGGCGCAGTGGTTGAGAGTCCACCTGCTGATGCAGAGGACACGGGTTCGGGCCCTGGTCCGGGAAGATCCCACATGCCGCGGAGCGGCTGGGCCCGTGAGCCATGGCCGCTGAGCCTGCGCGTCCGGAGCCTGTGCTCCGTGACGGGAGAGGGCACAGCAGTGAGAGGCCCGCGTACAAAAAAATAAATAAATAAATAAAATAAAGCCTTGATGAATGGAGCTGCCATTTACTGAAAAACAGAGTATTCTGGAATGAAATATTAATTTTGGATTAATCTGTATTGAAATGGTATTAAAAGTCATGAGGTTAGATGAAATCACCCAGGGAGTGAGTACAGAATGATGAGTATAGATAGAAAAAAGAAGGGATCTAACAATCGAGCCCTGGGTGCTCCAACATTTCAGAGGAAGATAACTTTGTGTAGCAGAATGTTGAAGACGACTTATTCATCTAAAATGGCAACCATTATCCACCCCCAGCCAATCACTGACCGGTGAGAAGGAAATACAAGTGTTGTCAAATATATGATTTTTCAAAACTGGCCAGAAATATGAACTTTTATGAGAAACAACCAGTTTTTAAATGTTGGAAAATAATGTATTTCTAAACACTTTGCAGACCAATCAAAATATGTTCACTGGCAAAATCCAGACTGTGATTTGTCAGTTTTCAATCTCTGATTTATACCTTTAAAAAAGATTATTTCTGCTCTCATTATAATGAACTCAGGGGGAAAAAATAGGGAAACAAGCACAGCTGTTCAGTCTGCTTCCAAATTGCAGGAGTTAAATTTGATGTTACCTATAAAATCTTAGAACAATGTCCAGCATAGTAAACAAGAAATGTTAACTCATATTACTGTGATTTATTTGGAACTTTAGTTGTATCATCATACTACAAAAGGCAACAATAACTTATGCATTCATAATGAAAAACAACAGGGCCAAGGTGGCAGTTTTCAGAGGTCAGAGTAAGATTATGTGTCCAAATCATGCCAACACGCTATGGGATGGCAAACAGTTGACTCTCATCTTGAAACGGAGGGGAGAAAAAACATAAAATACCTATTAAGTAGGTGGTTGCCAAGAATATACTTTAACAAATTCTAATTATACACTAAATCTTGGCACTCACTTCTCCTTATAAGAACCTAGGAAAATTCCATCTCAATTTCCATGGCTCCCAGAAATTTATGTTTTCTCAAAGATAACCTGACAGGCCTACATATCATTTAAAATCCTCTCCCCCAAACATCTGTGGGGCTTTTAAAAGGCACAATAAAAAAAAAATTAGGGCTTCCCTGGTGGCGCAGTGGTTGAGAGTCCGCCTGCCGATGCAGGGGACGCAGGTTCGTGCCCTGGTCCGGAAAGGTCCCACATGCCGCGGAGCGGCTGGGCCCGTGAGCCATGGCCGCTGGGCCTGCGCATCCGGAGCCTGTGCTCCGCAACGGGAGAGGCCACAGCAGTGGGAGGCCCGTGTACCGCAAAAAAAAAAAAAAGAAAGAAAACATTAAACACACACACAGTCACACAAGCACACGCACTTGCAGGTACACAAAGGCATATATACGTGCATAAACACACATGCACACCCTTTCTCATTCAACCATCAAGGTTTTGGCAGAGTTTTCCAGTTTCCTGCAAAGTCTTTTACATGAATCTCTCTCCGTGCTTCTTTGGTAATTATTTGTCAATTATCTGTAGCATTCCCCCCAGAGTTTTCGCATCAGGCAATGGAAACAGTTGTCCAATTTGCGGACAGAGCCTGTCCTTCCCCGGGGTCCTCAGGCTCCTTTGTGCAGGTGTCCAGAGGTAACAGGAAGAGCGACCTTCATTTTCCAGGGCTTTTCACAGACATGTATAACCAGCCTTTCCAAATCTTCCTGCTGTTGACAGTACCTTGCCAGTACAGTACCGAACCACTTCTCCCCTCTGTAAATTTACAGAAGAGAATTGAAAGGAGGCCCCCTGGCTGTACATTTTTGTTATTTACAGTGAGGCCATGGATCAGCAGCCAAAGAAGAAAGAATCGTAATCTGTCTCCCAAGCACATGTCACTGAGAGCCCTGGATGGCTGGACCATTTCTGGTAAGTGCTAAAAACTGCAACGTGCAAATAAATGGGTTTGTCTTGTTTTCAATGATGATATCAGTTAGAAAGAACTGGGCCCAAGGTATCTCTTTGCAGGACTGAGCGCTTGTGTCATGTGATTTCTCTGAATCTCAGTTTCCCTTCTGGGAAATGGGGAACCAAAGTCATGGGCTTGTTTTAAAAGCCCCATTAGCTGAGTATACTTATCTCTACTGTACAGATGAGGACACTAACATTTCAGGATGTAAAAAGAGTTCTGTACATTGAAAAGTGCTTTACAAACTTGTTATTAATATTACTGTTTATCTAAAATTATTGGGAAGATCCCCTCCCCTCCTCCTTTCCACATCAAGTACATAAATTTGGAACTTAAAGCCTGGCGATAACGTAAAATGACATTTAATGTTGCAACTGGGGATAAAGATGTTACAAGCCTGGTCAGGGAAAAATAATTTCCAGGGGAAGAGCTAGCCAATGCTCTCATTTTGATGGAAGGATGATTAGAGAATTGAATTTACTATCACTGAATCTGTGAACCTACTGGTGATTTCCCCATAGTAAAGCAATTGAAGGGTGTTTTGATGAAAGGATAGTATGTCCCTCTGGGGAGGGACTCCAAGATTCAGATACCAGAGAGTCCTGGTAGGCAGAAGTGACTGCCAGAACAAACAGAATACTCAGAGAATCGAAGATGCCATGACTAGAGTCTCAAACTTGAGTGCATATCACAATCACCTGAAGGACTTCTTAAAGTTGCTGTCCTACCCCTAGAGTTTCTGATTTAGCAAGTCTGAGGGCTTCTGGTCTTCCCTCTGTATTTTCCTGTGTCCTAATCTCTTTTAAGGGCAACAGTCATATTAGATTAGGGTTCACCCTAAGGACCTAATTTTAACTAAATTACCTCTTGAAAGACCCTAACAACAAATACAGTCACATTGTGAGGTACTGGAGGGTTGGGACTTCAACATGTGAATTTGGGGTTTGGGGAGGTGCCCCTAACAGCCAGTAACCTGAGTGATAAGCAAACTCTGCCAATACAGTGATGTGGAAATCACAGCAAGGCAGGAGCCAGAGAGCAGACCCCACACATCACTCCACGGAGTGTGGCCAAGGATGAGAGGTGGCACAGGGGAACGCTCCGGAGGACTTTGTGAGACTGTGGGAGGATGACATGGGTCTCAGACATGAAGGAGTGGTTGCTTGAGTCACTAAAATATATTTGTTGCAGAACATAATAGTTCAACCTAATTTTAATAGATTAAAGCCTAAATGCTTTTTAACTTGGGAGCAAGGGTGAGACGGTGGGTTTTTGAGTGGGGGTTTATTTAAGTAGAACAAGGCAGCAAACCTTCTAGAGCTTAAACCCATGAGCTTCTGCACAGGGCTTGAGCATTCATGTTCTCCAGCAGTGTTTCTCAGCCTCAGCGCTACTGATTATTTTGAGCAGAGTAAGTCCTTGTTGGGGGAGGGGAGGGTTGCTCTTCTATGCATTGCAGCATGCTGAGGAGCATCCCTCTAGCCACTAGACGCCAGTAGCAACTGCCCCAGTTCTGACAAGCAAAAATGTCTCTAGACATTACTTAATGCCCCAGAGAGTGAGGAATTCAAAATTGTTCCAGTCAAGAACCACTGTTCCATAGGTTCTGCTATAACATAAGTACCACAGATGGGGTGGCTTAAATAACAAACATTTCTCACAGTTTTGGAGGCTGGAAAGTACAAGATCAGGGCACCAGCATATTCGGTGTCTGGTGAGGACCAGCTTCTTGGTTCATAGATAATCCATCTTTTTTGCTCTGTCCTCACATGGTGGAAGTGGGGAGGGAGCTCTTTGCGGTCTAAGAAGGGCACTAATCCCACTCATGAGGGCTCATGCCATCAGCCTGGGGATTAGGTTTCAACATATGAATTTGAGGGCAGGACAAACATTCTATAGTAGGTTCCATTTCATAAACTCCAGGCACACTATCTCTATTCTCACAACAACTCTGTGAAACAAGTACTATACACACTTCTTTTGGATTAAGAATCACAGACTCATTGATATTTGCTCACTTTCACATACCTGACTCTCTAACCTATACATTTTTTAATAGGCTGTCTCCATGCACTAGAACAAAAGGACAATCGAATTCCTGTAACTGACAGTGACTCTAATTCCCAGAACTGGGGAAATGAAAATACCTTAGGTTCCAGATCCAGAGAAGAGATCACATAGTAGTGAAAGTGAGGCCACTTTTCACATGTAGCCGCACGTGCAAGCAGCAGCATTGGGCCTGCCCTAGGCTCCTCCTTCTCGCTGCAGCCTGACAGACATCTGTCAGGTAGACACTCAAAACTGGCAGGGTATGAAAAACACACCCAGCCCTCTGAGATGTATCAGGAAAGCATGGCTTGTCAGCCTGTCAGTTACTGTCACGACGGTGCCAGACTGATTTGGGTTCTTTCGTCATTACACATGAGGTACTTTGTGTTTGCAGGGAAACCCTTTTGGGAATCAAAGTCCTATTTCTTTTGGTGAAGGTTTCTTGGATGTCAGAGGTAATTCATTGCTTCAGAGGAAGTGGAATAATAAGCAATGTGTCTAAAGAATACTCAAAGAATGGGCTGAAAGCCTGTTTGCCATGCTAAAGGGTCACTTGTTTATTCATTCACAACTTTCATGGAACCCCTAATGTGTGCCCAATCTTGGGCCAGGCACAGGAAACTCAGTGATGGACACAACAGGCTCCTTGCCCCCAAGAGTCTCACTGGCAGCTGCAATGAGACGCTTAATCAATTAACTTGAATACAATGGTGCTCAGGTGTTCAATCTCAGAAGAAAGGCTAAGGAACCATATTAGGAACAAAAAGGACAGGGGTTACAAATTCAGGGATGTTTGCTTAATTAAATCATGATATGAGCTGTTCTAGTCTACTGGTAATTCAGAGTAAAAGAAACCCACTGGATTGGAATTATAATCCCCTTTTGATTCTTCCCCCTATAATTAATGCTTTAGTTCCCTCCCCACTGCTTCCATCTCATTCAGTCCAGACAACTGTTTGAATCACCACCCAATAATTGTATACCATTCTTCCTGCAACAATTCTTTCTCATTTGCCTTATCTGCAAACTGTTCATCTATCCTGAGTAATCCTTCCTCCTATTTCGTGCTTTTCTTCTTTTGTGTTTTACCAAATGCTCTCACTTTCTTCCGGTTTTAGTTGCTTTTTATTGCAACTATGAAACATCCCACTCCCACTGATAATTCTCTGCTTTTCTCTTTCAGATTTTCTGGTATGATTTTTGCATTCTTTCAACAAAAGACACTGAGAACTAAATAGAGCCAGACATATTTCTGATTCTTCTAACTTTACCTTATTGTGGCTGCACCAGCAACTCAGGTGAGATTTCCACAAGGACTTGTTTAACGCCCTGTGTATGTGGAATCGAAACTGAAGAGAACTGCAAGTGTTGATCTACTTTGTCCTTTTCAATGTGAAATGGCATCCTCACTTTGAAGCTGCAGTTTCTATGACATTACAATTGTTTTTGAGTTTAAAGTGATTATAAAGGAAACAGATTAGAAGCCGACAGTAGGTCTGAGTGAGTTAAATCGGTCAATGAAGTTGATTTTGCCACAAATCAAAGGGAAGACAAGATTGGAACAAATAGAGCTAAGTGTTTAGAAGCTAGTGTTTTATGATCTGAAAGGAGAAACATATAAGCCCTGTTTGTTAATAGCTTTTTAAATTAAAATAACCTAACTTGATGCTCTGACATAACAATGATGTATGTGGTCAGATCATCTCATATACAACTCTACCCCCAGCTTTGCCAGACAAGTAAAGAGAAATAAGAAAAAAGGGGTGTCCTTTCCCGGCCCCTAGCTGGTCCAGCACGTGTGCCATACACAGACAGAATCAGGCTGAGTAATTCAGGTGCTCAACACCTACGATAAGAAGTAGAAAGAAGTTACAAGAAAACAGTCCATTTCCCTCATTTATTTTTCCACCTGACTTTTTCTCTCACCTTGTGGGTAACAAAGCAAGAGTGTTCCTCGTTTGTTTGCACCCCCTCAACAGCAAGGGGTAAACTCCAAAAAATATATCTAAAAGTGAGTACTTCCTTCACCTTACATGCATCATTGGCTCAACCAAACTGGCAAGACCTATCAGTTTTGAGCACTTACTATTTTCCAGACATGATTTTTAGTGCTTTATCTACATTTATATACTTTGTACTCTTATAATCAATACAAAAATCCATGAAATAGGTATTGATATCCTCATTTTACAGATTAGAAAACTGAGGCTCAGAGAATTTAATGAACTAACCCAAGGTCACTCACATCCATACTAAGTGATCAAACTGGGATTTGAATCAAGGTCAGTGTGACTTTACACTCTCCTGAGCATTCCTCCTGGCATGCATGGATACAAACCTGGACTGCCTCCCTCTTCTGGGACCTGCCATATGCAATTCTCCTGGAATGCTATTCCTGTTCATTTCCACCCATCTAGTCCCCCCTTTCCCTCAAGGTCTCAACTCCCATCTCTTTCATGGAGCTTAGTCCAGCCTTTCCAGTAATCAATTGCCCCTCTGAAATCTATGGTGCTTCTTTACTTAGCATTTAACAGACACAACCTTCTGTTGTTCATTTGTTCTGCAGCAGGGGTTAGAAGCCAACTTAAGCTGTTTATCCACTGAATATTCAGACAGTTTGGGGCTGTAAGATGCATGATGACAGAAACTAGGACTGTTTCATCAACTAGTATATCGCCAAGGCCTAGCAGAATAACTGACATAGTAAGTACTCAATATATTTTATCAAATAAATACATATGTAGAGGGACGTTAAGGCTGAGAAAGCACAAAGATCTACATGCCTAAAAAGCAAAGAAGCATTTTGTGAAAGTAATTTATTGTCAGCAACAATTAATCCAAGCCCAGTGGGTCATGTAGGAAAAGAGGGGTAGTTTTAAGTGCCACCTAAAGTATTTTGTTCCCATTTTCTCTTAGCCCATCAATCACCACCTTACCCAATAACTCTAGCAGAACTTAGCCGAAAATCCCAGGGACTTAGAGTTTATCAAGTGAATAAATAAAAGTGCTGCTTTATTAAGATCTCTGTCAGGCACAGAGCACACGAAGTGCTGCTTATTTTTAGCCCAGGCAATAGGCCATAGCAACAAGTAGACACGGAAAGCATTTTCCTCTCTTGAACAGAGCAGTCATCCAGGAAGCAGAGATGCATGAGATGTGAGAAGGGAGAAGACCATAAAAGCCTGAGTAGGGGGCTAGATTGACTTACACATGGAAAGAAGACAAGAAGACAACATTACAGGTCTGTGCTAGCAAGAGACATCCCTGAAGCGCCAAAAGCAGGATAGAGAACATGGTAGCTTCTCAGGGTGGCCAAGATACCCGCCCAGTAAAGGCCTGATGAAGAACTCTGGACTCTACCTCATAGACAAGAAACCTCTGTTGGTTAGCAGAGGTGAGATACTCCCTCAGAACTTCCTGAACTAACTGGGAAATTTTGAGGTGGGAATGGCAGGCCAAACTATGCATAGTAGATGAGCTGGAGAAATATTGCTGGTTTGGGATTTGCTTTTTATGAACTTTTTTTTTTTCTGTATAGCCTGGATATACTCTGGTTATAACAATATGTGCCCTGACTTCTGTACAAGATTGCAATCCCTGAGAAGTTGGAAAACATATTATATTCATTTTGGTGTCCCCAGGTCTTGGCAAGATGTTCTCTATTAGATCCTACTAAATAAACATTTGATGCAAAGATGATAATGGTGATATGAATCTTAAAGCGATCATCAAAAGACACCTTAGTTTTCTTACATACAGTTGTTATTGTTGAATTTTTTAAATGTTTTGCTTCTGCTCCAAAATGTTCCAGTAATAGTGTATTCATTATGACAAATAATTATACCTTAATCAACCAAGGACACCCCCCCGAAAAAAAGCTTTTTGTATTTTTAAAAGAGTCTTCAGTGCATATTCTGTTGCCTCAGAGAATGACATTTGGAGGAATCTGGGGTCAAGCAAACTTGCCAAAAACTACATAAACACAGTACCCCTAGACATCACAAAACAAAGTAGAGAGCTCAACCTTTTCCAAAGGAAAACAGATAAAACATGAAAACAATCTGGCCACTGCAGGGGCCCATTTGTCCCACGGCAGAATGTCAGATGCAGCTAAAGCAACAATAGTTTATGAGATTCTGAGTTGCCAGGAAACAGAGTCTCTTTTCTACACCCTAATGCCTTTTCAGCACACTGTGAAAGCTGGAATTTTGATATTCAGACCTGGATGGGAGAAGATGACTCTTAGTGACCCTCCTCCCCCAGAAGTTGAGATAGTGGTGTCCTAATATAGACTATCCTAAAAATAGGTGGGTATTCTTTTGAAACAGAGCATTAATGATAGGGGAAAGTGGAAATTGGTTAACCCTTGTGAGAGCTTCCTCACAATAAAATAAAGTCCCTTTTATCATCCTGTGGATCTTAAGTCATTAAACTTGCCAGACCAGCTTCTGCTCCAAATGATAGAAACATAACTTAACCTTGCATGGCAAAAGGGGAGAACTTTCGGCAAATATCCCTAGGCTGAAGTTGGACTTAGAGAAAACTGGGGCAGGGGTGGGGGATAGGCAGGGGGGCTAACATTACCATGATTCTCTCCAGTCTCTCAAGACAGCTTCTCTCTTGAGTTGCAACTTCCTTCATTCAGACTGGCTTTATTTAGAGGGTCAGAGCACAGCCGTTTACTGTTCTACACTTCATAGCTCACAGCTTCAGTCATCCCCCCAAAAGACTACCTCTCTTCCCTTAGTCCTATATGAAAAGACCCTAGAATGGACTGGCTCAGCTTGGGGCCCATGCCCACCCCTATGCCCAGACAGGTGGGTGGGTTACTACGATGTAAAACTTCCACCAGGAACACATGTTACAAGTGGAGATTGGAGACATTTCCAAAAGGAAGAGGAATACTATTCCAGAAGTAAGGAGGGCAGTTGGGTAGATATTAATAATGGTCCACTGGATCATCATATTCTAAAACTTTGATTTAAAAAAAAGGAATATTGGGCTTCCCTGGTGGCACAGTGGTTGAGAGTCCGCCTGCCGATGCAGGGGACACGGGTTCATGCCCCAGTCCGGGAAGATCCCACATGCCGTGGAGCGGCTGGGCCCATGAGCCATGGCCGCTGAGCCTGCGCGTCCGGAGCCTGTGCTCCGCAACGGGAGAGGCCACAGCAGTGAGAGGCCCGCGTACCGCAAAAAAAAAAAAAAAAAAGGAATATTATATGCATTTAAAATTAATTTCATGTACTATCCAGGAAATTTTATCTGGATTTCAATTTTCTTTTTTTTTTTTAAACCATTCTGCTATTCATCCAGGCAATCAATAAATTGCTGACTAAGCACCTTATAAGCACAAAATAGAATCTTTAAAAAAAATTAATAAATAAGAAAGCACACCAAGCACTTTTTTTAATGCTAAATGTTCTCCTCCCTGTAGTCTAACCAATCCATATCTCACGTCCTATACATAGTTCTCACCTTTGCATACAGACTGCTTTCTCTGAAATGTTCTTTCTTGTTCCCTCTATTCACCTGTCCCTTCTTTCAAAATCAGGCTAGAAGCTCACTTTCTGCATGAAGCTTTCTATGATTAGTCTGACTTCTTTACTCAGCTACTCGGTGCTTTTGTTGCAGTATTTGCTCTATTATCTTAAGTTGGTTCTTACAATCAGGAAGCTTTATTTTTTCTCTGAATATCAGAATCCCGCCTCTTGAAAATGCTAAGTACCAAGTATAAGTGTTGAGTGTGAATGAGTAAATTATACATGGCTTTCACCTATGGTTCAAAACGAAAAAAGATACTAAGGCAAAAATCTAAGGGTACACTCAGGAGAAAAAAATAAATATATTATTTTTCATAAATAATCGTCATTAAAATGAATATCCCTAAGAGCAAATACAGTTCCAAGCCTCAGCCTATTTCAGGCAAAATTCAGCACAATGTCCTAATTCAACTGTGGTTACCGGGTGGGTGCCACAACGTGCCAGGTACTGTGTTAGGCAGCTCTGGAACGACAAAGATGAGAAAAAAGAAACTGCTTATCACGAAACTCTTAATTTAGCAGAATTGAAAGATCATGGTTGTGGAAAAGCTGAATTAAAGGTGGACTGGAGGTGAAGGAAAGTAAGTATTGGAAGATAAGCCTTCCCCAACTTTCCCCAACAGATCTGGCTGACACTTCCACTGTACCTTTTGCATGTTCCCATTACAACCTGTGTAATGGTTTCTCTCCTTGTTTTTCTCCTTTCCATCTACTCCTCACTCACAACCCCACTCTTACCTGGGCATAAGCTGTGCCCACTTATATTTGTATATATTTCCATGACGCATTCAATAAAAATCTATTGAACAAGTGAATGAATGCATGCATGCATGCTGACATGATTTAGACGCAGACAGTAAAGTGCCCTATACATTTTGCTCAAGGGATGGTATTTTATTCTATAAGCAGTAGATAGGCATCACAGCTTCCCAAAGGGGAAGTAAAGATCAAATTTGTATTTAATAAGAAATACCTGGTTGCAAGCAAAGTATGTACTGGGTGAGGCAGGAGGAGTCTGGAGGCCATTATAATATTACAGACAAGAGACAAACTAGTTCAGACAAGGGTCTGAACTAAGGCAGTAATAATGGGGATGGAGAAGCCAGGACAAATATTTGCAAGATAGAATTTGGTTTCTGCATGGATATGGAGATGAACGAAGAGTCCAGGATTAAAACCATTTTGATGTGAACTAAAGAATCTGGGCAATTCCTTAAAAGCTGTTGCAGCAGGGCTTCTCTTTGTGCAAACAGGGATGATTGATAGTGTAAGTTGCACAAGCCCACATAATCAGCATTCCTTGTCAATGCCAAATTTGTCTTACCCTTGAATTACCAACACCTGCACTAAGATAGACTTGGCTCACGTATTTTGTGAACTGCCTAAGTACTTGTTAATTTTATAACTTACATAATTATTCCCTTTCTTGTCTCTTAAATGTCAAGGTTCCTGAAGTAACAGCAGAGTAGCAAATTAAGTAACTTACTGAACTTACCAAGTCCTAGCTATTTAGGCAACCTTTCAACATCAGCGACTTCTATAGAGTGATATGAATTTTTGGAATCTACCCCCAAAGGGTGCCTCTAACAAGGAGTAATTATTTCACTGAAGTTGGAAAATGATTTGCAAGCACAAACTGGAGTGTTGTTTCATCTCAGCCCCCTGCAGATGTGACCCGCCCTGACATAGGCTGGGAGCCCATGGGCCATTTTGTTCTAAGGAACAGTTTCAAAAGGAACAACTGGACCAGTAAGCTCAAACACTTCAGATCCATGAGTAACACAGAAGGATTAGGAAGTAGATATTGTCAGCTTTATTCAGTTCTCCACCCCTACATCAGTCTAGAGAGAATGCTGTGGGCTGAGGAGAAAAAGATATTAGAGACAGAATAGATACAAACCATGAGACTTAACCATTAACGAGAGAGAGGCGGGAAAGCGTTGTCCTTACCCCTCCCTTCTTCAAGCTCAGCCTCCATGGCGAGCCAAAATACCTCCAGCCCTCCAATTAAATTGTTAAATTCAAAGTTGGGAGAACCCGAGC
This sequence comes from Lipotes vexillifer, assembly GCF_000442215.2. Taxonomy (NCBI): domain Eukaryota; kingdom Metazoa; phylum Chordata; class Mammalia; order Artiodactyla; family Lipotidae; genus Lipotes; species Lipotes vexillifer. Next base: position 372,777 of record NW_006777801.1, read on the forward strand.
CTCCATTTTCCGGGGGAAATCCTTGGAAAGGAATTGGCTATGCCAGTGTGGTGTGGGCACCATAGAGTATAAAGGAGAGGGTCGGATTTGCAGCAACATGGATGGACCAAGAGATTATTATACCAAGTAAATCAGACAAAGAAAGACAAATGCCGTATGATATCATTTATATGTGGAATCTAAAATATGATACAAATGAACTTATTTACAAAACAGAAGCAGACTCACAGACATAGAAAACAAACTTATGGTTACCAAAGGGGAAAGGAGGGGAGGGATAAATTAGGAGTTTGGGATTAGCAGACACAAACTACTATATATAAAATAGGGAACCAACAAGGTCCTACTGTATAGCACAGGGAACTACATTCAGTATTTTCTAATAAACTATAATGGGGAAAAAAAGGAGAGGGCTGGAGACAACCTAGGAGACTCTTTCTGCCCTGGAATCAGTGGGAGCACATCCAGAGGTTGTTGCGGTCCCCCAGACTGGGTGCCGCAGTTGGCCAAAGCACAGAGTGCTGGTGGGTTATGGAGGAATTACAGCAGGGGCACTAACTCACAGACTATAAAGTGGTCTGTCCAGTAGGGGTTCCGCTGTCCGCTCCATTCCGCTCCATTATGGTGGAGACAAGCTGGAGAGTCAAATGAATGGACAACAGCAGGCCAGCAAGACAAATCCAAGTCAGGAAATAAAACACCTCCCCACTGTCTGCATAGCCTGTCTGAGCACAGTGTTAAATCCTTGGAAAAGTAAGGTGTAGCTGAATAACCTCAAATCTGAAATGAGAGATAACAAACTTAAACACAACTGAGTTTCCCTGATAATGACTAAATTTAAATGTTTGCATCAGAAACAATGGGGGCTTGAGATATAAATTAAGTTTTTATTGACAAGTAAAGGAATTTACATATTTGCTCACCTGAATAAAAGTAACTATGAAATTTGCACATAAGTTCATAACACAGAGGTCAAGGACAGGAGCTCTAGCATAAGACAGACCTAGATTTGAAGCCAGCTTTGCCCACTACCAGCTATGTGGCTATAAGCACGTCACTTGTGCACTCTAAGCCTCAGTTTCCTAATCTTCCATGACATTCTCATCTGACTCAGACTTCTAATATTTATTTATTTACAAAACTTAATTCCTTGCCCATTGTTGGGAAAATTAATAAAGTAGTCTTGTTCAGGCTTCAGAGGCAGAAGCAGGCCTCTGACCGACCTGTGACCCTGCCTGGACTGCTTGCCTGCTTGCACACCTAACAATTGCTGCTAGCAAGTCAAACGGAGCTTACAATAAGAAAGGGAGTGGGTCTTGGAATTTCTTGAGCCCTGGGGACCTGGCCAGTCCCCCAGGGTCTGGAAAATCTTGTGACTCACATGGTGAAATTAACAGCATTGTTACAATTGAACCAGAGCTGCATTTTTGTGCGCAAACTGATAACATCAGTTTGCGGCCTGGAATTATAAACGGAAGCCCCCAGAACTCCAACCCGTGGGGTGGACGCACCGCCTGGGACCCTTCCCAACTGGGGCTCCAGATTGCTGTTACTCGGGACTTCCCAGCTGCTGTTTGGATCTGGAAGTAGATGTCGGCCCAATTTGGTGATGTATACTCTGTTACGTTTTTCTAATATTCTTTTCCTTCTAATGATTGTATATTAAAATTAAGTTAAATTACCTTTCATTAAAGAATTGATTAAAGCCGTTTATTTGTGTGAGACGCGTAGTTATTTTGCCAGCGAATCCAATGAACCTTAAAACTGAAAGCAGGCTTTCAGCAAAACACCCATGTATCTGACTGGGCCTGGTAGGTAGATTCTATCTTGTGTTCTAGATCTCTTTTCCTGTTCTACATCTGCGGCACCCAAGATCCTTATTTTCTAATTTCTGGCTCTAATTTCCAACTGCTCCTTTTCTAGGGCTTCCTAACCCAGAGCTATTCCCTCACAAAAATTAACCCAGCCAGGAGTGTTCAGCCAAGCCCTGTACCTGAAAACCCAGTCTCTGACATCATTGTTGGAGTAGCCTTCCTGGAGGGGATGGACTTTCAATTTAGTTGATTCTGCTCTGATTTTGAGTGTAGAATCACAAAGATTTTAGGAGAAGAATAAAGTGATAGGATTAGATGGTGCTTGTAAAGCATTTGGTGTTAAAAACTTTAGATGTCAGTGCTGTTAATAGAACCCTGTATGTACAACGAGCTCCCAGAAAATAAAATAATAAAGGACAGAAAATATTCATACCAGCGGGGTACATATGCACTATCAGAGGTGCAAGATGAAGCACACAGAACCAAGTCACAAGCAGCACATGCAGAAGCCAACTGTGCTTTAGTGTTCTCATCGCCTTTGGATTTATCAGACTGGTCTTAGTAGAAAATCCTTATGCCAACTTGCCCAGGATCACTCAATATGGAAATTATGTCATTGAAAAGAAGCTTGCACCCTACTGATTTCCCTATATCCATTCTAAACATTCCCAGGACAGCTAAAGCCCTCTGGATTCTCCTTCCCAAACTCCCTTTCCTTTCCCGCAGGGTGAATCAGCATAACCTTAATTTGTCATTTTTCATCGACATGAACTTCTCTGTTCTTTAAGGCCAAGAGCATATATTCCTAAACTATATACATAATGTTGTTTTATAAGTAGTTCAACTATGTATATTTTATTTATTTGTTTATATCCTTACTTCTTACACAAAGGATTTGGGGGGGGTGGCTTATAATGCAACTAGAAATCACAAAACTCATAGTAAAATATAAATTAGAATTTAAAAATTAATAGCAGAAAGAATACAAATAAAAGTAGCTAATTAAGATTTGAGAAAAGTGGAGAAATAAGCAAAGTGATTATTATTCATAATGAAATATAATAAAACTGAATTACTATTAGAATATTATAATTTAGACATGTCAGACTATTCAGATTTTAGTTTAAAGCATGATGGGTTTCCCGAAATACATATAGATGTGAAATACACCATGCTTTCTCATGGAATGATGACAATCTTTTCTGTCTTTCATCTCCCCCTAGAATATCCCATCACTGGTCCTTACCTTTGGAAGGAGAGATACGATCAGGGTTGTGGAGGATACAGTCAGGGTAGAGGACAAAGCTAGTAACAAGAATAATTACTAAGACTTACTGAACACTTACTGTGAATCAGGCACTGTGCTGAGCTCTATAAATAAAACCTTTGATATAATCCTCACAACAATCCTTGGAGCTGCCCCATTGCATAGAAGAGGAGACTGAGACTTAGAAAGGGTAGGCATTTGCCCGAGATTAAACAGTTAGTAGGTGGCCACCCGGGATTTCAAGATTTGGGGGATTGACTGATAATCCATGTACATGTGTTAAACCACTGTGCCAGCCTGCCTGGAATCCCCAAATTCACCCCTCTACCACCTCAGGTGCATTTGTAACTTCTGTCTTGGCAATCAAAGTCTGAGCATAACCATACCGACGTATTTCATTAATATTTTTTCAACTGCAGACTCTTCCAACTTCTGAATGGAACCTCAGACTCCTCTGAAGAGGTGACAATGTGCATTCAGGTTGTCCTGAATCAATGGGTGTCAACCGTTCCTCCCTTAGAGGTCTGAGCCAAACTTCCCAGAGGAAAACTAGAACCCTCTTCCTCAGCTTTAGGATCAATTACATTAGATATAGAGACTTTGTCATGGAGATCATGGACCCTGAAATCTAACCACTATGCCCCTGTGAACAAAATGCATCCCTTTTTAAACTCTTGGGAGATTTTGCTTCTTTTGTTTAGGAAAAAAAAAAAAAAAAATTGAAAATGTTAAGAACTTATCCACCTTACTAGAAAATGCTTAACATTGAAAATACCTCAAGAGGCACATCTGAAAAAAACAGAAATAGATATTTTACATTTTACATTCAGCCTATTTTCCTTTACTTAATTGATTCCATTATTCATGTTTTCCACACCCCAAAACTTACTAATTTTTTTCTTAATGCTTATACACTTCAAGAATGCATAGTTATTAATCAAAGGATCTATTCTTCACTTAGCCAAGATATCCATATTAAAGTCTTTTCATCTTCTGCCATAAATTAGTTCTTCCAGCTCCTTCATCATTTTCATTACTCATGTCCACGTTCTTTCCAAATTATCTGAGTTGCTTGAAAATTCCTATTGTTACATATTCCACAGAAATGGATACTTCACTTACAAAATCATATTATGATTCCCAAGAGCAAAGTTAAAGTAACATGGGCATTTTTTGCTTTCTGCTGCTCAAATCAGATTGAATTTGCTACCTTCCAAGATGGCAGCTTTTCAGATTTGGCTTCTCTACCAAGAATCTGTTTCTGGTTACTGTTTTTGTGCCTTAATTTGGGATGAGACTCTACCAAAAATAAGACCCTAGCTGGGTGTTCAAGAGCTAAAACGGGCCAGAGGTCTGAAACATCTGATTAAACTAATTCACCAGAGTCCATCTCAATCCTAAGAGCAAGGAGTCTAGAACTTCCAATTCCCGCCTTTTAGAAACAAGTTACAAGATTGTTTCCAGTCAGTATTAATTCAGGCATCTGTGTACAGTCATGTTCTCTGTCTCCAGTCATTTCTAAGACACCATAGGGCCAAAGAGTATTTGAGGGTTAGTGGCAGAACTATTTTTATGTGAAAAGCTGGTAGAAACTCTTTGGCAAAATTTGGTTTGGGAAACCAAGAGGTATATAATTGCTAGTTAATCCTCCACTGTTTAACACTGATCACTCAATAAACACACAGTCCTGGTCATTTTCTCCTTTCTCTCCTTCCTTTCCTAACTTGATACACAGACATTCTTATCTATCAAAGGATGGAGTTAAGACATAAAGAGTGGCAAAACATGAAACAAAATCACTCTTCATTGATTTTCTATTATGTTTCAGAGTTCTATGCTAACAGAATAGTATTCCTTCAAATATTCAAGCCAGCTTTCCCTGTTCCTAGATCTAGCAGAAGGCACTCCACAAGACACAAAGAAAACTCCACAAGTGACAGCCAACTAAGTATGGTTTCATGTTACCTGTAGACTTTATTTACTAAAGTTAGTATTACAGTACTTGGCTACGGACAATCAAGAATGAGATATAAGCAAATCACCCTTACCAGGAAAACTAACTATAAGTGGCAGCATAGAGAATTAAGTATCATCTCCTAGAATCAGCCTAATAAAATAATCACAGTGTATTAGGAATGGATGTTTTCTACTGAACTCCAATTACTACTAAATATGCTAAATCTTGAGGTAGAACTTTGGCCACTCATTAATGAATTTGCCAATCCATTGTAAAGCACCATAGACACACTGCGATGAAATCCTACCATCTAAAAAAATATAAAACATGTGATTATAATTTGTGAATAAGTTGACTCTCTTCTGAATCAGAAGTAATAATGTAACCAGTGCATCAGTGATCATGCAGATAATTTTATCTTGTCATCAATTACCTTTCTCTTCTTTATACTTTAACCCCAAATTACAAGCTATAAGCAAATCTTTAACATTGTTATTTAAATCAGAAAGGTATACAGTTTGAGTTATAAGGAGGCTAAAAATTCCAGTGGGATCTTGAGTGTAATTAGCAGTTACTCTCTAATTAGAAGCTTCTGGATGTTTTCTATTGTGGTCTTGAAATTAATTATCAAAGAGTTAGCATCCAACTCTGGCAACTGATCTCCATGTTCTAAATGAAGGCGTGGTTACTGTTGCTGATTGGATACTTATTTAGCAAAATTTTGAGAGACTGGAAATTTAAGAATTTGGAATCTTCTCATCAGAATCTTCTAGGCTACTCAAACATGAGAGCTAATAATGAATGTAATATTTCTTTGGTAACTAAGTGTCTAAGTAGATTTAGAGTCAATATGCAAAACATTCACTGGTGACACCAGTGCGATAATGTACATGTAATTGAGATCACTCTATACATAAGCCTTCAGTGCATGCCATGATATTCCCATTTCATTTCAGCTGATATGACAGTCATGTACTAACTTCTGTCATTTATCTTGTTCTGCAAAAGCACAGCATTGAAAAAACCTAGCTAATTAACAGGTCTCATTAGCTTTTTACTGGCCGTTACTGCTGAGTTGTTTTTGTTCTATTCAGCACGATTTTCTTTGGCCTGACACACAGAGAACAGATGGCAGAATCATCCCTGAGGATGACAAGTTGTGACAATTGTTATAAACATGAACCGAAAGAAACTCAATGCCTCTGATTTGTCAAGTGATTTCTAACCATTATTTCATTTAACCCTCAAAGTAACCCTATGAGATATAAAATATTATCCCCATTTTTAAGATAAGAAAAACTGAGGCTCAGCAAAATTAATTAAATATAAGCTATCCAGGGGTGAGCAGAGAAAGTGGAGTAAATGGTATAGCTATAAAAAAAGGAAGATCTCTTCTCCTTGAATGAGCTCTTCAAGTAGCTGCTTTGACTGTGTCTGAACATCCCAACAGTTAGAAGTGTATGAACCAAACCAGCAGGGGTCTGAAAATCCGGAACCCCTTCTGAGGGTGCCTGATGTCGGTGAGGGAGTCCCAGAGAAGCCATCTCCTCCACAAGCCAATGCACAGGCTAGTAGAGGTGGGGTGCAGTGAATGCTAAACACCCTTTTGTAACACTTCCACCCAAAGTGCTAACTACCTGAAGGTTGGTGCCAGTTCTGTAGATGCTCCCTGATGTTCTTCCCTGATGTTCTTTAACAACATTTGCCTATATTAGAATTCCAGGCGGGAGATGAAGAACCTCATTCCCCAACAGCACTGTTCTGACAAAAGATTGTCAGGAATGTTGAAATAGCCAGAGCAGAAGCGTGGCAGGTGAAAGGAATGACCTCAGGGTGCATGAAGGCACTGCTGTGACAAAGCTGTCTCAGACTCCAAGAGACAGTACTAACAACCCGGAGGGCGGCATGGCAGAGGAGTTGGGAGCCGGCCCTTGTCAAGCAAAGGTTTCAGGCCAACATCACATCACATGATGATAAGTCCTACAAACAGCTCTGGCCACACATCAAAGCACAAACAAATCCCCTGCTCCAAGACATTCTGTGTAACACATCTCGCAACCCTTCAAACTCAAAGGAGGTGAGTTTTTAGAGATGTTATCAGCTCTTTTACATCTACACGCAACTTGTAACCTTTACGTATGTGCAGGTTTAGACTCAATAATTGCAAGCCCTAGGACAGTAGCAAATTGTTCCTGTGTGTTGCGGGGAGGAAAGATGGCAAAGGAGTGCTGATATGTACCGTATTTGTAGTGCTACAGCTCAGGAGCAGGAAACAAAGGCAGAAATAAAGGATTGCTCCGCCTTCCGGGATGGCCCACACTTCTCACGCTGCCTTCCCTCCTGCCCCAAAGAAACGAATTTAGGCTTATGCTTCCATGACCTGGCTATTGTAAATAGTGCTGCAATGAACACTGGGGTGCATGTGTCTTTTTGAATTATGGTTTTCTCAGGGTATATGCCCAGTAGTGGGATTGCTGGATCATATGGTAATTCTATTTTTAGTTTTGTAAGGAACCTCCATACTGTTCTCCATAGTGGGTGTAGCAATTTACATTCCCACCAACAGTGCAAGAGGGTTCCCTTTTCTCCCCACCCTCTCCAGCATTTGTTGTTTGTAAATTTTCTCATGATGCCCATTCTTACTGGTATGAGGTGATAACTCATTGTAGTTTTGATTTGCATTTCTCTAATAATTAGTGATGCTGAGCAGCTTTTCATGTGCCTCTTGCCCATCAACAGACGAATGGATGAAGAAGATGTGGTACATATATACAATGGAATATTACTCAACCATAAAAAGGAACAAAATTGGGTCATTCGTAGAGACGTGGATGGACGTAGAGACTGTCATACAGAGTGAAGTAAGTCAGAAAGAGAAAAACAAATATTGTATATTAACATATATATGTGGAATCTAGAAAAATGGTACAGATGAACCGGTTTGCAAGTCAGAAATAGAGACACGGATGTAGAGAACAAACGTATGGACACAAAGGGGGGAAAGCGGGGGAGGGGTGATGGTGGTGGGATGAATTGGGAGATTGGCATTGACATATATACACTAATAGGTATAAAATAGATAACCAGCAAGAGCCTGCTGTATAAAAAAATTAAATTAAATTTAAAAAAAGAAACAAATTTAGGCTTATGGAGCCCTGATTTATCACAATCTGAATCTTCTCTCCCTTTCGCCCCAAACCTGATACTCCTATAAAAAAAGATTCCTCTCCCTAATAACGATTTGGAGCATTTTGGGTTCTTTTTTTTTTTTAAGATTATGAGAAAATACCAATAACACAAAGAGCGATTTCCTGAAAATTTACATTAATTGCAATATAGAAGAACCTAACATTTCTCCCCTTCACCATATAAAATCTTTGGCCTATAGTTCATCTTCAATTATGTCAAAATAGTTTCAGAATCAAAATCAATTCATCCTCTTCAAGATCCTCCTGCATCAAGTCTCCAGGCAGGGGCTCTAGTATACACGATCTTTGAAATTTTGTCCTCAAAACAGCCCTGGGAAGCAAGTCTTATGACCCACTCCCACAAATGGGCAAACTGAGGCAAGGAGGGTATAAGCATCCAGCTGATCAAACAGCTGGGGAGTGGGCAAGTTCGGGGAGCAGAAATCAGAAACTAATGACTTTAAGCCCTGGGCTCTTAAAGACATATCATCCTTTGTTTTTCTTTAAAACCAAGTTGTGTAGGACTTCTTTTATAGCTTTTTATTCTTTGTGGTTTGGGGAAAATTAGAAAGTCTTTAAAAGCAAAATTATAGGCTAACTCTGAAAGTAAAGTTTTAATGCTTATGATCAGAAAACCTAGATACTTCCACCAAAAAATATATTACGATGAAATAATGCCATTATGATGAAATTTGGTGCCAAAGTTTTATAAATTTTAGGATTTTTGCAAATGCTTCTGTTTCAGTTGAGGGACTGATGTGTCCCCCAAACTGGCTGTTCCTTGCTTTTTAGAGGAACAGCTTTTCATACTTTATTGAACACCCTTGGCACATGCTACTTTGGCAAGTGAAGGAAACAGAGTTAATTCTGCATGAAGTCAGACCAAATGCCCTAAAAAAAAAAAAAAAAAGTCAAAGGAAAGAACATGCGTGTTTGCTTGAATCATCGACTGTCTCATTTCCACTTTTCTGAAGCTAAATAACTGTGTGCAGTGCTCAGAGAATCAAGTATTTAAGGCCCCAGACTCTAGGCTTGTTGGAAGCCTCTCAGCCCTGCCCTAACCTGAGCTAATTGGCCTGACTCTTACTTGCCAAAGCCACTGGACCTTCATAAGCTGGGGCCATAATGTCTGATTGAGGTTTTTAGATTAAAGCAACAGAAGCTGACTCTGACTGAGTAGGTAGACAATGAGATTAAAGATATCACATAGTTCCCAGAACCCTGGGGGAGTACTAGGGACGCAGGCTGGAGGCTGAGCTTCCAGGAACAAAGCTCGAAATTGTGCCGTAGGACTGACGTGACGAAGAAAATATTGCAGCCACCATCAAGCATTGGGCCCTGCACTGTCATTTCTGTGCCAAGGACTAAGCCTGTCAAGCATGGCTAATGCCCTTGTTGACGGAAAGAGGGACACGGAGGGAGTGCCTCTGCTGTGTCATTAGACACAGAATCAACAGCTGGAGCGCATGAATCTGACTGGCAGACCCTTTGTCACATGCCTGTGCCCGAGTATCCAGGTCATCTCCAGCTTTACAGGGGAAGCAGGTCTTTGCCACCTGCCAAAATTCGCAAGGTAAAGAATTCCCAAATGTCAAAAGGGATAGGGCATAGATGTGTTTCCAAAACAAAGGACAAATGTAATGTCCATTTCTTGGCACAATGAAATACATATAACAATTCCTATTTGTGAATTGAGAAATCAGGAGAGGTATGATAATTTACCTGAATTCATCATGACCAAGCCAGGATCCCTGGTTTTTCTCATTCAAAAGCCCACGCACTTTCAACTAAGCTATGCTGCCACCTTCTTTTAATAAAATAAGAATTGTTCTAATTCAATATTCTAAACAACACTAAAAGTGTTAGACATATAAGAAAAGTAAAACATCTTAAACTGGTGGTCATGTTGATTTGATTTAGGTGTGATAATCCCAAGCCAAATAATCACTGCTGTTCAAATAAGCTACCAACTTTTTTCCTCTTTGTGTTAAGTATGGATCAAACATTGAATCAAAATGGTATAATTTTATATTTGTAACTCATTTATCCCTTTTCTTACAGGACATTAGGAAATGAGCTGCAAAAGCACTTTAATGTATAAGGTTGTCTTAATGTGGAGCTTTAGGTCTGTATAGATAAAAGTACATATTCATTAAGCTGCTAATCTATGCAAAGCATTGTTCTAGCCCCTGGGGAAGAAATGATGACTCTGCTGTGGAGAAGCTCAAAGTTTAGTAAACAAGTCAGAGAAATAAAGATATCATTTCAATCGTGCAGTGAATGTTGTGATAGGACAACACATAGGATAGGACAGAAGCTCACAGGAAACCAAACCAATATCCAGGGAATCTGGGAAGGCTTCTCATAGGAGGCTCCAGTCCTTAGAGAGGCCCCAACCATGTTCATTCATCATTCTACATCATTGTACGAGCATCTATGGAATACCTCATGTAGGCTTTGCTAAGGCTGAGGTGTTTAGTATTCAAATAAAATACGGCCTCTACCCACATGGAACTTGAACCCAGTGAGGAAGACATAAATAAAACAACTAATTATACTAGCACTTTATTAAATGTAATTGGAATAAGTGCTATCAACAGAAAACAGAGTTTTGTAAGAATTTATAATAAGGGAAACCTATCATAATCTAGATGAGGTAGTGACAGGGTGTTGGGAGACCATTCTCCATGGGTCTCTCACATTCACGAACATCTTCTGTTAGCTTTTGCTTCATTCTTTCTTTCCAAGGATGTTGTATAGTAAGCAGCCTCAGAAGATAATGCCTCCTTCCAGAGAGAGGGAAGATTTGTTTCCTACCAGTACAGTAAAGACCATGTCTCCCTCCATGGCAAAGGATGGGCAGGTTTGCTAGCAGTCCCCTTTAGAAGACCAAGGTTCTCCAGCATGAGCCTCCTCAGCTGTGAGGCAAACCCACTATGTGTACACATTGACCTGCACTGCTCTGCATCATCTCCCTGAGACTTCAGGGACAAGGGGAACTGATGAGAACACACAGCTCTGCTGCTTGCTGTGCTGTGAGTGATAATGAAGCTGAGCGCAAATCTGATTAAGCCTGCCAAACCTAACCTGCCTCGCTGGCTTTTAGTCGCTTGCTTTTATCTGATTTTAAACTAAACTTGCACTAGCTTCCTTATAGGTAACACCCCTGACATATGGGTCATTATAGCAACGATTGCTTAAGTTGTTTTTCAGGAACTTGGAGCTAGTTCTTGCCCAGTTCAGACCAGTTGAGACCACCAACCATTCAAGTGGGCCTGCGTGAGTGTCTGATGGATGACTTTTTGACGACAAAGGGCCAAAAACTCCACATTCAGAACATGTGAATGCTGCCATTTTCTGAACATGTGTCCTGTGAGGAGCCATGAAGCCTGACTACCTTTGTGCAGACCACTGATTACCTCGCTTTTCTTACCTGCAATCACCTTTCTCCATGCCTCAGACCACCCTGCCCTTTTATCCCTCAAATATCCCTAGACCTCATCTGGGAGGCAGATTTGAGGTTTGTTCTCCTATCTCCTCACTTGGCTGCCTTGTGAATAAACTTTTTTTCTGCTGCAAACCTTGGCTTTTCAGCATCTGGCTTGCTGCATGTCTGGCAAATGAACTTGGTCTGGTGACAATAAAGACCTTGGTCTCTGACCCACGAGTCTTGAGTCTTCTGCCAGTATCTATGAAAGTGTGGCAGGATAACATGTTAGCTTACACGTAAGGTAGAGTTTTCAACTATTCCAGGCACTGAGGGGACTAATAGGAAGTCAGAGGTCTCCTTGAAGAAGGAAGGTTTAAACTGATAAGATCTGAAGAATAAGAAGTTGATAGTGGGGGCTGATTGCCAGGAGAACCAACCATGTAATTAGGGGTTTGGAACTTTCAGTCCCACCCTCAACAGCTGGAGAGATGAGAAGTTGAATCAATTGCCAAAGGCCAATGATTTAATCAATTGTGCCTATGAAATGAAATCTCCATAAAAACCCAAGAGGAGGGGCTTAGGAGAGTTTCTGGGCTGGTGAACACGAGAAGGTGCTGAGAGAGTAGTGCACCTGAAGAGGGCAAGGAAGCACCAAGCCCTTTCCCCATGCCTTGCCCTAGCATCTCTTCACCTGGCTGTTGATTATACCCTCTAATATTCTTTGTAATAAGGCTGGTAATCTAGTGAGTACTGTCAATGGGTTTCCTGAGTTCTGTAAGCCACTCTAGCAAATTAATCGATCTCAAGGAGGGAGTCATAGGAACCTCTGATCTATAGCCAGGCAGTCGAACCTGGACTTGAGACTGGCATCTGAAGCGGGGAGTAGTCTTGTGGGACTGTGGGACCTGTAGAATCTGATGCTATCTCCGGATACGTAGTGTCAGAATTGCATTGAATTGAAGGACCCCCAGCTGGTGTCAGAGAATCGCTTGTTGGATGGTGTGGGGAAACGTCACACACACACACAAGTTGAAATTGTGCGCAGAACCCTCTTAACATATAAAGGAGTTGAGTATGTACTGGGAGAAAGTTCTCCATGGACCTCTCATTTATCTACCATCTAGCAAGCTGCTTACCTGCCCCTTGTTCTCCACGACAGAGTTGAAATTACTTTGGGGTGAGTTGAAAATACCCAGTCAACCCCAGTGCCCACTAAGTCCTGGCTCTAAGACTTGGGCCTGGCCAAACCAGGCTTGCTTCCCATAACATTCATTTTTTTTTTTTTAACATCTTTATTGGAGTATAATTGCTTTACAGTGGTGTGTTAGTTTCTGCTTTATAACAAAGTGAATCAGTTATACATATACACGTTCCCATATCTCTTCCCTCTTGCGTCTCCCTCCCTCCCACCCTCCCTATCTTACCCCTCTAGGTGGTCACAAAGCACCGAGCTGATCTCCCTGTGCTATGCGGCTGCTTCCCACTAGCTATCCATTTTACATTTGGTAGTGTATATATGTCCATGCTACACTCTCACTTTGTCACAGCTTACCCTTCCCCCTCCCCATATCCTCAAGTCCATTCTCTAGTAGGTCTGGGTCTTTATTCCTGTCTTAGCCCTAGGTTCTTCATGACATTTTTTTTTCTTAGATTCCATATATATGTGTTAGCACACGGTATTTGTCTTTCTCTTTCTGACTTACTTCACTCTGTATGACAGACTCTAGGTCCATCCACCTCACTACAAATAACTCAATTTTGTTTCTTTTTACGGCTGAGTAATATTCCATTGTATATATGTGCCACATCTTCTTTATCCATTCATCTGATGATGGACACTTAGGTTGCTTCCATCTTCCCATAACATTCTTTTTAAGAATGTCTGTAGAGTGAACAGTTTGAGAAGATAAAATAGTGTCTTCCTCTGGAGTAAAAGGCAAGCATGCTTACTACCCCATTATAGAAGATCTGGGCTTTCTAAGCTCAAAGTTCCGTCCTATAATGCAACTCACTGCATACACAGGTGTTATCTGGTCCTCCTGGTATCACCCAGTAAGAACTGGGACTTGGAGAAATGACAAGAAAAATGTTGATGCTTTGGCTACTGAGAACTCTGTGTCTTCTACCAGCCTCTATGAAACTGTGGCAGGCTAACTTCATAGTTTGCAAGTAGGGTGATATCTAATCCTTAACCCACAGTCTAAAAAGCACTTTATAAGATGTTAGTCAGTGGGATTTTATAGTTCCATATTTTGGCTTTTCTTTGGTATTTTTACCTACACATCTCTAGAGAATAATGCCATAAACTGAGGAAATCAAACCATCCACTCCCAGCATGACATTTGGTTCAAAAGGAACAAAAATGCTAAAAATAATCACTTGTTTTTAAGGAGCCTACAATATTCGTTGTACAACTGCAGAGTGGTTTAATGAAAACCACGGGGATTTGGTGTAGTCAAGTCCCAGTTCTGCCCCATATCACCTCTCTGAAACTGTAATACAAGCCACCTGATTTCATTTGCTCTTGAATTCATCATTTACTAAACAGAGATAATACAACTCATACCATACAGTTCACATGAGGGTAAAATGAGATGACAGCATTTGAATAATAGTAATTAATTTCTCTACCAAACCACTCTTAAAATTGCCTACCAGTGTCTCTCCTTAGGAAACCCAGCTGTTGAAGAGGACTGAGAAAAATTTTCAAGATGACTTTGTTCTTGATCTATAACTTTTTATTGTTGGGTCACTGATAGCCATTTGTCCATTTGTGACAATGTTGGTTTGATCTTTCTCAAAGCTTTGCCAAACTCAGGGAAAATGGTGAGACCAAATGTATTAGATGTTTGAAAATGTGACCCAATTCCAATCGAGGCAAAATGATTTTCTTTCCCCAAACCAATAACATCATATATCCTATAATACTGTAAAGAAAATCCCCGTGCCATTTCCTGCATCATGAATCTCTTCAGTTCTTCATCCACTTATCTCTCTTTGTCCTTTTTCTGGGCCTCCAATTCCATCAGGTCTTCATTAATAAGCTCCTCATGTTGCACAGCAAGGAGTTCAATGTTATAAGAACGAGCGATGCAGACATAAAAGGAAAGGAAATTGAGTTATTTGTAGTGATGTTGATGAACCTAGAATCTGTCATAAAGAGTGAAGTAAGTCAGAAAGAGAAAAACAAATACCGTATGCTAACACATATATATGGAATCTAAAAAAAAAAAAAAAAAAAAGTGGTTCTGAAGACCTAGGGGCAGGACAGGAATAAAGACGCAGACGTAGAAAATGGATTTGAGAACACGGGGAGGGGGAAGGGTAAGCTGGGACGAAGTGAGAGAGTGGCATGGACATATATACACTACCAAATGTAAAACAGATAGCTAGTGGGAAGCAGCCGCATAGCACAGGGAGATCAGCTCGGTGCTTCGTGACCACCTAGAGGGGTGGGATAGGGAGGGTGGGAGGGAGACGCAAGAGGAAGGGGATATGGGGATATATGTATACATATAGCTGATTCACTTTGTTATACAGCAGAAACTAACACAACAATTTAAGGCAATTATACTCCAATAAAGACTCTAAAAAAAAAAAAAAGAAAAAGGAACGAGCGATGTCTACCAACTTTTCTTCTCACTCCACTCTCTCAATTATTTTCACTTTTGTTGCCATTATTATCACTTGGCACTTCTTAGCAGTAACAGCTACATCACTGCTGCTTCTACACTTGCTTCTGGACATCCTGGGCTTGAAATAAAGACACTGTACTCCTGTGCTCTATACAGTACTGTATAGTGAAGTACACAAAAGCACAACCACTTGTGGAGGATGCACGCACATGACAATGCACGCCAGACACGTGAACTAACTTACGTGATTGGACATGTTAACGCAGTTTACATCTTTGAAAGTTAGAAATTCGAAGGTCTGTATGTAGGGGACTTATTGTATTGGCAGCAAATACTTGAAAAACTATTGCAGTAGAAGGACTGCAACTGTCTGTATCTCCAGACAACTCTTAGAGGCACAGCTGCTGAAATACTGAAAATTAAGCCATATGTCAATTCCCAAAAACATGTTGAATGCCAGTTTCTTAAAATGCAAGTAGCAGGTGAGGGTTTTGTTTCTGCTTTTAAATAGCAGTGAAGCACCGTCATTCTCAAATTGATGAAACCTAAGTACACAGCAAAGCCCAGTTCTAAGCTGCCTCTTTATAACTTTCAATCTTCTGTGAATTCTGATCAAAGAAATTTGACTTTCCATTTCACTGTGATGTTTTTCTGGCACTTGCTTGAGATTATGATAAATCAGCAAAAACCTGATTAATTAAAGCCTCAAGCTGAAGATAACCAAAAGCTTTGGAGTGATGTTTCTTTGCTATTTTGTGGACAAGAACAATTAATCCGAGAGGCCAAGGGGCTTTGTTATGGGAAGCAAGCCTGGCTTGGCCGGGCCCAAGTCTTAGAGCCAGGACTTAGTGGGTACTGGGGCTGACTTAGGGTATTTTCAAAACTCACCCCAAAGTAATTTCAACTCTGGCATCTGACCCTTCTTCCTTTTGCCTCCATTCCTTCATCTTATATATATTTTTTATCATGACCTATCGCTTTATGCCACTTACTGGTTTATCTGTTAGTTTCCTTCCTTAAAATCAGGGACTGTATTGACTTTATTCAACTAATACAGCTGCTTAATAAATGTTTTCATTTTTAAATTAAATGAATCAATGAATAAAATATACTAACTAGTCTGATAAATTATACTACAAAGTACAAGCAGAGAAATTGCCATCAGGAGGCTATGGGATAGTGTTGGGACAGGACACTCAAGTGGCAAGCAAAGTGAGTCGGATTTGCATTTCAAAACTCTAATTAAAACTCCTTCCTCATTCTTCCAAAGGGAGAGTTTGGCCCTCAGGCTATTTAGGGGAACCCAGAAGAAAAAGCTGAAGCCTTTGCCTTCTTTCTTGCACCTCTAATTACCAGAGCACAAAATGAAGCCTCAACTTTAGAGTTATGAAAGGCTAGAGATCCCTAAGGGTAGCTGGACAGGTCCCGGCACAACAGAGCTTCTGGGGTCCAAGCAGACGGAATAGAAGACTTGCTCCTCACAGAATCCTGAGAGAGAGCAGACCATGGAATTACTCCATCCTAAAGAGGTTTTCTCAAAATATTTATTCATTCTTCTAAGAGCCACAAGTTGGCCTGTGGTCCCAGTGATCAGAGTGAGTATCAGATGATCTTTATCGACCCACGTGCCGAACTGAACCCATCTTCTCAATTTACCTGCATTGACAGGTGGTTCTTACTATTCAAGGTATTTTGTCACCTCTTAATTCATGCTCAACATTCTGAACCAGCATTCCTTTCTCCCATGATCTTATACGGTTCTCAGAGGTAAACGTATTGAACCAACACAGATAGCTTCCAAATGTATGGTTTGTACACACAGTAAACATTAATCATGTTTAATACTTCCACAGCTCCACTGAACCAGAATTAGCATAATTACAAACTGAGTATAAAGGGGGAAAGGCTCTGATGAGTTAAGGATTATTTCCCAAATTCTTCTTTACCAAAAAAGGACAGAAGTACAGGCAGCACTACATATCAGTGAGACTGTAGGAGGTCAGGTAAAAACCAGCAGGTAAAAAACCCACAGCCGAGATGCACTGAGTATCAGGGGGACCTAATAGAAGAAAATAGTGACCAGTCATGGGAACTGCAGTTCTAAGGAGAAAGGACAAAGTAGTCCCAGGAGCAAGCTAGGATCCAAGGCACTGAGAGAGTAGACAACTATTAGGACCAGGACTCTATTACAAATAAGGGTTTGGTCACAAGAGACAATGAAGGAGCCCACTTAATTGAAAAAGGCACAGGGGACAGCAGACTCATTCTCCCCAAGCAGGAAGCCTTGGTGGTAGGACCTGAGTTGGACTCAGTCGACTTGAGCATATGGGGAGGGGGAAGGGTAAGCGGTGACAAAGTGAGAGAGTGGCATGGACATATATACACTACCAAACGTATAATAGTCAGCTAGTGGGAAGCAGTAACATAGCACAGGGAGATCAGCTGGGTGCTTTGTGACCACCTAGAGGGGTGGGATAGGGAGGGTGGGAGGGAGACGCAAGAGGGAAGAGATATGGGAATACATGTATATGTATAACTGATCACTTTGTTATAAAGCAGAAACTAACACACCATTGTAAAGCAATTATACCCCAATAAAGATGTAAAAAACAAAAAAAGAAGGCCCAGTAGTAGACATTAGAACTCTTGCAGAGATAGGCACTGCAGCCTCCCAAGTATTAGGGTGGGAGAAATAGTAGATGCACAATTTGCCTGCCAAAAGACACCTCCTTGAAATAGGAGATTTGGAAAGTCTCTCAAAATGAGCATCAACACCTTGCTAAGGGCTAAACATCACAGGCAACCTAAGAACTTATACTCATCTGTTTGCAAAATGCACAGGCCACCGCCCGGGTGCCTCAGCATAGAGTCTCCCTCTCACTGATCTCTTACCTCTCTCTCTTAACCGTGGCACCTCTTCCTCTCTCTTCTTACCTTTCTCAGTCCTCTGCTCCTCTTCTGCAGCCCACTGGCTCTCAGGTACATAAGAAACAGACGCTCTGCCTAACTACCACAGAAAGCAGATATTTGTCCTATGCTCAAGTTCTGTGCCCCAAGTGAGCTCTTGTTAAAAACTTCCTGAAATTTTGAGGCAGGGTGAATGGAAATGTTGCCCACAGTCCCTTGTGAGATGAAAAAAAAAAAAAAAAGGTTCTTCTCTTCTACACTTCAAAAATAGCAGCAAACTTGGGAGAACAGGGCCAATTCCCTTCTAGATTTAATCAGGTGAGTCCTCAGGATTCAAAAGTACTAATCTAATTGAAGACCTTTGTTCTATTCATTAGGATATCCAGGAAGATTATTTAATTTCTGCAAGACTATAAAGATAAATAAGGCCAACGAGTACCTCGCTCTTATTTATTGATGTACATCCAATGTCTAAACACTGGCATATACGTAAGTCACTCAACAAACATTAGTTAAATGAGTTAATGAATGATCTTCCTTTATTAACCTTTATCTGGATTTTGTAACTTTAAACTTGGAAAATTTCTTTAAAACTAACTAAAACCTGTAATTTAAACCCACCTCTAATTCATCTATGTTGGAGGTGGTATACACATCTCATACCTCCAGAATACTCTTTTTATACACCCCTCTTCTGTTATTACATAAGTAAGCCCAAACCTTCAACCTCTCCTTAACAGTCTCAGAACCTTGAACTCTTAGTTCAGAATCCCCAGGTTCTTATTATTCCCTCATTCTCCCCATCTCACCCTGCATGGTTTTCTTCACTTTCACTTTAGACTCCTCTTCCTGTAGCCTCTGGTCTAGCAAATAAATCACTGCATTACTGTGTACTTTTCAAGCTCTTGGTTAAAATTTAATTATTAATAAGATAATAATAGGATTTCCCTGGTGGCACAGTGGTTAAAAATCTGCCTGCCAATGCACGGGACATGGGTTCAATCCCTGGTCCAGGAAGCTCCCATAGGCTGCAGAGCAACTAAGCCCGTGAGCCACAACTACTGAGTCCGAGTGCCACAACTACTGAAGCCCTTGCGCCTAGAGCCCATGCTCTGCAACAAGAGAAGCCACCGCAATGAGAAGCCCATACACTGCAACGAAGAGTAGCTCCTTGCTCGCCGCAACTAGAGAAAGCCTGCATGCAGCAACGAAGACCCAAAGCAGCCAAAAAATTAAATAAATAAATAAATAAAATAGAATAAAATTTTTTTAAAAAAGCAGTGACATTAAAAAAAATAAGATAATAATAAAGTGGTAACAGATATTTTCTACATTGCTTCTAAAGAAAAAGAAATTTATGTGACTTGCAGTTCACATAAATACCTTACTTTCTTATAAATAAACTTATACATTGATTTTGTTATAAGAAAACTAAAAATGAAATCTGCCAGGAATAATGACAAATAAATTTACTTAATTTTGTGATTTATTCCATTTTGATGGGTCTGTCAAGATCATCTTTTTACTCACTAATAGAATTATGTGCATAGCCCAAAACATAACACATGGTAATAGTTTCTACCATTTCATTGTCATTATGATTATCATCAAAATTATTAGATTGGTCATTTTCCTTTCTGCAGAGGAAAACATTCCTTTAAAATGTGGGAAAACATCCATTGAAATTCTTTTCTAACCAGTAGCTTATATGCCTACTCATGGTATTGTTTTGTAAGGAGTATAAAAAAGTGACAAGGGATATTGGGGTAGTAAGTGATGTACTCCTCTACTAAAAGTGCACTAAAACATAGAGCCCTGAGAGGCCTGAGCTCTGCCCCAGTCAGTACAGGGGAAGAGATTCCCTCCCACTCTGCCCTACTAAAGGCCTTAGAATCACAGGGCAGAAACAGGTTCATCAAGTCTTCATTGAGTGCCCTATGGCAAGAAGAGTATCCTACCAGGGACTCCAATAACTATTACTATGCTAATTTCACAGCAGGCCACCATTTTACTCTTCCAGTATTCTTCAACCATTAACTATAATCAGCATGAGTCTTTAATAGTATCTAGATACACTGCAATGTTCTTGCCTGACTTATATTGAGAACAGTCACCTTTACAATTAAAGCTTGGGTTTTAGATCAGACTTTTCTGCCTTGCAATCCTGTCACTAACTTCATACCCCTGATCTAAACTCTCTTTGGGTCTGCTTCCTCTTGCATAGAGTGGCACCATCAGTGCCTATGTGACTGAGGTTATTAATTTTAGGAAGTTCCCAGCATGGTTCCTGGCAAAATGTAGGAGCAGTGAAATACTGTCTTAAAATAGTCATCCGTGTATTTTTCTTTATACATAATCCTACTGCTCAATCATTTCCTGAAGGAAAACTGGAATTGTTCTAGGATGAAGACAAAGAAGAAGAAACAACCCATTTTCTGGGTTTTTTCCTTTATAATTCACAAGTAGCCTTCTGAAGCTGAAAGAAGCAAGATATAGGGAGTTATGGGCTGAACTGTGCTGCCCCAAATTTTAAACATTCAAGTTCTAATTTCCAGTACCTCAGAACGTGTCTGTATTTGGAAAAAGGGTCTTTACAATGTAGTTAAGGTTAAGTGAGCTGATTAGGGTGGGCCTTAATCAGATAACTACCTATAAGCCAAGGAAAGAGACCTCAGAAGAAATCAACCCTGCTGACACCTTGATCTCAGACTTCTAGCCTCAAGAACTGTGAGAAGATAAACTGCTATTGTTTAAGCAACCCAGCCTTCGGTACTTTGTTACAGCAGCCCTAGCAAACTAATACAGAGCTTATGCCATAATAATAGATCAAAAAGAATGGAGAAAGCCCCAGATGCCTCTGGCTCTGCAGGGGATAGGCTGAGGGTCATTCAATCAGGCAGGGTCTGGAAATGTGAAAGAGTGGATTGGAATGTTGGAGAAGGATCCCAGGATGAGGAGACCAGATCTAGGGGAGATACATGGAAGGCAGTCCCTCTACAGAGAGATTCAATGAAGGTTAACCCATCTCACTCCTCTCACCATCACCCCCACCATAACATACATTCATTTCAATGCCAACAAAGTACAATGTCATGGAAGTTCACTGTAGATTTGACTTAATATTTCATTTTTATCATAAATATCAAGAAAGGTTTTTAAAGTAAAAATTCCAAATAATATTAATTTAGAAGAGGAAGAAATAGGCACTGTCTAGGCAGATGAATTGTTTAATTAAGAACGTCCTGGGAGGAAATGGAAATTTCGTTTAAAGATTGAAAAAGAATAATTCCTAAAGAAAGACAAGTTCATCAGAGTAGATAATGCTAGATAAAGATGCAGAAGAAAGTTCTGGAGATTAATCTTCTGTTCAAATAATGAACTTCCTGAAAGAAAATCCTTGGAGAGGGCCTGTTTGAGATGTAAAATGAAATTAAATTAATTTTTTGTGTAATAGTTGAATTTTGAATGAGAACTTTAAACCTGTCTGTAATCAAAAGTCATTTTGCTGGTTTGGAGAGATAAAAACAATTTGTATTTCTTCATGCTAATCAATCATGCAGATATATTTTATTAAAGTGCTTCTATGGTATTATATTTAAAACCACTCATTCTAAAATTATCATTTTAGCCAATATTTTGTAATAACTTTAAATGGAATATAATCTATAAAAATATTGAATCACTGTTGTATGCCTGAAACTATTAAAATAATGTAAATTAACTATACTTTATAAAAAATAATTTAAAAATAAATACAAAAATAAGGAAATAAGATCAAAAATAAAAAGTGCACGATTGTTTTGTGAATAAAATTTTAAAATTTTACAATTTGATTAAAAATTTATTTAAAAATTTGCTTAAAAAAATAAATAAAATAAAATTATCATTTTAGTGAAAAAAAAGATAGTAAAACATTTTTTTGCTTCTATCATATTCCATTTATTCATTATTTTTCATTTAACTTAGAATATTTTTATCAGTCACTTATTATGTGCTAGGCACTGTGCTAGACACCAGGAATACCCAATAAACAAGACAAGCACTTCTCTGCTTTTCTGATGTTTACAGTCTCCCAGGGAAGCAGACATTTAAACAGTCACATGAATAATTATTTAAGAAAACTAATAGTGGGTAGAGGTACCAAAACTAGGCCTCAATTTCAGAAAAAAAATTCAAGTGGAAAGGAAAAGGAAAAAATCTCCAAACAAACTGAATATCACTTTTAATATATAAAAATATATATGTAATATAAAATTTAAAAATATAAAAGTAATATGTCTCGATTACCAACCCTCCCTTCTTCAAGAACTTTTGAAAACTGAACTTTGCCTTAAACAAGTATTTCTTGCCTCAGTTTATTTCTAAATTTGATATATTTCTGAATGTAGATCCTGATATTCCACATTTTGCTGGGAAATAAAAGAGGTGAAATCATTGCAAAATGGGAGAATTCAGAAACGTGCCCCCATTTTGCAGGAAAGATCAAAGTGACAGGGTCCCAGTTAGCAATCCTGGGGCAAGCACCTTAAGATTTTCTCTTCTTCCTCTTAGGAAGCACATTTTGTATCAGTCAGGATTCTTACTGGCAAGTGACAGAAGCTGACTCTGAGTGACAAAGCACAGCAGGAGAGAATTTGTTTGTTTAAGGATATAGGATAGCTCACAAAATTTCTAACTCCAGGTAATCTTCCAGGGAAAATATTCAAAATTACACTGCAGAACTGATCTGATAAGGAAATGACTGCTGCTGCCTCTACGCAGCATATTTGCAACTCTTGAACTTGAAGTGGCTGCAACCACTTCCATCACCAACACTATTGCCCTTCTGCATTTTGTTACTAGCTCCAGAGTTCAAGCCTGGCATGAGTGCCACTGAGTGGCAGAGCCTGGGATGACATGCCTATTTGATTGTCCCTGCACCATTACCAAACTGTTTTAATTACTCTGACTTTATGGAGAAAGTCTTAATATTTGCCTTGTGGATCTTTTTTTTAGTTTTTACAATTTCTCCGTATCCTGAGATTTAGGTGTATCCCTTACAAATAGATGAGTTTTAATTTTTACAGAGCTTGACAATTTTTATCTTTTAAATGGAAAGTTAGCCCATTTATAATTATTATGATGACTGTCATATGTAGACTTGTTGCTACAATATTATTTTGTGCTTACATTTGAACTGTTATTTTTCTCTTTCTTTTCTCGGCCTTTTTTTCAATTGAATGAAATTTTTATATTCCTTTTCTACCTTCTCTAGCTTGGAAGTTCCACACTATATTTCTATTCAAGCATTACCCCCACAGTTTAATATACGTACTTATTTTAACAAAATCTAGACTCTAGGAATCCTGGAATTTTCATATTGCTCCCAACTTCAATACTATCCTTTCTCTATCCAAAAAATTAAACATTATTATCGTTTCATACTTTCAATATTCTTTTAGAATTACCCATTGGTTTACCAATTTCTTTGCTCGCCATTCCTTCTTGCATATTAGATCTTTAGAAACATTTTTCTTTTGCCCCAAGTACTTCCTTTAGTGAGGGTCTGCTAGACGCAAACTCTGCCAGTTTTTGTTTAGCTGAAATTTTCCTTATTTTGCTTTCATTTTGAAAGATAATTTCACTGAGTTCTAATTTGACAATTATTTTGACTGCACATCTATCTGGCTATTAAAAAGTTAGGTTCCAGTTGAATTACATGCTTGATTTTGTTTGTTTTCTTCTACTTAAAGAAAATCTCTCTTCTCCCACCCACTTCGCACCATTCCCTCCCTCTCAGTTTACAATTTTACATAATGTGTTTAGTTGTGAATTTCTTTTAATTTACCATGCTTAGGGATTTAATGAGCTTCCTGAATGTAAGGATTGGTGTTTTTGACCAATTCTGGAAAATTCTCAGCCATTATCTTATAATACTCTACTCTTCCCCACTATCTTTCTATTATCAACCGCTGAACCAGGTAATTAGACTATGATACTTTTTAATTTTAACTCTTATATGTGTCTTAACCATATTTTTTTCATTTTCCTGAATCCTGGGAAAATTTTTCTTCAGATCTATCTTCTATTCCACTAATTTTCTCTTAAGCTCTGTCAAAACTACTGTTTAATTCATTTTTATATATTTAAATTTTAATTATTTTATTTTCCATTTCTTAGTGTTCTGTTTTTTCTCTTTTTCTACCTACCAAGAAAATTTTAATAGTCTCTTGCTATTCCATTAACACTTTCAACTCCCTCTTTAATTTCTGTAAATATAATAAACATATTTATTTTATGTTCTGTGTTGATATTTAAAGTGTCTGTTTGTTTTGCTGCTAGTTCTAACTTACGTTACCTTATGTCCTCATGTATTTTGTGACATTTGTGTTACTCATGTAACTTAATCTTGACTTGTGAGAAGTTTGAGGCCTAAAATGAAGGTTTTCCTGAGGCAATCTGTGTTTGCTTCTACCAGGCATTCCCTGGGCATTACAATCCTAGGACCATTTTCACTGAAATCTCAAATTAATGGTTTTTGTTTATATTTTTGCTATATGGAAAGGATGAATCTAGACCACATATCTGTATGAGGATTGGATTATAGTTACAGATTTTCAAAGAATTGTTTTTTCCCCCTCACTCAGCTACAATGTTAAGATAAGCAAGATCCTTTACTGCCTCTTTCTGAGGAACGGTTTTATTTCTAGTTTACACCTAAGGACACAGAAACATTTGAGTTTCTAGATGTATAAGGTCCTATATATAGGACCTTATGTATAAGGTCCTATATAGATTTAAATCTTACAGGTTTAAAATTCTCATGTTGAGTGGAAAACTCTCAACAACTACCTTTTAAAATATTTCTCTTTCTCATTAGTTTTCCTTTAGCAGACTTTGGAATCTCCAGTTAGGTGTATGTTAGATCTAGACTTTGTCAGTATATTCTGCATTTTGTGTAACCATCAAATTGTAAGTTCAAAGTCACCATGGTTTGTGTGCTCTCAAAAAGAACGCTTAAATGTATACCCACCTCACTGGTTTCCCACATTCACTACTGTTTTGGCTTCTAAGGATTTCTGACTGCTTCTACTGGAAACATATTGCAACTCAGCAATACATATATTTCAACCCTCACGTCTAATTGTTTTCAGTGATATGCTTGTTCAAGGCAATACTGCTAGAAAAAGACATCTCTGTCTTTTTCCGTTTATTCTTTTTCTTCCTTTTTCATAATGACTTTAAAGGTATCTGCAGCAACCTATATGCGTTGGGAGTTAAGTTATCAATACAACAAATGTAAAAGTGGGCTTAATTAAAACCTGCATTTTAACAAGTTTATCAAGCAATATGTATGATGTGTATATATGTTAAAGTTTGAGAAGATCTTTATCATACATGAGAGGACCTTTGTCATAAGCAAATCCAATCAAGGACCCCTCTCAGAACTGATATATGCATTTTAGGGAGAAGGGCTTCCTTTTCCTTTTACATCTCAAGCCATAAGGATTTAAGATTGCAGGTGTGAGGGCCATCTTTCCTGCCACATAGAAAAAAACACCAGAAAGTGTACCCAGGCCACAAAGGAAGGAGGGTTATAAGACACAGCAAGATAGAATTCAAAGGATATTACTTGAGTTCCTGCCATGCTTGAAGTCAGAACCACCCTGAAACTCCTAGTTAAATGAGTCCATAAATTCCCTTTTTTGCTTAAAATATTTTGAGTGGCTATCATTTGAAACAGAGGGTTCTGAAATATATAATTCAGCAGTATCAGCCAACAAACACCAAATACCAAAAGATACATATAGTTACCATTCTAGAGCATCATGCAGGAGACAGATTTAATTTAATTTCCAGTCTATTTCTGAGTCAGAATCTTTGTAGAGGAAGTAGTCAATGGGCAAATGGATAAATATTATATCTCATTGTCAGGAAGAACATTTGTCTTCTTTTATATCATGATAGTTTCCCCTCCTGTTCCTTCCCAAGTGTCTCCCAAGCCCAAGATTTCCAATTAGTTAATAAACTGTCTCCAGCTGTTCTCTTGTTGTGCAAATTTTAACAAAAGGAGGAAAATAAATTAGCATGCACCTGAATGCATTTAGACAAGATTTTCAAGTGGCTTTTTACTATAAAAATCTGAGCAACCCTATACAAATAAATCAATAAGCTTTGGGAATATAAGATTGGAAATGAAGGAATTTCACTTTCACTTGGGTTAACAATATTGAATTAGCTAAGAGATCAGAGTGGTAGATAATTGTTAAAGAGGAACATTTTCCTATAGAAATCACTTATACTGTCATATAGTATTGAGAACAATTTTTATTCTCAGGAAAGACCAAGAATAAAATGCTTCTTTGCTACATAAACATGTGGGGCAGAAGGAAATGATTGCTTTTAATCCTCTTGAAAGACCAATTAATTTTCAGTGGGTTCTACCCTGCTTTATCTCCTAGTATTTTACCCACTTCATGTAGGCAGTATTGGGGACGATATATATAGTCTTATCAAAAACATATGACTTCTAAGGCAAAATGGAGAATTCAACATTTATTGTTCAGGAGTCCTCAAAAACTTTATCTTTCTTTATCTGACCTGTAAATATGCCTTATGATAAATGACATAACAATTATTTAAATCATTTTGTTTCCTCCAAACAAAACAAAATGGAAATGTTGCATTAAACAAGCCCTATGTTTCTCCATATCTGTGCCTTTGCCATGTTTTTAGCTCATGGCGTGTCTTTTGCCCTCCCTTTTATTTGTGAAACATACAAAATGACTCTTGCCTTAATACCTATACATCTTAAATGTACACCATTGATTAGAACTTGCTACCCCCACTGAAATAATTCTCCCAGTAGCTAAATTTTACATAGTGCCAAGCACTGTGATTGTTTTACCCATATTAATTCACTTTATCATCAGAAGGACCCTATGAGATAGATTTTACCATCATCTCCCTTTCACAGGTGAGAAAACAGAGGCATAGAATTCACCAAGGATCACACAGTGACTAAATAGCAGAGCTGTGGTTCAAGTTGTGCTACACTGACTGTCTAGCACAGTATTTCACAGAAACAACTGTTCCATCTTTAAGAGAAAATTCGGCAAAGCTGCCACATAATAGATTTACATGAGCACACACAACTTATTGTGCTCACAAAATTCAATTCAAAAACCCCCTTCTTAATGACCATCCTCAGATTTTCCTCCTACCTATCCCTAATTCCCACTTGGAAATAATCCATGAACTCTTATGTGATTTCCTACATTTAAAAGTATTTATCTCAGAAGTCCTTGGTTTTAATTGTGTATATGATTTGTTGACCCAATGAAACTGCAGGGTCTTGAAAGTTAGAGCATTTTAGAATTAATGTTAGAAAGCATCTAATGCAGTGTTTTGCATGGAATGCATGCTTAATAATCACTTGTTAATTGAATTAATTAATACTTTAGGCAAAAATTGACTTCTGCCTGAAGTATACAGTCCAAGCAGTTGTCTCAAATATTTTGGGAAAAAGACAGGAATGATGATGATGATGGTGGTGATGATAATGATAATGATAGTGATAATGATAATGATGAATAGTAACGGAAGGTATATAGGAAGAAAGAAAGAATCTAGTACTGGGTAGTTCTGTGGAAAGTAACTGTTTTCCAAAATAATTTCAATAATTAGCTTTCTTGCAAATATCTACTACCAATATCTATGTAACCACCTCAATATTTTTCATTTACACTAGCAAGACAAATGTGGCTTCTTCCAATCTCTTATTGCGAAAAATTTAAGGTAAAATAATGAGATGATACATTGAAAGATTCCTGAACTCAGTGGAGAGACAAGACACCTGTGCATTAATTCTTATGACATATTTTTATTGCATATTTAGAATACTAATAGCAAGAAGTAAACATGATGACAATTATCTAAACGGCAATATTCATCTCTCTAATTTTCTAACAGCTTAATACTTAACCTCAAAAAAAAAAAAATACCAGTGAGGGCTTCCCTGGTGGCGCAGTGGTTGAGAGTCTGCCTGCCGATGCAGGGGACACACGTTCGTTCCCCTGTCCGAGAAGACCCCGCATGCCACGGAGCGGCTGGGCCCGTGGGCTGTGGCCGCTGAGCCTGCGCGTCCGGAGCCTGTGATCCGCAGCGGGAGAGGCTACAAAAAAAACACCAGTGATATTTTCTGGCCCCTTTCTCAGAGATGGCACGGTGGTGAAAAGGTGGCCTCTAGTGTTAGATCTTTGGGCTCAGACCCTGGCACTGCTCTCTGGGCAGCCTCAAGTCACTTTGCCCTAGGGTTCCTTTCCTGTAAGACAGTAATGACAATTCCTATTTCATAGAGCTGTTGTGAGGTTTAGATGATATGCTAAGCACTGAGAAGAGTAAACTGCATATGGAAAGCACTCAGCAGGTCTTGGATACTATTTTGAAGGTGTTTTATCCATAATATTTGTATTTCCCTAACATTATACAGTCATCAGGAAAAACCATTTAAAACCTAATTGTACCACAGAATTTTCATGCATGAGTAAAGATGTTGCCTGTTTGGTAATATTCTCCAAATGACCTCTTAGTCATCTATTTCCCTGTGAGCATTTCAGAGAAGGAAATGGCAATGATAATTATTTAATTTTTGATTTAATTAGTCTGTTCCGAATTCCTATTTATTTATGTATATTGTTACTTGCCTCATCAGGTCTTATGTCAATATGACTATCATGTTTAATATCCTTATATTAGTCTCCTGATGTAATGCATTTAAGACAGGCATGGTCATTAGTTTTGGTACTTCTAGGCAAGGAGATAATAAAATGAACCATAAAAGAAAAATCGCATGGATTTTGGAAATCTGTGATGGTAAAACAATATCTTTTTTAATTTCTAAAGAGCTGTATATTTTCAATTTAATTCATTCTTCCTTAGACTCTTAATGTGGTATAATTTGTATATTAATTGTTGCCTCTCAAAGGATTAACTGGATATTTGAAATAAATTTGGTGGATTTCCTAATTGTCCTAAATGATGGGGTGAAAAAAAACACAGTAATGAAAATGAGCTACAGCCCACACAAAAAAGTTGCTAAAAGAACTTTCACATGCTTAATGGATATTAATCCATGGTTTAAGAAGAAATGAGCCTTATTTGGGAGAAGATTTCCCAAGCTAGTCACAGGATACTTAATGCTTCTTTGTGTCAGCCCAGATGCTGAGGGAAGTCTCAAAGGCTAGCAAGGCCTCACAAAAGGTCTGGATCAAGCTGTTGAATAATTCAGGTCTTGACCTTAGTAGTCATCTGGTTAAACACAGATTTGTAATTTGGATTACAGCCAAATACAAAGCTATATTCCTAGACTATGTTAAGATTTCTACATGGATCCCTTCTCTCTAGTAGTTTCATGTGTCCTGACAGATCAATATGTTCCTTCTTGAAAACCCTCATTTTTTTCCTTCTGCATTTTTATTGAATGAGTTACCAACGAAGCTTCAATTTATCTTCCCTTGACATTCATAAAATCTGGACTACCTGCTGAAACTGCAAGGGGATTTTATGAATGTCAAATCACCTTGTATTCAAGAAAATAAGTGCATATTTGAATTGAGACTCTTCATAATTTTGTTAATTAATGAGTAATACTCATTTTTTTCTTCTTAATCAAGAAACCAAACGTAATTGCTTTTGCTGCAATTATCAATGTGCCATATTTCCAAGCTTTTTGACGAATGGTTCTATAAAGTTACAAATTGATTTTGCCATCATAATGAGTAACATAAACACTTGATCAAAATAATTACCTCTATATTTCTGGCATTTTCATGTTCCTTCCTTGGGGAAAAAAAAAAGCTAAAATTTTTCCTAGCTACCTCCTTCCCAAAAATGTGGAATCACTGATCGAACAGATTTCTGCTTTTAAAACACCTGCAAAAATAGTTATACTCATGGTCTTCTTCCAAAGAATTTTCATCCTGTGCAGCACTATTTAGCAGTTAACACATCAAAGTCACGTCAAATTTTCCAATCATCTAATCTTCCTTTTACCAGAGGTAGGTGGAATACTGAGTGGTATTATTACAATTCTTTCCTAAATCGGAGATACTAAGATCTGCAAATGCCATACATGTGTAATAACTCTTCTTCACCCTGTCTTTAATAAAAAGCTGAAATCACATCTGCATAGGCAAAATTAAGCCTCAAAAAGAGAAAAAAAATTTTAAGCTGCATGTGTGAAGCAAACAGTATGGTCTTTGGAGCGAGCATGTCTTGTCACAAGCCATAGCTAAGTCTTTAAGCCTCTGACTCTTTACCTATGAAATGCAAAATAATAACAGGAAATAATAATATCTAGCTTCCAGAACTATTGTGAGGATTAACTGAGATAATCCACAATAGAAGATGGGTACCTAATAGACATTCAATAAATGGCAGCTATTTTTATTAAATATTTTCATGGACAGAATTCATCAGTTCCACCAAGGCCATTTAATCTGACTTGGGTAAACAAAAAGAGGAGCTCAAATGACAAAATAAAATAACCTCAGTCTCAGCTGAACCAGATCTCACACAAAACAGGAAAGGACTATTCAAAGGAAGGAAATAGAGTTGCGCTGATTTACTCTCTGAATTGAATCCTACAGAGAGTCATTTGGGTAATTATTTGTCTCATTCATACATCACAGAATCAGCAATTCAACCCTTTCACTTAGCCATTTTCTTTTCTTTTATCCTTTCCTATATTTTCCAACTTCATAGGTATGTTTATGTGAAAGCCAATCGACACTGTAGGAAATGTTTTCTGATGCTATGTAAGTGATTTTGAGTTAGGGTGGTTTGAAATCAGGACTGAATTCTGAATTAGCCAGATTGCCTGCTTACAGTACCCACTTACACCAATGCCAAAATACTTGCTCAAATGTTTAATTAAGAAATCGCTACTTCCTAATCAACCCCAAAACTCTTACGATAGAGAAAATAGGTTATAATCTGAAATCTACCTGTGTTTATTTAGAAGATACTTTATATTGAAATTATGCATTGTCAACCCTGGTTTATTAGATTGCCTGGAGTCTGTGAATGGTGAGGGCATAACTGGATTGGAGTCAATGAGAAAGATCTTCAGCCAGCAGAGCACCACTGGAGTATTGTGCAGGGGCAGGTATCATCAACATGATTCCAGCTCCTTCTATTAAACCTGGAGTGTCATCTACCACTGCTGACCCAACCATGACCAGCTCCATGTTTTGCTGCCAGTAAGGCTACTGGGAAGATTCTGACCACACTGCAACCAAGCATGGAAAACAGGCCTCCTCAGACTGCAAAGCACCTTCCACTGTAGTACGCTGGTTTTAAGACGGCAAGTTTCCCATATTCTGTGGCTTACTGAACCTGGATAATTCTGAAAACCTTTGATTGCTTACAGCTATGGTATCCATAAGCAAGGTCTCACCATAGTTATCCATGACTAACCAAAGAGAGGACTCTGATTCCTACTTCTTTATTTCAATTGTGCTAGTACCTGTATAAATCATTTTTATATTTCTACAAAGGCTTCATAATTACATGTAATGGGCACATACTATTCTATAGAAGGTGAGGAACAACCATCCCTCTACAGTTGGGCATTTAAATTATCAATACGTCTCTTCCCATATGATAAAGAATGGTGCAATCATGATTTTCCTGTGAATAATAATGTCTTTTCTCAATATTTCCTTCTCAAGAAAAAAAATTACTGAATCAAAGGAAGTAACTTTTTTAGAGTTTTTGATGTGCAATAGTAAAGTTATTTCCAAAAGAGTTGAGCCAGTTTATAATACAAACAACATAAATTAAAAATATCATTCTCATTTTGCATTCTACAACATTGGATTCTTTCAAATAGTTTGCTAAAATATGTCAATTTATTCTTTTTAAGCTGTATTACTTTGATATTAATAATATTCTTTTTTCTTTAATTTATTAATGCTATTATGGTGTTTTTGTATGTTTTGCTCATTGATCTGTTGGAATCAGAAGGGTCTGCCTGATCTCCCATCCAAGTACTAACCAGGCCTGACACTGCTTAGCCACATAGCACAGGGAGATCAGCTCAGTGCTTTGTGTCCACCTAGAGGGGTGGGATAGGGAGGGTGGGAGGGAGGGAGACGCAAGAGGGAAGAGATATGGGAACATATGTATATGTATAACT
This sequence comes from Lipotes vexillifer, assembly GCF_000442215.2. Lineage (NCBI taxonomy): Eukaryota > Metazoa > Chordata > Mammalia > Artiodactyla > Lipotidae > Lipotes > Lipotes vexillifer. The sequence continues at coordinate 405,154 of NW_006777801.1, forward strand.
GATTCACTTTGTTATAAAGCAGAAACTAACACACCATTGTAAAGCAATTATACTCCAATAAAGATGATAGAAATAAAAGAATGGTCTTCCTATTGCTTTATACAAATCTTCATATTTTAAAGGTATTAAAATTATTTCTGATATATGCTGAAAATGTTCTTTCCCAATGTGTGCTCTGGCATTTTTTGTACTTGTTGTTTTTGTGCTTCAAATTCTAGACTTAAATGAACAATCATTAACTAAGAGCTTACTGTGTGTCAGGCATGTAAGCAAGGGGCAGGAGCTGTAAGACAGACATGGTTGCAGTTCTCGTGCAGTTGCATCCATGAGGGAAATGTAACTATGAAGAATGCATTAGACAGGGATTTAAGTTTCTAAGCTTCCCAGGAAACCATCAGTTTAAGACTCATTGACTAGACCTGTATCACACTGCCACACCCAGTGGCAAGAGAGCCTAGCAAAGTATTTTTATTTACCTGGACACAATGGCACTCTGAAGAATATCAAGCGGTTTTTAATAAGAAAGAAGTAAAAATAGATATTAGGAAGGCATCTAACAGTGCCAGCCTCAGGAAGACTGTCTAAGAAAAAAAATAATTGTTGTAATGAGTGCATTAAAAAAGTTATGAATGCTGGTAGTAGGTAATAGGGACTAATAGGGAATGGAACTGTATTAGGATGCTTCTCTTATTAGATAGGAAGGCCTCTTAAAGAAGTGACAAAATGTGATGGGAAGGATGAGTCAGTCCTGGAGGCAGAAGAATTAAAAATGCAAAAGCTCCAAGGCAGGAAAGAAATTGGGTTATTCACAGAACTAAAAGAAGACTAGTGGAACAGTGAGTGCAAGGGAAAGGTCCACAAGATGAAGCTGTAGAGGTGGTCAAAGTTTTGGCCTTACAGGCCATGGTAGAGTGCTTTGATTTTTGGGTAACGGGCAGACTTCAGTGTGATGTCTTACATAATCTTACTTACATATTAAGATTTTTCCAGCTGCTACTTGGAAAAATGATTGTAGAGGACAAGCGTGGAAGTGAGAGACTAGCATTCTGTGAAGGTCCAGATGAGAAAGAGTGATTTTCTGGACCAACAGGGTGGAGTGATGATGAGGAGAAGTAAATGAGGTCATGATAAACCTCAAAGGAAAAATTACCAAGATATACTACTGATAGTTGGACTCTGAATGAAATAAGGGAAGAAATCAAGAATGGGTCTAAGATTTCTGGCTTGAACAAGCAGCAAGACAGGTGGACTTACTATTTACTAATAGGACTGAGGGTGGAGAGAATAGAGAAAGCAAGAATTCAGGATAAGATGTGTTAAAATTAGAGCTTCTATGAACCCTTCAAATGAAGAGCTCAAGTAGGCAATTTAAAATACTAAAAGCCAAAAGCTCAAAGGAAAAAACGAGGCTAAATATATGGATGTGAAAGTCAGCAGGATATAGATAATATTTAGAGGCATGAGTATTAGTAAGATCATATATGGAGAATATGCAAAGATAGAAGAGGGCTCAGGAAAGGCAACAGAAATATTTAGTGAGGAAAAAAGGACTCAGCAAAGGGACTGAGAAGGAGCAGTTAGAGAGGCAAGAGGAAAACCAGGAGAGTGTGTTGGTGTCCCTGAAGCCCTAAGAGGACTGTTTCCAAAAGAAGGGAGAGACAGCTCTTTCCAAAGCTCATAGGAGACAAAATAAGGGGGGAATAGAGATGTGTACTTACATACACTTTACACATATGTACATATGCAACTTAGTGATTACATTGTAAAGTCCTTGAGGACACAGATAATGTCTAACGCTATTTCTGTATTGTCCATAATGCTTAGCAGAGGACTAACTCAGTAAAATGCTTAGAGTCATAAAATCACAGCAATGATACAAGTCTTAGAAGTTACCTGATCCAATCTCCTCAATTCAACAAATAAGAAAACTCAGACCAAGAGTGGTTAAAAAATTTGCCCATAGTTACACACCTAATTATTGGCTACTTAGAAGAAACTACTTAGAAACTAAAACCCACACCATCAGTTTCCAATATAATGTATTTTTCCCACTGTATACAATAGACTTAGAGACTGTTATACAGAGTGAAGTAAGTCAGAAAGAGAAGGACAAATACCGTATGCTAACACATATATATGGAATTTAAGAAAAAAAAAATGTTATGAAGAACCTAGGGGTAAAACAGGAATAAAGACAGAGACCTACTGGAGAACAGACTTGAGGATACGGGGAGGGGGAAGGGGGAAGTGTGTTAGGGCGAGAGAGAGACATGGACATATATATACTAACAAACGTAAGGTAGATAGCCAGTGGGAAGCAGCCGCATGGCACAGGGAAACCGGCTCGGTTCTTTGTGGCTGTCTGGAGGGGTGGGATAGGGAGGGTGGGAGGGAGGGAGACAAAGAGGGAAGAGATATGGGAACATATATATATGTATAACTGACTCACTCTGTTATAAAGCAGAAACTAACACACCATTGTAAAGCAATTATACCCCAATAAAGATGTTAAAAAAAAAAAATGGACATGGGGGGAAAAGGAATATGTTTTATTTCTTAAATGCAAAAGAAAGCTTCCTGTAGCTAAGCCAAAGGTTTAAGTTTTAATTAGAAGGAATAGAGACAGAAATGAAATGTTGATAGTGAACATGTCTGTATTGAATCCATATAGATATAATTACATGTGTTCCCATATAACAAAATCTGGATGACTTAATGACAATGATTAGGGGGAAAGTGAGAGACAGAAAGAGGAAAAGAGAGAAAGGAATATAGTCCGTTTCAGTCCTAGCAAGTTAAACAACTTATTTAACTATTTGCTTGCTTCCTACTCAACTGAACCCAGCTCAAGAACCATGTAAACTTGAGACTCTAGTACAAGAACTTATTCTCTTACCTCCATATGGTTTCACACATCCCTGCTACCAGTCATTAGTGATACTAAAGAAGGCATCATTGACAAGTTAATGCAAGACTACTGTGAAACACATACCACTCTAATAGTTTGTGATATAAGCTCTTTATATAATATTGCATGTCACTGTGTTCTGCTGATGTTTCAATCACTGACCTAAAATGATAAGCTATGAAGAGCAAGTATAATATTTCTTACAATGTTAAATTTTACTGGCTCCTAATCTTCTATCACATAACCTAGTGTAATGTTCTTTCTAGGTAGTAAATCAAATTGACAATTCATTGTAAATATTGACTATGACCTTAATGAATCATATAATAAATTCTTCAGTTGGTTCCTAATGAAAAATCTCCACAAGAGGTTAATGTCTTTATCTGATTTTTCTTCTAGCCAGAGTTTTCACATTCTTGAGAAGTTATTGAAAAATATGTTCCATAATTATGTATAGTGCTATTTGAACCATAAAATCTATCTTAGTTCTAAAATGTTCTCATTAGTTAGAAATTAAATAACTTAAAACGCTAAAGCATGCCATTCTCTACTGCTAGAGACACAAAGGGGCAGATGGTTCTGGAGTATTTATTAGGATCCCTTTATTTAGACAATTTTTAAATTATGTAAACAGAACCAAGCAGAGTGCTCAATCAAAGTGAAAATTAACTATACATAAATGCAGAATAGCATGAAGATATTTTTTAAGAGTTGCGTTCTTATTTGTAGCTAAATTTATTCCATTTCTATCTAGTGAACATATCTTGAACATGTTTTCCCTAGTTATTTCTTGAAAGATTTCCACTTTGAGATGGAAACTGACTCATAATTTTGATAGCTTTTCCAGTTGACTCTGTTGTCTTCAGAGAACTCAATAGCCTAAAAGAACTGGATGGCACCTGTCTTTAAGCCACAAAAGATGAACTTACCAGAAAAATATCTCAAAGCAGGAACACAACAGAGATAAAATATGAAGCACAATTTGCTCAGTCAACAATACACCTTGCCAATTCTAGTCCTTAGTTAAAGAGAACTTTGTCCATGCAGAGCAAACGCTTTTGTAATATGCCTCTCCATAGGAATAGTTATTATCATACTCCAGCACTCTCAGTGGTTAGAGATGAATTATTGCTTTCTTCCTCACTAACTCCAGGATAGACTGAGCTGAAAATGTTTGCTTAAATGGCTCTAGACTCTACAGTAGCTGCATATAAAGATCTGACTGTTATCAACTCTCCCTGGGAAAAGTAGTCTACACATCCCTCCACTCCAGACTCCTGGTACTAGCTAGACATGTATATAGCACTGGGACCTCCACTACACTGAGCCAGCTCCACATCTGTAGCAAAGGCTAAATACGCAGCAATAGTGGCCAGGCAGTAACATGAAGAGGGAGGCAGTTGCACTACCTTCTCTTCCGCCTCATAAATCTTTAGATCATCTACATAGAGAAAAGTGAACCATATTTGGACCTGTTTTCCCCAAAATATATCCAGGGCCCTCCAGGAAAGAAGGACTCAATCTCTTGAGCAGATGCTGAAGGACCATGTGATGATGTGGCAACAGATTGCCACAGTATATTGTATATAAAATCCACAAAACCATAATATTAAGAGAAATGAGAAACCTCCAAGACAGGCTCAAGAATGTCTCATCAGACTAATGGTCTTGCTCTTAACACAGAAATTCCTGGACAATGACAGCCATGAGATCTTTTTCAACAGTTAAGAGTTTCTCCAACTTTTCATTCTTAGCTGGAGTGCATTTTAGTGGTTACATGTACCTGTTATGGAGTCAGACTGCCTGGGCTTAACTCATGGCTCAATGGCATTGCTCTGTAGAGACATGACTTTGAGCAAGTTCTCAAGCTCTGGGAATCTTAGTTTCTTCATCTGCAAAATGGGATCTAGTTTATAAGCTCATTAGGAGAATTTAAGGAAAAAAAACACAGTAAAAGTACTTGGTACTGTGCTTACCGCAATCAAAAAGAGTTATTAGTAGAGACAAAGCGCTACTAATTGTTCTTTCGGGCAATGGATAACTGAAGTTAGAAGCAGAGCCTATCTCTGTTGAGTGTTCTCCCCTTTGTTTGATTCCCTATAGAATGGAAAGTCAAGAAGCATGTGACTGATAGGATGAATCCTTCAGTGCTCACCAGAACAGCTAGGACAAGGATAGTATTGGTATAATTTCATATTCAGGTTAGAGTCAAGTACTACCAGAAATTCGTAAGAACAGAAATTACAGTACTTGCTGTTGTCCAACTTTCTGTTTGCCTATGCATCCTCATGATCAGAAAATGTGTTTAAGGTTAAGTAACAAAAAAGGGATATTTGGTTTCAATACTTTTCAATTTTTTTAATACCCCAAGACCCACATTTACTTTCCATGGTTACAAATGTAGATCTCCAATAAGCATGGACTAAGACACTTCATAAAAGCCAAAGCTGAAACACAATAGCCAACGGTGTAAATAACAATAAGAATATTTTACATGTGATCTATAGCATGTACATATACCTTACAAATGCATGTTATATAATTAAAACTATTTAAAATATTGCAAGTTTATAGATAAGGATTAGAAGAAAGTGCAGAAAAAATTAAAATAGCTAGATTTGTTGAAGAGACAAGATTTCAGGTAACTAATTTTTAAAAAATGTTTCACTGCTACAGTGTTGTTTATATGGCATTTTAAACTATTCACATAACCATATCGAGTAAAACTCTTTTTAAAAAACTAGCTATTTGACTGTGGAAAGTTGCTCATTTTTTTTGTCATACAAATAAAAATAGGTAAGTAATCCCACTCTCCAAAGGACTGCTCTGTAATAGTTTACAAACCCCATTCGTAGCGAATTCTCAAATAGCTGAAAGAACTTATATTGGATACCTAATAGCAGATAAATGATTGATTACTAAATGTAAATATTCAATACAAATGTAATCATAAAAAGTAGCATAAAAGTAAGCCTATTAGAATCCTTTTTTTTTCTAAAGTTGAATCTACCATACACACATACACATTTAAAATTAGCAGTTTTCAGTAATATTAATTTATATAAGCTTTTAATCTAGAAATTAGATCTCTCTATCTATTAGTTAGATCTCTAACCTGACACTAAAAGTGACAGTCTTATTGAGAAATTATGTTTATGTACCTATTTCTATTGAGAAATTTTTTCTATATGGGTTAGATTTTTATAAATGCACATTCAATGTGTTTCAGAAAGTATTTACCTCACTATTACAATTTACTGAACTTTTTATACATGCTTATACCCATTTATCTATAAGAATAAAGAGCATCTTCAACATTGACAATTACATTTAACACAACCTTTAGCCCTAACAAAGACATATAAGAAGAGACCTTCAAATACAAATACAAATTAATATCAGTCACATAAGAATCTAAATGCATCAACCTCATGGTCAATAATACTGTTTAGGGATATGCAGACAGTTTTACGTTTATATCTAAACGTTGCCTCCCGTCCCAACCCTGCAATGAACTTCTTCAAGTGTAAGCAAAATTATCTAAAGAACGAGAGTATGAAAATGATCAGCCACAGAGGAACTGAGCCAGTGGCCCGGTGGTAAGATGTGAGTGGCTGAACATTTATCTAACAGGTGCCTATAGTCTGTCATGGGACTATCAGAACAGCTACATTTGCACAAATTTTGGCTGCACTAAGCATTCAATGAAGAAAACTACAGTGATAAATCAAGGAACAAAAATTATTCTCTGTCCATTTCCTAATTATTTTCAGTGATTATCCTGAAAGTGTTTCAGACCTAGATTACTCAGAAGGGCTTCTTAAATCTCCACTTCACGTTGCATATTTAGTTAATATAAGATTCCCAGCTAAGACTTTTTTATTGTATCTTTCTAGAAAAAAGATACTTTTCAGTAAGGCACTTCGAATATTGGTATGTAAGCTCTTCTCTAAGTCAGGTATATATTTAGTACCTGCTTTCATCTTATAAGAGGGTGCAGCATATTTGGTGGGTCAACCAGAAGTTGAACAGGCAAAATTTTAAAGGAAAAGCAATGAGGATATTATGTTATTTTGATGTTTGACTATTTTCACATGTATGATGCATGAAAATGAAGAATAGCTAAAGTCTCCAAATAGCTCTGAAAAGTCTGATCAAGGGAGACTCTAAATCATGCTTTGTTTGTTGTTCTTGTTGAAAGCATTCCTTAATGTTGATCTGTTTGTTCTTTTAGAATGTTGAGAGGAGGCGGGGGGAACTCAAGCTGATTGATAATGTTTTTCTTTGAATTTGTTTTTTTGAATCCCACAGTTCAGTATTTACATAAATGGGTGCCCTACTGCTGTTAAATCATCCATCCATGTTTGTCTAGAAACCGTTTCCTATAAAGCTAAACCTATGTTTTACAAGGCTTTTTCTCCCTCTTAAAAATAAACCTGAATTTCTCCATTCCACTACCATTGATGAGTACCCTAGATTTAATATTTTATCAAGTGTCCCCACAAAGGAAAATTAGAAAATATGTAATAATAACCAATCTAACATGACTCTACAACTAGTTTATTATCAGGTTCTAATTCTGCTTCATTTTCTTGAAGCTTCATCTACTTATAAGAAGAGAGAAAAAAACCCTCAGTAACTTGGCTACAAGAAAAAAAAAAAAACATGGTTATTATAGTCAGAGTTTAGACCATAAAACTGAAACTAGCCTCTTTTTTTTCCAAGTATCATAAATGCTTAAATTTTATTTTTTTCTAGTTTTGGGAAATATGAGGTAGGTACTTTTTTAGAAAACAAAATTCTTTTAAAAGGCATGATCATAACTTTGTAAGGTTGAAGCCCAAACTAGTGAATTTGTTCGTGAAAAAGTCATAGTACAGTCTCTTTAATCCTGCCAAAAGAAGGAAAGGGTATTCTGACTTGTGAAAGTATAGTAAATTTTGGGAACTTTTTCAGGATATCAATAATACTATCTCCCAAATAAAACCCCAAGGGAGTTAACCTTCGTCTTAAGGAAGAATTTAAAAGTTTCGCCAGTGGAGAAAATTTTGAGGGCAGATATTGATATATTTTCTAGATCCTGACTACTATTAGCAGTGGGTAGCAAGCGCCAAGGCTAAAAGATTTTAGTCCTCTTTTCTGCTCCCTCAACTCCCTTTAAGCTATTTGATTTAAAAACAAGCTGTGTTTTTATTCAATTATTTTTCACCCCAAGTTTGGATGATGGGAGCAGATCTCTATTTTGTCGTGCTGCACTCCCTGCCTTTTCACTACTTTTCAAAAGAGGTAAACACGTTCTTGTCATCCACAGCTGCTCCTCCAGCTGTTCCTGAATCAGGACCAAAATCAGCTCATCTGTGCCTTAAATGTGGTCTTCTTGGGAATTCTTGTGGGAGTTGCTGTCTTCTCTAGGTGAGATCTTTCTCAATTCCAGTGCACAGTAGGAGAGAGACCTTTCCTCCTCACCTTCTTAAGAACATCTGCCCACCGAGAGTAGGACGAGACTCTCTGACTAAGTGGGCTAGGGAAAAGGCAGCCCCACAATCAAGTGGCCCATCCAGGAAAAGGCGAGAACAACAGCTCTCAGCTCGGAGCCTGGCAGAGAGGAACCATAGTGAGAGGTCCTGTGGTGAAGGAAATCTGAGAGCTTGTCTGCTGTCGAATTCAGAGTTCGATTATTGAGGATGTAATTAATGTGTGCTGTGTAGTTGACATACATCATTCTATTTAAACCTTACTCTATGATGTACTGACTCTCATCACTATTTTACAAATTAGAAAACCAAAGCTTGGGGAGTCTCTGAATATGGATTCTTTGAGTAAAACTGCCCAGAAATCCAATCCAAACTATTTTAAGTAAAAGAATTTAGTTGGCTCAAACAACTGGAAAGTCTACAGCATTGCCTTCGGGCCTGGCTGAGGTCACAGGTTCAAAGGTTATCATATTCCTGGCTTCATCTTCATTGCTCAGCTCTGTTCCCCTCTGTGTTGGCCTTATTCTCAGGCTCTCTCCACGTATGTCAAAGATGACCACCAACGTTCTAGGCTGACATCATACTTATAGCTCGCAATCCCAGCAGGGAGAAAGAGTGCCTGTTTCCTGACAACTCTGGAAAAAAAGTCCCGAGGAAGACTCTGGTTTTTTGGTCTGGCTCATGTCACTCTACCTGAACCAATGACTTCAACAAGGCACCCTGGCCAGGCCTGGATCACATGCCTGTCTGTGTAGAGAGAGGATGTAGTCAGATTCAACCAAACCACATGAAGGAGGTCCCCATAAAAGAAGAGTTCAGTGACCACAGGAAGTGGGGAAAGCAAAACATGCTCAGCAAAAAAGAAAAAAAAAAAAATCTGAAACTACCACATTCTCATAACAGGAGGTGAAAATCATGCCCAAGGCCATAGTGCTGAGGTTGAGGTTCATTCTCCCCTGAACTGACTCCAAATCGCACGCAATCCCACCTTAGAGAAAAAAGAGAGGAACATATAGGCAAACTAGCTGAGGAGAGATGACTGACATTATATCCACCAAATAACTCCAAAATACTTTGGAAGTAAAGCAATGGTAGATTCAGTTGTTCATGGGCTTTGATGTACTCCACCATAAAAGTGGAGGTCCCCTGGAAAAGTGTCTTTCTGAATGATGGATTTCTAATTTATGTTTACCCTCATAATCATAAAAATGTTTACTATTCAATCTAACTTCTAATTAAAGCATTCCAAAATATATTTAAAGTGGTCCTGCCATTTTTAAGAGAGAATTTATATGGAATAGGATGGCTCAAAATCATAACATAAACATCAACCAGTATAAAGTACTACAATATAGTTTCACTCTAGGGTCTCCTGAGGTTAAGGAACTATTTACCCATATCTTAAATTTAAGTTTGCATATCAGATTTTGTTATTTTTCTGTCAATTCCCTCACTTGTCAGGACAATATATAAAAACTAAAATAAAATTATAATTTGAGTAGGATAAAAGAGGGGTCATAGCCCCCATCAGTGTGCTCTGCCATCTTCTTGTCTGATGCTTCAAAAGTACAGTGAACTTTGAAATCAGATAATCAGTTATATGAGAGAGGTGCTGGTATGTTAAATTAATGCTTCTAGCAATTGGCTTTTTGTAAATGAACTTGTAAATAAATCTATTACTGATAATGTTTCTATTTTATGGAGGAAATATTAAGAAATAACATTTCTAAGAAAAAACATTTCATCAGTAACTACATAGTCAATGCCTCAGATATTTTTGAAAAAGTAAAATATAAGCTTCTTTATATGAAGTAGTCTTCATGTAATATTGAGGACAAAGAGACATGAATAGAGATTGAGGTGATGTGGCAGATTGCGGTCTCCATCTCATTCCCAGACTGAAAAGGTGGCAGAGAATCAACTTTCAGATCTTGGGATCTGGAGTCAGACAGATTTGGGTTTGATTCAAAGATCATCTTTTTGCTATGTGTCCACAAACAAGTTCCCTACTCTCTCTGAGCATCTATTCTCTTATAAAATACAAACAGTAAATAACTTCTTCAGAGGGTATTTATGAGTATTAAATAAGATACTATTTTGAAGTGCTTGTCACAAGCGCTTGGAAAATGATACTCAAATTTAAATGACTGTTGTTATTACCGCTGCTTTGATCCAACAGACTATAATCACATAACAGATATAGAATGACTGAATTTCAGTAACATAACAACATAGGCAGAAAGTGCTAGAGGCTCAAAAACTGAGGTTTAGGGTTTTAGTATTGTCTTCCTTAACTTTCTAACTCTGTTAGAAAAGATGAAGAAAGCAATTGGAAAATTTTGCATCTTCAAAATTTAAAAAGTAAAATTTATAAATGTGTAAAATTTAGGTATACATACTATTCCATCTGTTATGATCTTAGTGGGATGGGGATGGACAGATGATGAAAAGTTAATACAGTAGAATAGTGTCATAAAAACTGGAGGACCCTAAGTCAATGGGTATCAACACAATTCAGTGCAAATAGCCAACCGTCCCATATACCAGACCTGCCTGGGCTGTGCATAGATATCTAGCAGATCTGTATTTCAGATGCTAAAAGAGGGACCCCAACCCTTGGCCTCTAAGGCTTATATGTTGCATAATTAAGGAAGCATGGCCCCTCTCCTGGATGAACAGGGGCCAAGATACAACAGCAATATTAGTTGACAGAACCTTGGCTCCAATCATATCTTTCCATCTTAAGTATTCACTGTTGAGGGTAACTCCAGCACCTCCCTGCCATGATGATATGGATGAGAATAGAAGGTTAGTATCCAATTTTGCAGTTCAGTAGCACTGACCCAAAGCTAGTTTGCATGGAGCTTCAAGGAAAACCAATCCCTTAACTGGAAGGCCAGTCTGTAGGGGACCAGAATTGGGCAAATCAATCTTTATGTCTCAGCCGGTAAAGCCATAATTGTGTATAATCAAAACTATCTTTCAATAATCCCTTAAATTTACCTAAAGCACAGTATATAAGTCTTCACAGTAATCTTATGGACTCTAATACAGAAAATCACTGAGCTCAGCTGAAGAAAAAAAAAAAAGAGGAAAGTTTATAGACAAATACAAGGGCATTCAAATCATTTGGCTTTTAGAACAACACTGAATTCTCTAGGTAAATTAAAGCCTGGTGGAGAGTTCTAGAATGTTCCTGCTCATGTGCAGCACTTACTCCATTCTCTTTTAGTAGAAAAATCTCTGTAGCATTAATATTATTAATATGTTTGTTATTGGAAGAATTATATAAGTTCTTAAGTTAAATGGACTTTAGTTGCTAGAGATAACAGTTGTTGATGTAATAAAAACTACCGGGGCTTCCCTGGTGGCGCGGTGGTTGGGAGTCCGCCTGCCGATGCAGGGGACACGGGTTCGTGCCCCGGTCTGGGAAGGTCCCACATGCCGTGGAGCGGCTGGGCCCGTGAGCCATGGCCGCTGAGCCTGCGCGTCCGGAGCCTGTGCTCCGCAACGGGAGAGGCCACAACGGTGAGAGGCCCGCGTACCGCAAAAAAAAAAAAAACCTACCGAATTACTTTTGTTTTTATATGGTAGTTGAGCTTGCCTTTGTTTTATTCTCTACATTGTTCATTTCCAAAACTTCTTATCTCCTTGTAGTTTATGGCATCTTTTCAACAATGAAGGATCCAAAGACCCACAGTTGATATTGCAAGGAGGTAAGGTAGTAACACATTTGAAAAATTACATGGTCCCCATAAAGGATTATGGGGAGGGATCTTTTTTAAATTTTTAAAATTGAAGTATAGTTGATTTACAATGTTGTTCCAATCTCTTCTGTACAGCAAAGTGACTCAATATTACACATATATACAGTGTTTCTTACATTCTTTTCCATTATGGTTTATCACAGGATATTGAATATAGGTCCCCATGTGGGAGGGATCTTAATATTGCTTTTGGCTATAGAATAATTGCAGTGGTAATGTTTACTATAAGCATTAGATATGCCTCTAAGTGCTTTCTATACATTAACTCTTTTAATCCTATTAGGTGACTATTATTACCTCTGTTTTGCAAATGTGGAAACTAATGCAAACATAGACTAAGTAACTTGCCCAGGGCTCCAAAACAAGTAAGTAGTAAAACCTGGATTGCACCCCAGCTGTCTGGCTTCGAACTATTCCAATGGTAAGACCTAGAAAATATTTGGAGTCATGAAACTCCTGAACTTTTAATAAATAGGACTAAACTAACAGAACACTTGAGCACCTAAATTCAGGGGCATTAACAGCTTGGAGGGCACATTGACAGGAGGCATTAATAGGAGAGTTTTCTATCAACCTAGAATGATACAATCAGTGATATACAAAATAGATGTTTCAGTACAAAGGTAGTGAAAAGAACATGAGATAGCCCTTTAAAAGGGTTTCTGAAGTAAAAATGTAAACTGTAACTGAACAGAAACCTGTTAAAACTGTAGAAGTTGGTAGGTGATTTCTTCTAACATCAACCTGTAAAAATGAAAAGATTCCTACAGCTTTATGTCATCACTGCTTACCAAGACTGGAGCCCTAGCCTACTAGAAAATGTAAAGATTTCACCTTACCTATGGGCTCACTTTCCCAGTGTACTTCAAATGTTGGGATTAATCTTGGTTGTCAAAGTTCCCCAGAGGGGAATTCTTTGGTGGTCCAGTGGTTAGGACTCCGTGCTTCCACTGTAGGAAGCACAGGTTTGATCCCTGGTTGGGGAACTAAGATCCCACATGCGGCATGAGGCACAGTCAAAAAAAAAAAAAAAAAAAAATTCCCCAGAGGATGAGAAGCACCCAGGACTAATAAGAGCTGAACTGTGGTGGGCCCTTATTATGTTCTAAGGAGTCTGCTTGCATTAATGCTTTCCAGCCTTACAACTGCTCTCTGAGGTCAGCCTTGCATGGGGAGGGAGCTTCTTTGCCCTGCCTCCTCTCTCCTGACCCTATACTGCTCTAGCTAACCCCTCTCCTGTGCAGGGAGTTGCTAGTCTTAGTTCAGAGCTGGAGGCAAGGGCCTTGTTACAGCAGGAAAGGTTATACTCCCTTAATGTGATTATAGGACTCATGTGAGACTTCTTGTGGTAAACTGACTGGGGCGAAGTCTGTCTCCTGAGTCAGGTCATGGGCCACTTTTTTCTCTTTCACCTATGCCATGAGGAGATTAGATGGCTAGTCAGATCAAAATCAGCTCTGCCAATCCAGCTAAGATTAAAAAACAAAGGATAAGGGGCCTCATGTAGGCTCCCTGGACTGTGCCACAGTCTCAACTGAGCTTTGAACAGCATCCTGGATGGTGTGTTACTGGGAACTCTTCCAGATATTTAAAAAGTGGCACATCCTGGGTTCCCTCAACCTCCTGCTCTCCACCTGGGTGCCCCTTCCCAATAAAGTCTCTTGCTTTGTCAGCATGTGTGTCTCCTCAGACTATTCATTTCCGAGTGTTAGACAAGAGCCCACTCTCGGGCACTGGAAGAGGTCCCCCTTCCAGCAACAGCTCCATTGCCTGCAAAAAACGTAGAACTAACCTAGAACCCAGAGTGTGCTCTTCCATAATGGGAAGTGGGAAGAAAAAATTTGAGACTGTGATGATCTGTTTTGGTTGACAGGGCACGTTCAAAAAAGGGCACACACCAAGAGCTGGTAGTGATGGTCCCAGATCTTTACCACCTAATCTCTCTAGAGTGGGCTTCCTTTGCTGCAAGAGGAACAGGATTGACCTAAATGACCTCAAGCTACCTTTCAGCTCCAGAAGTTCATGGTTCTTGAAAACAGCTGCTGGGAGAATCACGTAAGAGGACAGATATGAAACTACTGAAAACATTTACCGAAATAGGGGAGAACCTTCAAGATGGCAGAGGAGTAAGACATGGAGATCACCTTCCTCCCCACAGATACATCAGAAATACATCTACATGTGGAACAACTCCTACAGAACACCTAGTGAATGCTGGCAGAAGACCTCAGACTTCCCAAAAGGCAAGAAACTCCCCATGTACCTGGCCGTGTGGCTGACAGGGTCATGGTGCTCCGTCCAGGTATCAGGTCTGAGCCTCTTAGGTGGGAGAGCCAAGTTCAGGACATTGGTCCACCAGAGACCTCCTGGCCCAAGTAACATCAAATGGGGAAAGCTCTCCCAGAGATCTCCATCTCAATGCTAAGACCCAGCTCCACTGAACAACCAGCAAGCTCCAGTGCTGGACACCCCATACCAAACAACTAGCAAGACAGGAACACAACCCCATCCCTTAGCAGAGAGGCTGGCTAAAATCATACTAAGTTCACAGAGACCCCAAAACACACCACCAGACGTGGTCCTGCCCACCAGAAAGACAATATCCAGCCTCAACCACCAGAACACAGGCACCAGCCCCCTCCACCAGGAAGCCTACACAACCCACTGAACCAACCTTACCCACTGGGGGCAGATGCCAAAAACAGGAGGAACCACGAACCTGCAGCCTGCAAAAAGGAGACCCCAAACACAGTAAATTAAGCAAAATGAGAAAGCAGAGAAATACACAGCAGGTGAAGAAGCAAGGTAAAAACCGACCAGACCAAACAAATGAAGAGGAAATAGGCAGTCTACCTGAAAAAGAATTCAGAGTAATGATAGTAAAGATGAAACAAAATCTTGGTAATAGTATGGAGAAAATACAAGAAACGTTTAGCAGGGACCTAGAAGAAATAAAGAGCAAATAAACAATGATGACCAACACAATAAATGAAATTAAAAATTCTCGAGAAGGAATCAACAGCAGAATAACTGAGGCAGAAGAACGGATAAGTGACTTGGAAGATAAAATAGTGGAAATAACTACCACAGAGGAGAATAAAGAAAAAGAATGAAAACAATTGAGGACAGTCTCACAGACCTCTGGGACAACATTAAAGGCACCAACATTTGAATTATATGGGTCCCAGAAGAAGAAGAGAAAAAGAGAGGGACTGAGAAAATATTAGAAAAGATTATAGTTGAAAACTTTCCTAGTATGGGAAAGGAAATAGTAAATCAAGTCCAGGAAGTGCAGAGAGTCCCATATGGGATAAATCCAAGGAGAAACATGCCAAGACACATGTTAATCAAACTATCAAAAATTAAATACAAAGAAAAAATATTAAAAGCAGCAAAGGAAAAGCAACAAATAATACACGAGGGAATCTCCATAAGGTTAACAGCTGATCTTTCAGCAGAAACTCTGCAAGCCAGAAGGGAGTAGCAGGACATATTTAAAGTGATGAAAGAGAAAAACCTACAACCAAGATTACTCTACCCAGCAAGGATCTCATTCAGATTCGACAGAGAAATTAAAACCTTTACAGACAAGCAAAAGCTAAGAAAATTCAAAACCACCAAACCAGCTTTACAACAAATGCTAAAGGAACTTCTCTAGGCAGGAAACACAACAGAAGGAAAAGACCTACAATCACAATCCCAAAACAATTTAAAAAATGGTAATAGGTACACACATATCAATAATTACCTTAAATGTAAATGGATTAAATGCTCCCACCAAAAGACATAGACTGGCTGAATGGATACAAAAACAAGATCCGTATATATGCTGTCTACAAGAGACCCACTTCAGACCTAGGGATACATACAGATTGAAAGTGAAGGGATGGAAAAAGATATTCCATGCAAATGGAAATCAAAAGAAAGCTGCAGTAGCAATTCTCGTATAAGACAAAATAGACTCTAAAATATAGACTATTAAACAGACAAAGAAGGACACTACATAATGATCAAGGGATCAATCCAAGAAGAAAATATAACAATTGTAAATATTTATGCACCCAACATAGGAGCACCTCAATACATAAGGCAAATGCTAACAGCCACAAAAGGGGAAATCGACAGTAACACAACCATAGTAGGGGACGTTAACACTCCACTTTCATCAATGGTCAAATCATCAGATATGAAAATAAATATGGAAACAAAAGCTTTAAATTATACATTAAAAAAGATGGACTTAATTGATATTTATAGGACATTCCATCCCAAAACAACAGAACACACTTTCTTCTCAAGTGCTCATGGAACATTCTCCAGGATAGATCATATCTTGGGCCACAAATCTAGCCTTGGTAAATTTAAGAAAATTAAAATTGTATCAAATATCTTTTATGACCACAACGCTATGAGACTAGATATCAATTACAGGAAAAAATCTATAAAAAATACAGAAACATAGAGGCTAAACAATACACTACTAAATAGTCAAGAGATCACTGAAGAAATCAAAGAGGAAATAAAAAAATACCTAGAAAAGTTTGACAATGAAAACACGATGACCCAAAGCCTATGGGATGCAGCAAAAGCAGTTCTAAGAGGGAAGTTTATAGCAATACAATTCTACCTCAAGAAACAAGAAACATCTCAAATAAACAAACTAACCTTACACCTAAAGCAATTAGAGAAGGAAGAACAAAAAACCCCAAAGTCAGCAGAATAAAAGAAATCATAATGATCAGATCAGAAATAAATGAAAAAGAAATGAGGAAACAACAGCAAAGATCAATAAAACCTAAAGCTGCTTCTTTGAGAAGATAAACAAAATTGATAAACCATTAGCCAGACTCATCAAGAAAAAAAGGGAGAAGACTCAAATCAACAGAATTAGAAATGAAAAAGGAGAAGTAACAGCTGACACGGCAGAAACACAAAGGATCATAAGAGACTACTGCAAGCAACTATATGCCAATAAAATGGAAAACCTAGAGGAAATGGACAAATTCTTAGAAAAGCACAACCTTCCAAGACTGAACCAGGAAGAAATAGAAAATATAAACAGACAAATCACAAGCACTGAAATTGAAACTGTGATTAAAAATCTTCCAACAGACAAAAGCCCAGGACCAGATGGCTCCAAGGTGAATTCCATCAAACACTTAGCAAAGAGCTCACACCTATCCTTCTCAAACTCTTCCAAAATAGAGCAGAGGGAGGAACACTCCCAAACCCATTCTATGAGGCCACCATCACCCAGATGCCAAAACCAAAGATGCC
This sequence comes from Lipotes vexillifer, assembly GCF_000442215.2. NCBI lineage: Eukaryota > Metazoa > Chordata > Mammalia > Artiodactyla > Lipotidae > Lipotes > Lipotes vexillifer. Next base: position 422,580 of record NW_006777801.1, read on the forward strand.
ACAAAAGTAGAAAACTACAGGCCAGCATCAGTGATGAACATAGATGCAAAAATCTTCAACAAAATAGTAGCAAACAGAATCCAACATCATATTAAAAGGATCATACACCATGATCAAGTGGGGTTTATCCCAGGAATGTGAGGATTCTTCAATATATACGAATCAATCAATGTGACACACTATATTAATAAATTGAAGGGGAAAAACCATATGATAGTCCCAACAGAGGCAGAAAAAGCTTTTGACAAAATTCAACACCCATTTATGATAAAAACCTTCCAGAAAGTAGGCATAGAAGGAACTTACCTCAAAATAATAAAAGCCATATATGACACACCACAGCCAACATCGTTCTCAATGGTGAAAAACTGAAACCATTTCCTCTAAGCTCAGGAACAAGACAAGGTTGCCCATTATCACCACTATTATTCAACATAGCTTTGGAAGTTTTAGCCCCAGCAATCAGAAAAGAAAAAGAAATAAAAAGAATCCAAATTGCAAAGGATGAAGTAAAGCTGTCACTGTGTGCAGATGATATGATACTATACATAGAGAATGCTAAAGGTGCTACCAGAAAACTACTAGAGATGATCAATGAATTTGGTAAAGTAGCAGGATACAAAATTAATGCACAGAAATCTCTAGCATTCCTATACACTAAAGATGAAAAATCTGAAAGTCGAATTAAGAAAACACTCCCAGTTACCATTGCAACAAAAAGAATAAAATACCTAGGAATAAACCTACTTAAGGAGACAAAAGACCTTTATGCAGAAAATTATAAGACACTGATGAAAGAAATGAAGCCCAGAGATAAACCCACGCACATATGGTCACCTTATCTTTGATAAAGGAGGCAAGAATATATAATGGATAAAAGACACCCTCTTCAATAAGTGATGTTGGGAAAACTGGACAGCTACATGTAAAAGAATGAAGTAAGAACACTCCCTAACACCATACACAAAAATAAACTCAAAATGGATTAAAGACCTAAATGTAAGGCCAGACACTATAAAACTCTTAGAGGAATACATAGGCAGAACACTCTATGACACAAATCACAGCAAGATCCTTTTTGACCCACCTTCTAGAGAAATGGAAATAAAAACAAAAATAAACAAATGGGACCTAATGAAACTCAAAAGCTTTTGCACAGCAAAGGAAACCATAAACAAGATGAAAAGACAACCCTCAGAATGGGAGAAAATATTTGCAAACAAAGCAACTGACAAAGGATTAATCTCCAAAATTTACAAGCAGCTCATGCAGCTCAATATCAAATAAACAATCAACCCAATCCAAAAATGGGCAGAAGACCTAAATAGACATTTCTCCAAAGAAGACATACAGATTGACAACAAACACATGAAAGGATGCTCAACATCACTAAGTATTAGAGAAATGCAAATCAAAACTACAGTGAGGTTATCACCTCACACCAGTCAGAATGGCCATCATCAAAAAATCTACAAACAATAAATGCTGGAGAGGGTGTGGAGAAAAGGGACCCTCTTGCACTGTTGGTGGGAATGTAAATTGATACAGCCACTATGGAGAACAGTATGGAGGTTCCTTAAAAAACTACAAATAGAACTACCATATGACCCAGCAATCCCACTACTGGGCATATACCCTGAGAAAACCATAATTCAAAATGAGTCATGTACCACAATGTTCACTGCAGCTCTATTTACAATAGCCAGGACATGGAAGCATCCTAAATGTCCATCAACAGATGAATGGATAAAGAAGATGTGGCACATATATACAATGGAATATTACTCAGCCATAAAAAGAAATGAAACTGAGTTATTTGTAGTGAGGTGGATGGACCTAGAGACTGTTATACAGAGTGAAGTAAGTCAGAAAGAGAAAAACAAATACCATCTGCTAACACATATATATGGGATCTAAAAAAAAAAAAGATTCTGAAGAACCTAGAGGATGGAGAGGAATAAAGACACAGACGTAGAGAATGGACCTGAGGACACAGGGAGGAGAAGCATAAGCTGGGACGAAGTGAGAGAGTGGCACGGACATATACACACTACCAAAGGTAAAACAGCTAGCTAGTGGGAAGCAGCCGCATAGCACAGGGAGATCAGCTCGGTGCTTTGTGACCACCTAGAGGGGTGGAATAGGGAGGGTGGGAGGGAGACGTAAGAGGGAGGGGATATGGGGATATATGTACACGTATAGCTGATTCACTTTGTTATGCTGCAGCAACTAACACAACACTGTAAAGCAATTATATCTAATAAAGATGTTTTTTTAAAAAAACCATTTACCTCGTTCTTTGCAAAGGTATTATTAAATGAAAAAAATCATAGAAAAATGTTCTAGAAGTCCTAAGAACGAAGAAGCCAGGTGCTTTCCCATTCAGGCCCCCTCTGTGGGCACTCCCATACAAAGCAGCGGTCAAGGAAACATCAAACGGCCTAGAACATCCTTAAAAATCAAATGTCTCTGCTTTTTTTTTTTTTTCTGAGACTCTTTTCTTCCCCAGCTGGGGTTCTTTCAATTGATTTCACAAGAAAAACTCCCATCATCACAAATGAAAGTTGCACTTGTAATCTATAGAGAGACAAATGGAACTCACCAGGAGGATAATGAAAGAGATAGATTTTGCTTAAATCAGAGAACAGGGAATAAAGAAGTATCAATTTGAAATTAAACTTTATCACAGCAGTTAAATTAGAAGTTTTCAAGAAGTAGGCATTGTGCTTAGTGAAATGGACAGAATTTGTGTATGAGAAAAAGATCTAGTGGTAGAATAGGGCCAGAAGAGAGGAGAGATTGACATTTTTAAAGGGGGACAATATGGCAGATGAGCATGGTGATAGCAGCCACACTAGACCGAATAAGAAGTCCAACTATCTATAAGAGACTTTATCTTCGTCAATTTAAAACAGCCTAGCAAAATTGATATTTCTGTAGTGTGCTAATTATAATTCGATGCTAAAGCAAAGGAAGTTGACATTTTAATTAGCATGGGCAGGTTTGCAGTAGTATTGAGCCATTTCTACTGGCTTTTTGTAAATATTGAAAATAGCTTGTAGTTGTTCTTTGGATCCAGGCACCTAGTGTTCAGAAACAATGGAGTTTCCTGGTCCTTGCAACTGGTCAGGTACCCTTTTTATGTCATCCCTTAGGACCTTCTGCAGGCCCTTTCCATCACACTTTTGCCTTTGTGTTATAATTGTCTTTGTATATATATGGAACTAGCTTTTGATCATTTAGCTACCATTCCTAATTATATAAGCATATCTACTGAGTTTCTTCCAAATATATGCCTTCCCCAAGAAGAATTCCAATAAATGTTATTTTCTCCATCTCATGTCACCAATATCTGTTTTGTTACACATCCATTCAAATATTGGCATGTATACATTCAAAGAAATGAAAAGTCCTCTTCTCCAATTCCCAACTTGATGACCAGGCAGAAGATGGTTCACGTGTCAGGTGAATGAAAAAAGGAGGAAAGGCAGGGGAAGAGGGAAGGGGTAGGGAAAAAGGTTTTATATTTATAAAAATATGAGCTTAGCCAGACAAAGACAAGAAAGCGGGCATCAAAGCACAGAGAAGACAGTCAAGCCAAGGTCATGTTTATTAGCTGCACCTAACTAGAGTTTAGAGACTGAGGAGAAAATGACAAGAGATGGTGGTACAGGTTGTAGATTGTTTGTTCACTGATGAGAAATACAGATTCTATGTGGAAGCTACAGGGAATCACTGAAGTATCTTGAGATAGATGTGTTTGTGCTTTTTTTTAAAAAAATAAATTTATTTATTTATTTTTGGCTGCATTGGGTCTTCGTTGCGGTGTGCGGGCTTCTCATTGCGGTGGCTTCTCTTGTTGCAGAGCATGAGCTCTAGGCACGTGGGCTTCAGTAGTGGCACACGGGCTCAGTAGCTGTGGCTCGTGGGCTCTAGACCACAGGCTCAGTAGTTGTGGCACACAGGCTTAGTTGCTCCGCGGCATGTGGGATCTTCCCAGACCAGGGATCGAACAGGTGTCCCCTGCATTGACAGGCGGACTCTTAACCACTGTGTCACCAGGGAAGTCTGTGTTTGTGCTTTAGAAAGAACAATGGCTCTGACTACAGCAGTGTGACCAATGTGTAATCCCGATGTCAGCAGCATCGACCCTGCATACTGATAGAATGGGAATGCCCTAGGATTTCCCCAAGTCCAGAGAGCTCTGCTAGTTCCCTGGGAGTTTTTATTTCCTAGCCTCTCCAGTCTCTCAGGTTTCTATTCCCTTTCAACATCAATCCCAATAGAAAATCCAGTTTTCTCATTTGGTTTCAAACACACAATAAAAGTTTAATTTACACAAAGTCTTTGGTTTATTGTTTTTTGTCTTATATTTTTTATTATTTTGTTTTGAAAACTATACTGAAATTTTCTTAGGTAAGATGCAGAAAGGTTTACATCTCAACAACACAAATTGATAGAAATAAGAGGCTTTATTCTCAAAATGCCCTTGGCCATCCACTGCCCTAGAGTCTAGTTGGGTTTCCCTAGGTACTTATCTCTTTCCCTCTCTTTC
>NW_006777801.1:427144-463672 GCF_000442215.2 Lipotes vexillifer
TCCTTATTGTATCACTATGACTTTCACACTCCTTTCTGGAATATTCTCAGGAGCAATAAATGATTTTCCCTCTATTTGCCCAGCATGCCCTCTGCTCTGATGTCAGATTCCTGTACACATCTCCGCCTGGGGAGGTTCAGCTGCCTCCGAGCAAGCATATTAAGGCATATTCCCATAAAAAGTACTTCTTCCTCAGAAGAAACTCTCACAACAACTGTTAAGAAAATTAGACCTTTTTCACGTGTTAAAAATGATTGAAAGAAGGCAAAGTGGCAATGAAAAAAGAAATAGCTGGTGCAGAAATATAAGGGAAAAATGATAAAAGCCTGAATAGTAGCAGAATCGGTAAAAAGAAGATTGTTTTAAGATAGCAAGACAGAATAAACGGATTGGCACCAGCTTGTGGAAGGAGAGACGAGGTCAAGGATGATTTTGTTTTCCTAGTCGGCCAACTGGGATGACCTTAAATATTGGACAATTATTATTAGTTGGTATGTTTTTTTTATGTGTTTAGTTGTTATGTCTGTGGAGCATGCAATGAAGTTGTCTAGCAGGCCATTGGATTTCCTCATCTAGAACTCTGTAGAAAGACATTTAAACATCACCAGACTGTCAGGAGATTTGGAGCCATAAAATAGATTACATCATCCTGGACCAATGTAATGTGAGTGAGGAAGAAAGGTGACAATAAATCAGGGAGACATCTACACATAAGTAGTCGAGAGAGGAAAAGGAGCCCTTATAGAGCCTGGAGGAGCTGGCAGAATGGAGTACTGTAATAATCAGGAAGGAACTAGTGTCTTGAAAGCCAAGAGAGGAAAGTCTCCTGAAGGACAGACCGATCACAGTGTCATTGCCCTACAGAATTCAAGTAATATGGGACAACAGTCCCCTGCTGGACTTGCTCCCGTTTTGTTGAGTGATGATGTGAGATGTGGCAGATCTGAATTAAACAGCTGTTTTAATTCCTTCTTAGTTCTTACAATTTATTGGTCTTAACCCAGTTCTCACCACCAACAGGTAAATATATTCAAAATGGTCCAGAATTTGACTTTCTTATTTTCATAGCTATGGAATAATGATCATCATAGGTGTACCTGAGGGGCTATACATCACTTCCATTTTAAAAATTGATAAAGCTGAGAGTCCCAAGGAAACCAATCTAACATTTACATAGCTGTTATCAAGCATAAACCATTGTCTAGTGAAAATTAGTCTTTTTTTTTTTTTTAGTAGCTGCATTAAATCTTTCAGGTCACTGGGTCAGATATTATAGTAATTGGTATAAGAGAATAAACGTAGATTAGTGAATGTCCAGAAACATACCTATTAGGAGAATCTCCCCTGGGACAGTGGTAATTTGATTTTTGTTATCTTATTTTCTTCTTCTATATACTATTCTCAGAGAGCCCTAACAAGTTTTTCTTCAGTGTAGCCTGCCTGGCTACCTAATGTTAACAGATACTGTTCTTTAGGAGAAAAGGATAACATCAAGACGTATCTCCTACCTAAGAGAAAATATTCCATAACAACTGATGGAGTAGATGCTGTGGTATGCCACCCAGATCCCCCCCTTCAGGCTCTTGGCACTCATTCCAGCCAGGAGAGCTGGCTGCTGACCACCCACAGTGAGACTCTCCCTGAGCCAGAGGACCTGCCTCATCCAAGTTTATGTCCCATTGGCAAGGGCAGTTCATATCCAATGGCTGACTGATGTGAGTATGAAGTCAGACCCCTTACCTTACCTGTTTCCCTGATTCTGGACAACTCTAAAGGCCAAACCAGCTCCAGAATTCCCTCAGCTCCAGCTGAGGACTCTGTAGAAAATGCATTACAGTTCATCTTCTTTCTTGGCCCAGACCTGCTTCCCTCACTCCGTCATAGGCATTGATCCCAAGAGCACTCCCTACTAAATTTCCTTCACACAAATCTCAGTGTCTCTGCATCTGGTTTCCAGAGAACTCAACCTAAGATAATTGATATTACATGTTTATTTACATACTTTAGATGAAGAAGCAAACTCCTAAGGGATTTAGTATTATAAATATCAGTTTCTAAACCGTTCGAATGTAAAATCTGTAACTTTCAACGATCCACATTGTGTGTGCTAATAGATCAGTTAATAATTATTGTGTCCTCCATCATTTCCGTATAAATGCCATCTTGAGCAGAGTGGTTTTCATCTCTTAAACTAACTGCTCACCTTCCCTTCTTCTTGAAAATTTTAGGAAGTCTGTTGTGTTTTCGTTTTTGATGGTGTTATTATTGACAATTTCTAATCTTCCTTTTATTAACTTTGATTCTTACCATCTTTATTATCAGATGTTTGCTATTTAGTCATTTAACCTTTTATAACAATCTATAATCTTCACTGATTGCATTAGTTTACAGAAATAGCTGTTACGTTTCTGAAAATATCTGTGATTTTGTTTCTTCACCTTGATTACTTCCTTCTTTTTTTTGAAAACATGACCCTTGACATTTCTGTCATTTTTTTAAAAGGACTAAGGTGTTCTTTACTTTAATCATTCCTCTTATAATTTAAAGTTCATTCTACTAGTTAGCAGTTAGATTGAGACTTTAATGTTGTTAATTAGAGAAACTAGAGGTGCCCTAATTATGTCTGGTTAATCATTCTACGCACATTAATTCCTCCACAAAAACAGACATTCAAAGAATTAAAATAGTATACAAGATACCATTCCAAATCCGACAAAGACAGAAGCAGAGCACTTGACCTAGACTAAAAGCCTCATCAGAATGCTACCTAAGCTCTTATTATCCTCTAATTGGTTAAGTGGTACAGAATTCTAAAAAGTAACTAGTGCATTTTATAAAGCCAAGACAAAAGGAAAAAGAGAGCTGATGTCATACATCTGTTTACCTGATGGAGGCTGCATTAGGAATAACCCACAGGTAAATGCACAGCCTTTCACACACACAGTGAGTCAGTATTCCCATTAATTTAACCAACAAATACATTAGAATGTTCTGTGGAGGGTAAGCAGAAGAGGCAAGCCAGGAAAAAAAGCTCCCCTACTCCAACACACACACACACACACACACACACACACACACACACACACTCAGAGGCATGATCATGTAGAGGAACTTTTTCATTCTCCCTAAGTTTCTGTATCTGTTAACTTTCCCTGCTTTTGAAAAATTAGATTAGCCAAACAGAAAGAAGCATCCTCATTACGCATGTCGGTAAGGGGTGCTATCTACCTGACTTTGCCCACTCTGAAAATCATAATTTTCTTCTAAACTCAGATAGGATCCACACTAGTCACCAGGCTGTTATAATCCTGAGATATTCCGTCATGTTTGTAAATAGCTGTTGCCTGATTATCATGGCTCTAGTCCCCCACCGGCTTCCCACCCCACCACGACCTACGCATTCACCTCTTCACAGTCCGTTGACTAAAGGGATAATGCCTTGCACTGCAAGGGACTCCAGAACCCTGCTCTAGCACCGTAGCCGGTGGCCACTCATTGGTCACTGCAGGTGATAAACTGGCTGTTAGATACTTTTACTATCAGTCCTTCATACACAATGCAGATATTAGAGGAATTAATTTGAGATTTTGTAAAGATGAAAAAAGAGCTGGTTGAGAATGACTATTACAACAATAACAAATAATGTTTCCTATGTGCCCTACGCTCTTCTAAGAGCTTTGCATGCACAGTGTACTAATGAGGTGTCCCCTATTAGCTATATTTTACAGCTGAAGAAACCAAGGCTTGGAGATGAAAAGTAATACTGCCAAAAACACATTGTCATCAACTGTAATGAGAAGTCTATACAATGCATTATGCAGTGGATCCTGGCAAGAATTTCCCATGTCTCCTCGCCTGTGTGATTAAGGGAGTAGAATGGGTTCCACTGGTTCCTCCGTAGAGTCTCCCTCTTGTTCACGTCCCACGTGATCTAATCAGCACTGAGATGCCGGCTGCTTGCTTCAAGTCCTCCTTACTAATCCTCAGTCTTCATCTTTACTTAGACACTCAACCACTACTAGTCTTTAAGATCTCAGGATCTCTTGGTTTGTATTTGCTCTTCTCTAATGTGTTTTATACACACGCTCGTATTTTTCCCACTTTCAAGTAACTTCTCTTGAAACCACTTCCTCTGCCAACTACTGCCCCTGCTTTGTGGCAAAATTTATCCAAAAGATTATTTGCACTCATCGTCTACAATCCCTCTTCTGCTCTTCTCTCCTAAATCCACCTGAGCAGGATTGCTCTCACCAGTGCACTGAAACTGCTCTTGTAAAGGTCCCCAGTAGCAATCACACTGACAAATGCAGGGGTCAATCCTCAGTCCACACCTAACTGAACACACAGCACTGTTTGATACATGGGACCACTACAGTATCCACGACACTACATATTCATGATTTCCTTTGTAATTTCCAGGATGCCACGCTTCCCTGGCTCTCCCCCCATCTCACTGGTTGCTCCTTCTCATCGCCTGTGCTGGTGCCTCTTTGTCTCTCAAATCTCTTAGTGTGGGTGCTCCCCCAGATCCCAGTCATCAGCCCTCTTCACTTCTCTGTCGACACTCAGCCCCTTTGGTGATCGTGACCTTAAATACCACTTACATTCCAACAACTCTCAATTTATACAGCCCAGCTCAGATTTCTCTCGCAGGCCTCCGTCTTCATATGGCCCACAGCCTATATGACAACTCCCTTTGCATATTTAAAGAACATCTTCCACCTAACATGTCCGAAACCCTACCCAGATCTTCCTTCCCCAAACCACTCGGTCCACGGTCTTCTCACATTAATTCACAGTCACTCCATCTTTCCAGTTTTCAGATCAACACTTTGGAGTCATCCTTGACTTTTTTCTTTCTCTCACAAAGAATAGCCAGCCCAGCAAGCAAATCCTGTCAGCACCATCTTCAGCATATATCCAGGATCTGACCACTTCTCCCCACCTGTATTGCTACCATCCTGGTTTCATGCACTCTCATCTCTCACTGAAGCAACTGCAAGATATGCCTAATTCATCTCCCTGCTTCCATCTTTGTCTCTCTTTTGTCTGTTCTTAATCCAGCAGTCAGAGTAATCTATATAAAACATAAAGTCTGGTTATCTAATTCAAAACAGTACAACAACTTCTCAAACACTGTGTAGTAAAAGTCCAAATTCTATAGTGGTCCATAGGTCCATAGGACACTAAAGGATTTGATCTCACTGTTTCTTTCTGACCGCTCTTCCTATTGTTCAATCCCCCACTCTCTTTCCATTCCAGCCTCCTTGCTGTTCTGAGAAACACCAAGCATATTCTTTCTGCTTGGGACACCCTTTCCCCAGATATCCACAGAGCTAACTCCCTACCTCTTTCAAATCTTTGCTCAAATGTCCAGCCTCCTGCTGTTCTGAGAAACACCAAGCATATTCTTTCTGCTTGGGACACCCTTTCCCCAGATATCCACAGAGCTAACTCCCTACCTCTTTCAAATCTTTGCTCAAATGTCACCTGTTCAATGAGACTTACCCTGACCATCCTATTTAAAACTGAAAAATCTCCTCAGTACTCCTGATCTCATTTAAACTACTATGAGTTTTTAATTTTTTATAGAACTTACATCCTTTGAATATCCTATATAAATTGTCTCATATATTATGTGTCTCACTCCATTATAACACAAACTCCATGAGAGGAGGGGCTTTGCTTGCTTTTTTCAATGATGCATTCCAAGTACATAAAATAGAGCCTGGCACATAGTAGGTGCTCAATAAATACCTGTTGAATAAATGGCTTTGGTAGTGTTGTCTCTCTAATCTGAGCACTCTGTTCCTTGTTCTGTCTTTTTTTGGTGGCTGAGTGCTCCCCAGAGATTAACGGGTTTTTTTGTATTCTACCAAAGATGATAGGATTTTTTGTTTTTGCCATTTTTATTAAGGTGATGTTCATATAACATAAAATTAACCATTCTAAAGTGAACAATTCAGTAGCACTTAGTACATTCACAATGCTATAAACTACCACCACCTCTACCTAGTTCCAAAATATTATCAACATCATCCCAAAACAAAAGCCCATATCCATCAAGGAGGCACTTCCTATTCCTCCCTGCTCCCAGGCCCTGGCAACCAGCCATCTGCATTCTTTCTCTAGGGGGTTACCTATCCTGAATATTTCATATACATGAAAGCATACAAAACATGACCTTTTGTGTGTGGCTTTTTGCACTTGGCATAATATTTTGGATACATGCCACATTATAGCATATATCAGTAGTTCATTTCTTTTATGGCTGAATGATATTCTATTTATGTATATATCATAATTTGTTTATCCATCAGTCATTGATGACCATTTGGGCTGTTTTCACCTTTTAGCCATTGTGAATAGTGCTGCTATGAACACGTGTGCACATATATTTGCTTGAATATCTGTTTTCAATTATTTTCAGTATGTACCTAGGAGTATTAAGCGCCATGTGGTAATCCTATGCTTAATTATTTGAGAAAAGATCAAGCTATTTTTCACAGTGACTGAACAATTTTATATTTCTACCAGCAATGACCAAGGTTCCAATTTGTCCACATCCTGTCAACAATTATTATTTCCCTCTTTTAAAAAGTATTTACTATGGCATCCTAGTAGGTGTGAAGTATTATTTCACTGTGGTAACTAATGATGTTGAGCATCTTTTCACATTCTTGTTGGCCATCTGTATATCTTCTTTGGAGAAATGCTATTCAAGTCCTCTGCTCACTTTTTAATTGGGTTTTTGTCTTTTTATTGTTGAGTTATAGTTATTCTTTATATATTCTAAATACTAGACCCTTACCAGATATATTACTTGCAAATATTTTCTCCCATGCTGTAGTTTAGTTTTTTTTACATTGTTTATAATGTTTTGATGCATGAAAGTTTTCATTTTGATGAAGTCCAATTTATCTATTTTGTTGTTACTGATACTTCTGGGGGAAGGAAGCTTTTAAAGCCACTCTAGTGGGAAGAGTTTCCTCCTAAAGTTTGGACTCCAAACTTTAATCAAATTCTAAACTGAACAGCACCATGACACATCCTTGTAACCCCATCCTACGCCCCCTTGACAGCAGTCAATCTGGACATCACCACTCATTCTCATGGAGCATTGCTTCTCAGCTCCTGGTATTCCTTTTCCGGTGGAGCAAGCTTTCCTATCATGAAGCACCTGGGCTCTGTCCACCCCCTTGCTCACTCTTCCCTATTATCCGTAAGCAGATTTAGGAGTGATAAGCTGGCATGATTGTCACTGGCCCTCCCTATTCCTCTTGACAGCTGGTCTGCCCATGGAGAACACGTGTCCTGCTCTGTGATCTGCCTCATGGAATAAGGGGTCTTCAACTGAGTGCATACATTTGCTCAATTCTCAAATATAATCTTATATCTGTAATACAGGTGATGTTTTTATCTTCATATGCCTTTCCCATTCATTCATTTATTCATTCACCCATTCAACAAACAATTATTGAATGCCTATTGTAAACCAGGTACTATCTAACATGCTGAGGATAGAGCCGTGAGCAAAATAGACAAAAATCGAAGATGGCGTAAGAGTAAGACGTGGAGATCACCTTCCTCCCCACAGATACATCAGAAATACATCTACAAGTGAAACAACTCCTACAGAACACCGACTGAACTCTGGCAGAAGACCTCAGACCTCCCATCGGCAAGAAACTCCCCACGTACCTGGGTAGGGCAAAAGAAAAAACACAGACAAAAGAATAGGGATGGGATCAGCACCTCTGGGAGGGAGCTGTGAAGGAGGGAAAGTTTCCACACACTACGAAGCCCCTTCACTGGCGGAGACAGGGGGCAGATGGCGGGGAAGCTTAGAGCCACGGAGGACAGCGCAGCAACAGGGGTGCGGAGGTAAAAGCGCAGAGACTCCCGCACATCATCGGTGCCGACAACCACTCACCAGTCCGAGAGTCTTGTCTGCTCACCCGCCCGGGGAAGGCGGGAGTTGGGAGCTGAGGCTCGGGCTCGGTCGGAGCGCAGGGAGAGGACTGGGGTTGGAGGCGTGCACACAGCCTGAAGGGGTTAGTGCACCACGGCTAGCCGGGAGGGAGTCCGGGGAAAAGTCTGGAGTTGCCGAAGAGGCAAGAGACTTTTTCTTCCCTCTTTGTTTCCTGGTGCGCGAGGGGAGGGGATTAGGAACGCCGCTTTAAGGAGCTCCAGAGACTGGCGTGAGCCGCAGCTAAAAGCACGGACCCTAGAGACAGGCATAAGACGCTAAGGCTGCTGCTGCCACCACCAAGAAGCCTGTGTGCAAGCACAGGTCACTATCCCCACCACCCCTCCCGGGAGCCTGTGCAGCCCGCCACTGTCAGGGTCCCGGGATCCAGGGACAACTTCCCCGGGAGAACACACGGCGCGCCTCAGGCTGGTGCAACGTCACGCTGGCCTCTGCCACCGCAGGCCCGCCCCGCATCAGTACCCCTCACTCTCCCCAGCCTGACTGAGCCAGAGCCCCCGAATCAGCGGCTACTTAAACCCCATCCTCTCTGAGCGAAGAACAGAGGCCCTCAGGCGACCTACACGCAGAGGCAGGTCCAAATCCAAAGCTGAACCCCGAGAGCTGTGCGAACAAAGAAGAGAAAGGGAAATTTCTCCCAGCAGCCTCAGAAGCAGCAGATTAAATCTTCACAATCAACTTGATGTACCCTGCATCTGTGGAGTACCTGAATAGACAACCAATCATCCCAAATTGAGGAGGTGGACTTTGGGAGCAAAGATATATATATATTTTTTCCCCTTTTTCTCTTTTTGTGAGTGTGTATGTGTATGCTTCTGTGTGTGATTTTGTCTGTATAGCTTTGCTTTTACCATTTGTCACAGGGTTATGTCTGTCCTTTTTTTTTTTTACTTAAAAAAAATTTTTTTAATAATTAATTTTTATTTTAATAACTTTATTTTATTTTACTTTTTTATTTTATTTTATTTTATCTTCTTTCTTTCTTTCTGTGTATTTTTTCTCACTTTTATTCTGAGCTGTGTGGATGAAAGGCTCTTGGTGCTCCAGCCAGGCGTCAGGGCTGTACCCCTGAGGTGCGAGAGCCAAGTTTAGGACACTGGTCCACAAGAGACCTCCCTGCTCCACATAATATCAAATGGCGAAAATCTCCCAGAGATCTCCATCTCAACTCCAAGACCCAGCTTCACTCAACGACCAGCAAGCTACAGTGCTGGACCCCTATGCCAAATGACAAGCAAGACAGGAACACAACCCCATCCATTAGCAGAGAGGCTGCCTAAAATCATAATAAAGCCACAGACACCCCAATACACACCACCAGATGTGAACCTGCCCACCAGAGAGACAAGATCCAGCCTCATCCACCAGAACACAGGCACTAGTCCCCTCCACCAGGAAGCCTACACAACCTATGGAACCAACCTTAGCCACTGGGGACAGACACCAAAAACAATGGTAACTGCAAACCTGCAGCCTGCGAAAAGGAGACCCCAAACACAGTAAGTTAAGCAAAATGAGAAGACAGAAAAACACACAGCAGATGAAGGAGCAAGATAAAAACCCACCAGACCTAACAAATGAAGAGGAAATAGGCAGTCTACCTGAAAAAGAATTCAGAACAATGATAGTAAAGATGATCCAAAATCTTGAAAATAGAATAGAGAAACTACAAGAAATGTTTAACAAGGACCTAGAAGCACTAAAGAGCAAACAAACAATGATGAACAACACAAAAAATGAAATTAAAAATTCTCTAGAAGGGATCAATAGCAGAATAACTGAGGCAGGAGAACGGATAAATGATGTGGAGGATAAAATAGTGGAAATAACTACTGCAGAGAAGAATAAAGAAAAAAGAATGAAAAGAATTGAGGACAGTCTCAAGACAGTCTCAAGTCTCTGGGACAACATTAAATGCACCAAAATTTGAATTATAGGGGTCCCAGAAGAAGAAGAGAAAAAGAAAGGGACAGAAAATATTTCGAGATATTACAGTACACAACTTCCCTAGTATGGGAAAGGAAATAGTTAATCAAGTCCAGGAAGCACAGAGAGTCCCATACAGGATAAATCCAAGGAGAAACATGCCAAGACACATTAGTTAAACTATCAAAAATTAAATACAAAGAAAAAATATTAAAAGCAGCAAGGAAAAAACAACAAATAATACACAAGGGAATCCCCAAAAGGTTAACACCTGATATTTCAGCAGAAACTCTGCAAGCCAGAACAGAGTGGCAGGACATATTTAAAGTGATGAAAGAGAAAAACCTACAACCAAGATTACTCTACCCAGCAAGGATCTCATTCAGATTTGATGGAGAAATTAAAACCTTTAGATAAGCAAAAGCTAAGAAAATTCAGCACCACCAAACCAGCTTTACAACAAATGCTAAAGGAACTTCTCTAGGCAAGAAACACAACAGAAGGAAAAGATCTACAATAACAAACCCAAAACAATTAAGAAAATGGTAATAGGAACATACATATCGATAATTACCTTAAATGTAAATGGTTTAAATGCTCCAACCAAAAGACATAGACTAGCTGAATGGATACAAAAACAAGAACCGTATATATGCTGTCTACAAGAGACCCACTTCAGACCTAGGGACACATACAGACTGAAAGTGAGGGGATGGAAAAAGATATTCCATGCAAATGGAAATCAAAAGAAAGCTGGAGTAGCAATTCTCATATCAGACAAAATAACTTAAAAATAAAGTCTATTACAAGAGACGAAGAAGGACACTACATAATGATCAAGGGATCGATCCAAGAAGAAGATATAACAATTGTAAATATTTATGCACCCAACATAGGAGCACCTCAATACATAAGGCAAATGCTAACAGCCATAAAAGGGGAAATCTACAGTAACACAATCATAGTAGGGGACTTTAACACCCCACTTTCACCAATGTACAGATTATCCAAAATGAAAATAAATAAGGAAACCCAAGCTTTAAATGATAACATTAAACAAGATGAATTTAATTGATATTTATAGGACATTCCATTCAAAAAAAAACAGAATACACATTTTTCTCAAGTGCTCAAGGAACATTCTCCAGGATAGATTATATCTTGGGTCACAAATCAAGCCTTGGTAAGTTTAAGAAAGTTGAAATTGTATCAAGTATCTTTTCCAACCACAACACTATGAGGTTACATATCAATTAAAGGAAAAAATCTGGAAAAAATACAAACACATGGAGGCTAAACAATACACTACTAAATAACCAAGAGATCACTGAAGAAATCAAATAGGAAATAAAAAATACCTAGAAACAAATGACAATGAAAACACGACGACCTGAAACCTATGGGATGCAGCAAAAGCAGTTCTAAGAGGGAAGTTTATAGCAATACAATCCTACCTTAAGAAACACGAAACATCTCAAATAAACAACCTTACACCTAAAGCAATTACAGAAAGAAGAACAAAAAAACTCCAAGGTTAGCAGAAGGAAAGAAATCATAAAGATCAGATCAGAAATATATGAAAAAGAAAGGAAGGAAATGAGAGCAAAGATCAATAAAACTAAAAGATAGTTCTTTGAGAAGATAGACAAAATTGATAAACAATTAGCCAGACTCATCAAAAAAAAAAAGGGAGAAGACTCAAATCAAGAGAATTAGGAATGAAAAAGGAGAAGTAACAACTGACACTGCAGAAATACAAAAGGTCATGAGAGATTACTACAAGCAACTATATGCCAATAAAATGGACAACCTGGAAGAAATGGACAAATTCTTAGAAATGCACAACCTTCTGAGACTGAACGAGGAAGAAATAGAAAATATAAACAGACCAATCACAAGCAGTGAAATTGAAACTGTGATTAAAAATCTTCCAACAAACAAAAGCCCAGGACCAGAGGGCTTCACAGGCGAATTCTATCAAACATTTACAGAAGAGTCAACACCTATCCTTCTCACACTCTTCCAAAATATAGCAGAGGGAGGAACACTCCCAAACTCATTCTATGAAGCCACCATCACCCTGATACCAAAACCAGACAAAGATGTCACAGAGAAAGAAAACTACAGGCCAATATCACTGATGAACATAGATGCAAAAATCCTCAACAAAATACTAGCAAACACAATCCAAAAGCACATTAAAAGAATCATACACCATGATCAAGTGGTGTTCGTCCCAGGAATGCAAGGATTCTTCAATATACGCAAATCAATCCATGTGATACACCATATTAACAAACTGAAGGAGAAAAACCATATGATCATCTCAGTAGATGCAGAGAAAGGTTTTGACAAAATTCAACACCCATTAAGGATAAAAGCCCCCAGAAAATAGGCATAGAGGGAACTTTCCTCAACATAATAAAGGCCATACATGACAAACCCACAGCCAACATCGTCCTCAATGGTGAAAAACTGAAACCACTTCCACTAAGATCAGGAGCAAGACAAGGTTGTCCACTCTCACTAGTATTATTCAACATAGTTTTGGAAGTTTTAGCCACAGCAATCAAGGAAGAAAAAGAAATAAAAGGAATCCAAATTGGAAAAGATGAAGTAAAGCTGTCACTGTTTGCAGATGACATGATACTATACATAGAGAATCCTAAAGATGCTACCAGAAAACTACTAGTGGTAATCAATGAATTTGGTAAAGTAGCACAATACAAAATTAATGCACAGAAATCTCTAGCATTCCTATACACTAAAGATGAAAAATCTGAAAGTGGAATTAAGAAAACCTTCCCAGTTACCACTGCAACAAAAAGAATAAAATATCTAGGAATAAACCTACCTAAGGAGACAAAAGACCTTTATGCAGAAAATTATAAGACACTGATGAAAGAAATTAAAGATGATACAAATAGATGGAGAGATATACCATGTGCTTGGATTCGAAGAATCAACATTGTGAAAATGACTATAGGACCCAAAGCAATCTACAGATTCAATGCAATCCCTATCAAACTACCAATGGCATTTCTCACAGAACTAGAACAAAAAATTTCACTATTTGCATGGAAACACAAAAGACCCCGAATAGCCAAAGCAATCTTGAGAACAAAAAATGGAGCTGGAGGAATCAGGCTGCCTGACTTCAGACTATACTACAAAGCTACAGTAATCAAGACAGTATGGTACTGGCACAAAAACAGAAAGATAGATCAATGGAATAGGATAGAAAGCCCAGAGATAAACCCATGCACATATGGTCACCTTATCTTTGATAAAGGTGGCAGGAACGTACAGTGGAGAAAGCACAGCCTCTTCAATAAGTGGTGCTGGGAAAATTGGATAGGTACATGTAAAAGTATGAGATTAGATCACTCCCTAACACCATACACAAAAATAAGCTCAAAATGGATTAAAGACCTAAATGTAAGGCCAGAAACTATCAAACTCTTAGAGGAAAACATAGGCAGAACACTCTATGACATAAATCACAGCAAGATCCTTCTTGACCCATCTCCTAGAGTAATGGAGATAAAAACAAAAATAAACAAATGGGACCTAATGAAACTTCAAAGCTTTTGCACAGCAAAGGAAACCATAAACAAGACCAAAAGACAGCCCTCAGAATGGGAGAAAATATTTGCAAATGAATCAACTGACAAAGGATTAATCTCTAAAATTTACAGGCAGCTCATGCAGCTCAATAACAAAAAAATAAACAACCCAATCCAAAAATGGGCAGAAGACCTAAATAGACATTTCTCCAAAGAAGATATACAGACTGCCAACAAACACATGAAAGAATGCTCAACATCATTAATCATTAGAGAAATGCAAATCAAAACTACAATGAGATATCATCTCACACCAGTCAGAATGGCCATCATCAAAAAATCTAGAAACAATAAATGCTGGAGAGGGTGTGGAGAAAAGGGAACACTCTTGCACTGCTGGTGGGAATGTGAGTTGGTTCAGCCACTATGGAGAACAGTATGGAGGTTCCTTAAAAAACTACAAATAGAACTACCATATGACCCAGCAATCCCACTACTAGGTATATACCCTGAGGAAACCAGAATTCAGAAAGAGTCATGTACCAAAATGTTCATTGCAGCTCTATTTACAATAGCCTGGAGATGGAAACAACCTAAGTGCCCATCGTCGGATGAATGGATAAAGAAGATGTGGCACATATATACAATGGAATATTACTCAGCCATAAAAAGAAACGAAATTGAGCTATTTGTAATGAGGTGGATAGACCTAGAGTCTGTCATACAGAGTGAAGTAAGTCAGAAAGAGAAAGACAAATACCGTATGCTAACACATATTGTAGAATTTAAGAAAAAAAAATGTCATGAAGAACCTAGGGGTAAGACAGAAATAAAGACACAGACCTACTAGAGAATGGACTTGAGGATATGCGGAGGGGGAAGGGTGAGCTGTGACAAAGTGAGAGAGAGGCATGGACATATATACACTACCAAACGTAAGGTAGATAGCTAGTGGGAAGCAGCCGCATAGCACAGGGAGATCAGCTCCGTGCTTTGTGACCGCCTGGAGGGGTGGGATAGGGAGGGTGGGAGGGAGGGAGATGCAAGAGGGAAGAGATATGAGAACATATGTTTATGTATAACTGATTCATTTTGCTATAAAGCAGAAACTAACACACCATTGTAAAGCAATTATACCCCAATAAAGATGTTAAAAAAAAAAAACTAAAAATAGAACTAACATACGAGCCAGCAATCCCACTACTGGGCATATACTCTGAGATAACCATAATTCAAAAAGAGTCATGTACTACAATGTTCATTGCAGCACTATTTACAATAGCCAGGACATGGAAGCAACCTAAATGTCCATCGACAGATAAGTGGATAAAGAAGATGTGGCACATATATACAATGGGATATTACTGAGCCATAAAAAAATGTAAATGAGTTGTTTGTAGTGAGGTAGATGGACCTAGAGTCTGTCATACAGAGTAAAGTAAGTCAGAAAGAGAAGAAGAAAAAAAAAAAAAGGTTCTGAAGAACCTAGGGGCAGGACAAGAATAAAGATGCAGAAATAGAGAATGGGCTTGAGAACACGGGGAGGGGGAAGGGTAAGCTGGGACGAAGTGAGAGAGTGGCATGGACATATATACACTACCAAATGTAAAAGAGATAGCTAGTGGGAAGCAGCCACAGAGTACAGGGAGATCAGCTCAGTGCTTTGTGAGGACCTAGAGGGGTGGGATAGGGAGTGTTGGAGGGAAACGTAAGAGGGAGGAGATATGGAGCTATATGTATACATATAGCTGATTCACTTTGTTATAAAGCAGAAACTAACACACCATTCTAAAGCAATTATACTGCAATAAAGATGTTAAAAAAAAATCAAGCTGCTTTGGTGTTGTGCTTGTGGCTGCCAAAAGAGACATATATCTATTATATTAACACCATGTTATGGTTAAGCATGCTTTTCTACTTCTCTTTGTAAAAGGAATGCTTAGCCTAATTTTTTTCTTTTAATCTTATGGCTAGAAACTGGGTGGAGGGGGCGCCATTTTAAAACCGCAAGTACTTCTGTCTCCTGACAGATGGAGAATTGAATTAACCTTTGAGGCAAATTCCCTCTTCATTTTCCGGAAAAAAAACAAAAAACAAAAACCACCCCTATTCAACAATACAGCATCCATCCTGAGTACAGATGTTTCTAGTAGAACTATGTCTCTGAAGATTTAGCTGGCTTGTTGAGATAACTGTTTCTAGTTTTCTGTAAGAATACAAACTGCCCCATGCCTTTGTATTATTGTTTGTTTTTGTGGAGATGTGTGTGCGTGTGTACTGAAGTTCAAGCACTTTCTCAGAGGAAATTTGGGAGTAAAGACTCTAAAAACTGAAGAAATATGATATTTTCTCTGAGCAGACAAGAAACTTTAAAGAAACTGGAAATATAACGCTTGACGCATGGTATTGTTCAAAAGGGAATAAGACAGAGTTTGGAAAATATACTTATTTTGGACAGTGTTTAGAAGTGCTGATCTTTTGGAGGCCCCAGGACAAGATCGTAATGGGGTGGGTTGTGAGTAGGCTCCCCTCAGGAGAGGGAACGTCACACTAGCATCAATTTGGCCACCACTTCATTTTGCTGCAGCCATTTCTACAGCTGCATGCACTCCCACATCCAGAAACCCAACCTGCAGCTACTGCTGCCTGTGCTATGACCCTCCCCTTCCCCTCGTGTCACTGGCCCCTGACGCAACACCCGACATGAGGGTTGCTGAGCAGTGTACCCTGGGTAATCTGCCTCTAACAGCAAGGCAGTCTGAGCAAGCCAGTGGGCAGTGTTAGAAGGAGAATGTCTTTGCCAACAGTCCCCAGTCCCCTGCCAAGGTGGGGGATTCCCAAACATGGGAAAGAGCTTTAATAGACAAACAATGACAGATGACCACTACAAAGTCTAACATTGTTTTAAATATGGTGCTGTATTAGAACACAATCAAATTTTAGTTTTGCTCCATCACCTGCATTTTCTACTTCGAAACCTTGAGTTACAGCAATATAATTGCCAGAAATTTAAATTTGCTGGTATCAATTCTTTTAAATTCATTAATTCAATCCATTCAATAAGTACCTATTAAGTGCCAAATCTTAACTTGTTGTATTTAGTAATAATTTAGTTATATGAGCTGAGAAGCAATGTAGAATGCCTGACATAAATATTTTATTAAACATTCTGAAATTACTCAAATTTTAAAATATCTTAGAAAAAATAAATCTTTGTAAGTCTACTATCTCCCTGAATTTTTCTGTATTGCCTTCTTCTGCAAGTTTTTTCACATCTCTGATACTTTTTCATCTTAAATTCTTATGAAATTGTATCTGAAACATCACAAATTTACAAATGAAGGCAGTAGAGAAATAATAAACAATATTGCTTTTTTTGGTAAAGAGCTCTAGAGACACAGAAACATCTCTCCTGAATCTCAAAACATATTTTCAAACATCATGTAATTAGCTCATACTGTGTGACAGAAAACGCAGTCTGGTATTGAGACAGACTTGTTAATAAATGGTTACAAAACATAGAACACATTTTACCTTTCACACTTAAATAATTAATCTACCTTAAATTAAATTTGCTTATGGTGTGAAGTGAGATATGTTTTCAATTCCTTCAATATTAAAAATTGTCCCAGAACCACCTGTTTAATCATATTTCCCATCCTCATTGGGAAATTTAAGCTTCATCGTATGTCTAGCTGAAATTGAGATGTGGCTCTCTACTGCGCCCCACTGCACTGTTGCTATCCCTGCATTAATGCCAGGCTCTCCAAGCACAGTAAACTGCTCCAGAGAAGTCTTATTTGGAGGAGGTAAGATGGAATATATATTTATTCCTGTTAGGTCTATTTGGTCCATACTCTTGTTCAAATCCACTGTTACCTTATTGATTTTCTGTCTGGATGATATATCCACTGTTGAGAGTGGGACATAAAACGCCTCAACTATCATTGTAATGCTGTTTATTTTTCCTTTTAGTTCTGTTAGTATTTGCTGTATGTGTAGAGGTTCTACAATGTTAGATGCATAAATTTTAACAATTGTTATATCTTCTTGATGAATTAACTGCTCTATCTTCATATAATGACCTTCTTTGTCTCATTTTACCATTTTCAGCCTAAAGTCTATTTTGTCTGATATAAGTATAGCTAATTCTGCTTTGTCTTGATTCCCATTTCCATGAAACATTTTTTTTCCATCCCTTCACTTTCAGCTTACATGTACCCTTAAAGCTAAAGTGGGTGTTTGTAGGCAGTATATCATTGAATCTTCTTTTTAATCCATTAGATCATTCTTTATCTTTTGATTGGATAATTTTTATGTTTAAAGTAATTATTCACATGTAAGGTCTTGTCTGTTCTTTCTCTCTTGCTGTCTTACTTTATGATTTGATGACATTTTGTGGCAGTATGCCTTGACTCCTTTGTTGTTATCTTTTGTGTATCTATTACAAAATTTTCCTTTGTGGTTACTATGAGGCTTACATAAAATTTTTTGTGCTTAAAACATCCTAATTTAAACTGATAGAAACTTAATTTCTATCACATACACAAACTTTAAGTACTTCTCCCCCTGTCATATGCTGGGTCATAGATGCTATAATTTGTTTCCTTTTTATACTGTGAGTCCAATAACAAATTATTGGTTAGTAATTTTAATACATTTGTTTTATAACTTCTAAACTAGAGTTGTAAGTGATTAATGTACCACAATTACAATAGAGAATCTGTCTTTGTCTATATATTTTACTAGTGAGATTTATACATTCATATGTCTTTACAATATTAATTAGCATCTTTTTATTTCAGCTTGAAGAATGTCATTTAGTATTTCTTGTAAGGCAGGTCTAATGGTGATAAGTTCCTTTAGCTTTTGTGGGGGAGGGGGGGAGTCTTTATCTCTCTTTCGTTTGTGAAGCACAGCTTGGATATAGAATTCTTGGTTGAGAGTTTTTCCTTTCAATATTTTAAATATATCATATCACTCTCTCCTGGTCTGCTGAGAAATCTGCTCTTATTCTTATGAGTGTGCCCCTGTAAGTGACAGGTTGTTTTTTTCTTGCTGCTTACAAAATTCTCTCTTTGTCCTTGACTTTTGACAATTTAATTATAATATGCCTTGGTGAGGCCCTTTTTGGGTTCAAGCTATTTGGAATCTTTTCCCAGAATCCTCGGAAATCTGGAGGTCCATATCTCTCCCCAAGTTTCAGTCATTATTTCTTTAAATAGACTTTCTGTCCTCTTCTCTTTATCGTCTCTTTTGAGTATTCCATAATGCATATACTGTTGTTATGGTGTTCTGTAAGTCTTGCAGGGTTCACTCTTTCTCATCCTTTTTTTTCCTCTCTTCACTCCTCTGACTTGATAATTCCAAACGATCTGTCTTCAAGTTCACTGATTCTTTCTTCTGTTTGGTCAAGTCTGTTGTTAAAGCTCTCTATTGAATTCATCATTTCAGTCACTGTATTCTTCAGTTCTAGGATTTCTGGGTTTTTTTAATGGTTTCTATTTCTTTGTTGAACTTCTCATGTTGTTTATGCATTGTTTTCCTAATTCTGTTTAGTTGTCTCTGAGTATTCTTGTAGTTTTCTGAACCACTTTACAAGGATTTTTCTGAGTATTTTATCAGATAGTTCATAGATGTCCATTTCTTTAATGTCAGTTTGGAACTTTATTAGCTTACTTTGGTGGTGTCATGTTTATCTCATTCTTTGTGATCTTTATATCCTTACATTGGTATCTGCACATTTAAGTAAGTGGTCTCCTCTTCCAGACTTTACAGATTCACTTCGGCATGGAAAGACCTTCACTAGTCAGCTCAGCTTGGGGTACTGGGTGGGTCAACAGGTAGAGTCCATGGGCAGGCAGGGCTTGCTATCAGGGTCTCTAGTTGGTCAAGACTAGAG
The DNA here is from genome assembly GCF_000442215.2 of Lipotes vexillifer. NCBI lineage: Eukaryota > Metazoa > Chordata > Mammalia > Artiodactyla > Lipotidae > Lipotes > Lipotes vexillifer. Next base: position 446,529 of record NW_006777801.1, read on the forward strand.
AGTTGGTGCATGCTCTCAGGTCAAGTGGGGTGTAGGGGATGCCTCTGACTAAGCTCCATGGCTAAGTGAGCCTGCTGGCTGGGCTCTTTGTTCTAACAATGCCACAATGTGGACTTTGTGCTCAGGAGGGGCTTCTGGTGGTGCTCCACAGTCAGATCAGGCCACTAGCTGGGCTCTGAAATCACTTCTGGTCACTGGGGCTGCAGGCTGTGTTCCCTGGCAGGGCAATGACACTAGTTGGATTCAACAATTTGGCACAGCTGTGGGCTAGGTTTCACAATTGTTCCTGGTCTGGTAGGGCCTCAGGCTGTGCTCCCCAACTGGATGGTGCCACTTTCTGGACTCCACATTCAGGTGGGGTGCCTGCAGGGATTTGTGGTTGGGTGGGGCCTCGGTCTGTGCTCTGTGATCAGGTGGGGCCACAGGCTATGCCCCAAGGTTTGGTGGAGCCACAACTGGGGCTTTGCAATTGGGTAGGCCACTGGCTGTGCAGCTGTGCTGCACTGTTAGGCAAGGTTGCTGGTCAGGCACTCTGACTGGGCATGACCTCCTTCTGTATTCCACAGTCATATGGGGCTGAAGATTGTGCTCTGTAGTAGCGTAGGGTCACTGTTCAGGCTCCCTGGTTGGGTGGGACCACAGGTTATGTTCCATGGTTGGATAGGGTCGCTGGTTGGGCTCCCTGTCTGGGCAAGGCCACAGGCTACATTCAGCAGTTCAGTAGGGCTGTAGGGCAGGGCTGTAGGCTGGACCCCAACACTACCCAGGGTCATTGTTGAGGGTCCCTTGTTATGCAGCGTCATAGGCTCTGGTCAACAGTTGTGCAGAGCCTATGCAGGGTCATAGGCTCTGATCAACAGTTGTGAAGAGCTGCTGGCTTGGCTCCCAGGACTGTCAGATGGGTTCTGCAGCTGCCTGGGTTCTTTGAACAGGCTTTCTGATTGACTGGGACTGGAGGCTTTGCTCAGCAATTGAGTGGAGTTGTACATTCATTTCCCTGCCCAAGTAGATTCATAAAATAAGCTACACAGCAGGTAGAGCTTATTGGCTAGGGACCCAAATCAGGCAGAAGTGCCAATCAAGCTTCTTGGCCAAATGGGTTCACAGGCTCAGCTCTGCCCATATGGTTCAGATGGGGGGGTCCCATTAGCTGAGATCTCTGCTGGGCACTGCTGCAAGTAGGAATATGCTCTGTCAAGATCTGAGCCCTGGTTTCTGTAAACCGTGCCCACTTTGTGTCTATCTGATTCCCAGTGGTTGTACCCTGAAGATTCTTCTAATGATTACCACCAAGCAAGATCTAAGCAGGCCTCTTGGGAAGGGTCCTGCAATGCTGGTGAAGCTAGATGCCCACCTTGCCCTCCCACTGGAGAAATCATAGGCTGAGAAGTGGGGGGTGGGGGGTCAGGTTGCCTATCGTGGAAGTGCAGTGCCAACCTGGAGGAGGGGCAATGGACTCAAAGCGAAAGTGCTCCTCATACCCCTCTAATTCAATTCTTCTTGGTCTCTGTGGTCCAGTGAGTGCTTCAGCCCCACCCTGGGTTCTGGGATTTTCACAATAGGGTCTTGTCTATGGAGAGTTGCTAGTTGGTCTTGTGAGTATCTTTAGAGTATTTTTCATTCAAGAGTATATTTGAATATTAAAGTTTGCTCTCATTCCTCCACCCCACATATTCATCCATTGGATTATGCAAAACTCTGAATCCTTATGTGATGTCAAGAAATTGAAGGTCAGCCTGGTCTGTGGTGTTTTCCATAGTTATTGCTTTTCTTATGCTATACTTGATGCCACTATCAAGTATCTGTTAAATACTGCTTCTCAGGAAAAGCTAGAGAAGTGCCCCTCGCAGAGCTTGTTTACACAGAGTGCCACCTTGGCCACAGGGATTAATCTTCCAGCATCCATGAGCCACTCCCCACAGTGGCCCATTACCTCCTGAGGAGCTCTGCAAACCTCCAGCATCTACAGAATCTGTTCCCCATCAACACAGCCTGGCTCAGTAAATCCCTCCTCAGAACACTCTCTTCGTCTCTCCAAGCATCATTCTCTCTCCTCTCATTCTCTTCTCTTGGTAACTTCATTCCATACCTTGTTGAGCCTGACTTCCCCAACAAAGGCTACCTGGTTAAACCTGAAGATGATGCAAAAGGGAAGAGGGGGGCCCTTGATCAATTATTCTCAAAACACACTATGCATGAGAATCACCTGAAATGCCTTTTAATGTATACATCTTATTCAGTCAGTTTTGAGTGGATCCCAGAAATTTATAGGAAGGGCCCTGGATAAATTGGAAACAGGCGGTCTCAAGGACCACACTTGGAAAAACATTGGCCTAAGTCCTACAGTACAAATGCCTGGCTGATCCTCCAGGAGGGACAGGAATGAAAAAATGCCTCTCAGCCTTTATGATGAACTTACAAACAGCCTTCAGCCTGGAAAATAAGAGTTATTTCTCAAATCTGGTTATCTAGCTCTATGTGCTTTTCAACTTTTTTCTAAAGTATAAATATTCTGGGTGTCAGGATGAGAACCTGATCCTCTGAACTAACAATAGCTAATAGATCAAGTCATTTAATGTGCAAGAAGCAGAAAATGTATTAACATGATATATATTCAAATAATTTACATGCCTATATAAATTACATATACATATTTTCAGATTTTGCTACTGCAAGTGTTTTCATTGCCAACTTATTTTGTAAGCCTGTATGCTATACATATACATCTATTTTATGCCTTATAGACAACCACAAAGCAACTTTACTTTTCTCACAGAGAAATTTTTTTTAATTTTGCTTTCACCTCACAGTATTTATCCAATTGGATAGTAAGAACCATTTCTACCTAAGAAAGGGAATCTGTAAAAAGTACAAAGCACAGTAATGAAGCAACTTTCAAACTTGCAACTTTCAAAGTAAATATGCTTTTCTTTTTTCTCTCTCCCAATAAGTACTCCAAGGCATCCACTAGCTGTTCCTAGGGGAAAATTACCTTTTTGAAATATGGAAAACTGAAAGCCAGAAAATGTGAAATAATAATGATAAAAATGTAAACAGTAGCCTCTTGGGAGAAAGGTGCATCAAATATTTTCATTATTTTCTTACCACCACCAAACATAAGATATTAAGGTCTCATAGAGAGGATATGCCCATGATTCTAGTTAGATACATTCTCTCTTTGAACACGTATCCCAAGAATTTTTGTGTTACTATGCATGTACAGAAATGGGGGGGAAATCATTGTGCATTAAATGCAAGATACAATTGCATGTAAATTCACTTTCAGATTGTTTTATTCCTTTGTAGCATACTACATTCTAATTATTATTTACCAGATAAGAATTCAATGTATGCTTGCCTTAAAAACTACCACATTTAAGATGATTCCCAAAAGTGGGCAGGAGAGTACCTTTCGTTTCTAATTACAGTGAGGGAAAATTTTCAGGACACCAAAAGGCAAAGCGTGGCCCCAAATCGTCTTTATTCCCCTTTACTCCCTATCATGTGCAGTACAAGGAGAACCCACATCATTAAAATCCACACTGCCCCTGCCCTCTGTAGGGAGGAGGATTGCTTCAACTATCTGAGCAGTCCGAGAATCCATAGCAGATGGCTCTCTGAATAGCAGGGTCAGACAACAGAGGGACTGCTTCAAGAGCAACCAAGGCTTTGTACCGTAAGCCCAGGTGACCACTGTACAGTGCAGAGGTGTACTATGACTTTCCCCATAGAAGAAGTTATGACTCTTTGTGATATTCTATGTTTCTGATGGTCAACTGTGTTTCACCTTATTTTAAGACACTGATGGGCAAGTTTTATCATATTTATCATAAAAATATAAAACGAGGGCTTCCCTGGTGGCGCAGTGGTTGAGAGTCCACCTGCCAATGCAGGGAACACGGGTTAGTGCCCCGGTCCGGGAAGATCCCACGTGCCGTGGAGCGGCTGGGCCCGTGAGCCATGCTGTTAATTCACTAAAATTAAGTATCTTGTTTAACTAGTTTGATTCTCATATTTTCAGAGTCCACCCCCACACAAGGATGGATCTGAGCTTCTGATCAGTGAAAAGCAACACATAAAGGTATCATGGCTTCAAAAAATATGAAAACCACTGAGACTTTCATTCATTTATTCAATAAATACTGATTAAGCACCTAATACATGCACACTAGGGATGCAGCAGCAAGCAAGAAAGCCAAGAATCCTTCCTCAAGGAATTTATTTTTATAACACACGCACACACACAAAGTATGCATAACCCATCAAATCTTTGTTTTGAAATAAGTATGGATCTCTTAGAAGTTTCCTAGAATGGAATAAATTTATCCATAAATTAAAAAGCACAAGGACTTTAAAGACTGCTTTAAAAATCAGATAAGAATATCAAAAGTGAGAAATATTTGGTAGTGTATATATGTCCATGCCACTCTCGGTGTCCCAGCTTACCCTTCCCCCTCCCCGTGTCCTCAAGTCCATTCTCTATGTCTGCGCCTTTATTCCTGTCCTGGCCCTAGGTTCTTCAAAGTGGCATTGACATACATACACTACAAAATGCAAAATAGATAGCTAGTGGGAAGCAGCTGCATAGCACAGGGAGATCAGCTCGGTGCTTTGTGTCCACCTAGAGGGGTGGGATAGGGAGGGTGGGAGGGAGACGCAAGAGGGAGGAGATATGGGGATATATGTATACGTATAGCTGATTCACTTTGTTATACAGCAGAAACTAACACACCATTGTAAAGCAATTATACTCCAATAAAGATGTTAAAAAAAAACCCACAAGAGTGAGAAATAAATTGTACACAGGACTATTCTCTTCACTAGCATGAATATGTGGCCTTCCTCTGCTCAAATACAGATGTCCTTCATCAATCATGGTGGTCACTCAGGGAGAAAACCGTTATCCTCACTGATACAGAGCATCTATCACAAAGTGTTTAGTGAGTATCTACCATGTACCTCCAACTGCTGCTAACTGTTAAAAGGCAAAAATAAGACCAGAAGACATAGAGGTGAGCTAGATATCTTACACACATAAAGCATTACTGAATAAGACTTTCATCAGTGAGGAAAGAACACAAGAGAAGAAGTCGATGTCCTCTTCTTAGTCTGAACACTTACTACCTGTGAGATCTCAGGTTTGTTTCCCAGCTCTCTGTGTCTCAACCTCCCCATCAATGAAATGAGAAAAATAGTGCCTATTCTGCCTGTATCTCAGAGTTTCTGAAAAGATAAAATGAGATACTATATAAGAAATTACTCTGAAAAATATAAAAACACCTTAGAGTATTATTATATGGCATATATATATATATATATATATATATATATATATATAAAACAGAATACTACTCAACCATAAAAAAGAATGAAATATTGCCATATGCAACAGCACAGATGGACCTGGATGGTATTATGCTCAATGAAATAGGTCAGACAAAAACGAATACTCTATGTTATCACTTATATGTGGAATCTACAAAATAAAACAAACAAATGAATATAACAAGACAGAAACAGACTCAGATATAGAGAACAAGCCAGTGGTTACCAGTTGGGAGAGGGAAGCGGGGAGGGGAAAGAAAGGGATGGGGATTAAGAGGTACAAACTATTATGTATAAAATAAGCTACAAGGATATATTGTACAGCACTGGGAATATAGTCAATACTTTATAATTTCTATAAATAGAGTATAATCTATAAAAATTTTGAATTAAGATACTGTACATCTGAAACTAACATAATATTGTAAATCAACTATACCCCAATAAAAAAAGAAAATAAATACATGAATGGATAAATAAGATTCTGGCAAGAATTTGAGAAAATGACCACTCTCATATTCTACCAAGAGAAATATATACTGGTACAATGTCTGACGTCATTTGACATCAAAATTTTTATTGCGTTTAATAACCTTTTATATGACTGCCCACAACACTGATTATAATAGAAGAAAATGAAAATAGTTGAAATGTTCAACAATAGGAGATTTGAAATACATAAGTTATGATTTTTCTACTAATGTAATGCTCTGCAGCTTATGCAAAAAATAATATAGATCTGTCCTTATTAGTCCAGGTACTTAAGCGTCCATAATATATCATGGCTTTACCATTCTGCTGTATTTCCATCTTTGTTTTAAAAAATAGAAGTCTGAGTGTGTATGTGTGCAAGCATGAGCATGCACAGCCAAAAAAAAAAAATCTTGAGATAAAAACATCGAAATCTGAATCATGACTACCTCTCTATGGCAGAAGTGATAGAAGTTTCCCCTTTATATTTTTTATATCGTGTGAATTTCTGCACTGCACATATTTCATTTTATAGTCAGAAAAATCAATAGAACTTTTGAAATATATAACAAAAAGTAAGTATATGGCTCAGATTGCTACACAAAAAATAATATTAATTTTTTCTTGATGTAAGTTAATGAATACTTTTGTGATTTAAAAACACGTTATATCTTTTCACAAAATAGCAAATGAGAGGAGTGGAAGACATGAAGTTCTCTTTGTTTTCTTCCAAACATAATGACTGTCATACGTGTGGCTTAAAAAATGGGCCCTGAAAAAAAAAAAAAAAACTGGCTTCAAATTCAAGTTTTACATTTACTGTTTTACCCCCTTGGCAAATGACTATGTCTTTCAGATTCCTTTTGTATTCTTGGAAAAGAGTACCCTTTCATTTTCATTATTTAAATGGAACTAATTTTTTTTTTTTTTACTTTAAATTCTGGTTAGAAAAGGTTCATTTTGAAGTCTAAATGCATCTCAAGTATCAGAAACCCTTTAAATAATTATCTTACATATGGTTAATTTCTAAAGGAATCCTTAGCTCCATCTTCAGCCCTGACACATGTCCAACTGTCTTATTGGCATGTCCACTTTTTGCCTAATAAACATCTCAGAATATCCAAAACCAAATTTATGGTCTTTTCTCCCAAAACCCTGTGGCAGCCCCTAACACTCTGCATTTCAGCAAATGATCCCTCTATTCACCCAGTTGCTCAGGCCAGTTATTTTTCCTCCTGCACTTTATGTTTGATGCCTCTTTCTCTTGCACTTCAAGTCCAATCCATCAACAAATTTTGATGGCTGTGCCACTAAAAGACAGCCACACGGTAGATGTACAGACTTGGCTACATAGACTTCCCCCAACTACAGCCCCATCCTCCCATCCAAGTCACCATTATTTCTTACCTGAATTATTTGAGTAGCTTCCTGCTTGTCTCCCTGTTTCCACTCTGCCCTCCTCCTCCCTAGTCTACACATCAGCTAGATCTCCTCCCACACAACATCTATGGCTATCCTTCTATAATGTGCATCTTATTCCTTCCTGCCCCTACTCAAAAGCATCCAAGGGCTGCCCACCACACTTAGAGTAAAATTTAAAGTCCATACTATGAACTACAAGGCCTGACTTAATTTGACCCTTAGGTAACTGCAAAATAAAGTACTTCTGGCACCCATTCTGTTCCACACTTCTGTGAACTTTTTCCTACAACCTTTTGTAGAGAGGTTTCCATTTGTAAAGCAATTTGTTTCTCTTGGATGATATATGACAGTATTAGGAATGCAAAACACAAGACAACGTTGTCATAATGTTCAAACTAACATTTTCTCTTTAATCAAGTAGTTGAGTTATGCTCTGTATCTTCTGCATGCGTGCATGCACACACACACACACACACACACACAGATAGTATACTTTGTTTCAAAAAAATCTCCACATGAGCAAGTTATATATAAACCAAATTTGTTACCCTAAAATTCTATTTTATTTATACATAGCATTCCATGGAATATTCAAATTTTTAAATAAGCCTACAATGTAGTAAAATTTTCCATTAGCTCTGAAGCAGTTTGTAGACCATTAATTGCCCCAAAGTATAATATTACTATGATTTTATCAAAGCAATTTTTCCAATGTGATATTCTTTTTAAAATGGCAGATATATGAATATACTAATAAAATACGGTTCTGTGTATATTTTAATATCTATGTGCTTTGAAATATATATATTGTACTATATTTTTTCAGTCTATATCAAAATGATTAAAATGTTTTATGTCAAAATAGCAATTTACATCATCATACTATTCCAATTACCTTCTTTGTAGCAGAATAAAACTGGTTAATAAAAATATACTTCCATTAAATGATTTAATATTTGAATTGAAAATGAGAGTTGCAGTATAAATGTATACTTGTTATAACTGAATCAAGTTAAGGATATCTTAAAATATGTAACAATAATTCATCAGAAGGAATATTTTAAGTCAGATAACATTTAGTACCTGCTATGTGCCCAGTGTGCTACTAGACACTTTTCCTACAATATCTTCTTTAATCATTGCAAAACCACATGTAGTAGCTATTGCTCCCATTTTATACATACTGAAATTGAGACCTGCGGTTCATGACCAAAGTCATACTGCTTGTGAATTATGGAGCTACCGTTAGAGCCCAGGTCTCCTTGGTGCTCTTCAATCTATATAAGTGACCTCTAAGGTGTGTGTTCACATTGGAGCGTGGAAAATAAGATAACTTCTATTTATATTTATGCTGATATCTTATCTTGTATTTTTTGTTTTATTTTACATACACATTTGTATAAACATGCCTATGTTTGTATACACACATACATATACAGATATGACATATTCTCAAAATTATTTTATAAATAGGATACATAATCAAAAAAGTTTAGGGAGCTCTTTTTTATAATTTGATACTCTACACTCTGAATGAAAAAGCATATCTATTAACAAATTCAATTTAAATTCATTTTAGGTTTTGTTTACCCAAGAAATCAGAAAGAAACAAAATAGATGCCTGGAGGGAATTATTTCTTAAGTATTTTCCACAGGTGTGTTCAGCAGAATACTAGGTCACTCATTTATTCACTCCACAAAAATCGACTGTGATGGGCACAGTGACAGGCACTAGAGATGCAAAAGAGGACAGGGAAGGCATATTTCAACAAGCATCAATAGAATATACAGGTGGTGTTATAAAGGCAGAAGTGTAATACCCAACCGAATAGTAGCAGAGGGCGAGAAGGGCATGAGGGTGGAGGGTGGCATGATAAAGAGGAAGAGGAAGAGTGCTGTTCTCAGGAAACAGCATGTGCCAAGCTTGGGAAGGAAAGAACACCTGGCACCACCGGGGAACTAAAATACGTTCCGTTTGGGAGAGCAGGGTGAGGTGGGAAGGGGTGAGAAGTGAGGCTGTTGGCAAAGATCACTGATGACTTACTGCTTCAATCCTTCATGCATTTTGAGATTTTGAGCACCTACATTATGGCAGACTCTGTGCTGGGTCTGATGTTCTGCAAAGCAGATGTGGCCCTACTCCCGCTGGGCTTACACAGTGCTATGGGAGGGGAATAATTGAGTTTTATAGAAATAGTACATAGGAGCACCTAATTTTAACTTAGTGGACAAGAATTCATGGAAGGCTTCCTGAAGAATAGAATCTTTAAGAGGATTCCTACAGAATGAATAAGAATTATTCATGAAAAAGGGAATGAAGAAAAAGAACATTCCAAACAAGAGGAACAAACCTTGCGCCAAGGCCTGGAAGCAAGAGGAAGCCTGGAGATGGAGACTGGAAGGACTTCATTGTGTCTGAAGCATCAAACGTGAGGCAAGGCACCAGGTGAAACTAGAGATAGTGAAGGCAGGTCTCAAAGGGCCTTATCAGCCACATAAAGGAGTTTTACGTTATTCCAAGGGCAATGGAAACTATTAAGCAAGGGGGTAATATGAAAAGGTTACATTTCAGAAGGGTAATTCTCATTGAGGTACACAATGGATTGGAAGGGGCCAAGACTGGATAAAGAAAGACTGGTTAAGAGACTGTGGTAATAATGAGAGATGAGGGATGGTGATGGCCTGGACTAAGGCAAAGGTAGTGAAATATTATTAGGGGAAGTGTTGTTTTATAGAATTGATTTGTCTGTGATTGTATGTCATAAACCAAAAAAAATTAAGATAAAGAACAGATACATTTTATGTGTATGTATGCAAGCAGGTATAGAGATATATATGCGTATATATGTATATACATAACTTTATAATATTTACTATTTTAACATCTTATTGTATGTATATGTGTTAATAAGACGTTAAAATAATAAATATTGTAAGGAATTATGTATACCTTAATATTAGGGTGATGATGATGATAATAGCTACCATTTATTAAATATATTCAGTGTGTTAGACACAAGGCTAGGTACTTTACATTATTAATAATAATTACAGGTAGAGCAAGCAATACCAACTGCCTTTAGTTTAAAGTTGAAGAAACAGATTTAGAGAAATTGTGACTAATGCAAGTTTATCAAAGTAACTGGTGGAACTGGGCTCCAAACACAAAGATGTAGGAGCCCAAAACCCATTCTATTTCCACAGGTTCCCTATTTTAAACACAAAGTAAAAGAGATTGCTGTTTTTAAGTTGATAACATGAAAAACTCTCTTGCTGAAAGAAATAAAAGACACTGGACATTTTTTTAACATCTTTTTAAAAGTATTGCTGATCTGGAAAGGAAGTAAAGAATGCTCAGAAGCTAAAAAAATCAAGTGAAAGAGGAATTGAGAAAGGCAAGCAGAGTACTGATTCTGGCTTCACTCCACAGGCAACAGCTGAACCCTGGTGAACTTGAACTTGAGTTTTAATGGCCCTGGGTATGAGGCAAAAGAGACAAAGCCCAAGGGCAACCCAAGATAGGGAGTCAAATAAAGACTCCACATAAACATGGGATATCAATGAGATTTACCTTCAGTGTGAGAGAGAACTAGAAATGAGGCCACCCACAGAAGGGTCTTTCAAGGTAACATACTTATCCTAACTTTAGTGCTGAGTCAATGGGGAAATTCTCCCTTAAGAATTCAGAAACATAAAATGCCATACAAATTCATACTACCTGTGAGATTTTTAAAAATAATAATAATAATAAAACCTCGGGCTGAGAGTTAACTTTAAAGTAGTCCTGAGTTGGTATCCCTAATGGATAAGCAGAAGCAAACAGAAACCTTATCTGCATCTATGCACCTTCAACTCAGGCCTTACTTTTAGGTAAAGTTCCAGAAATTGTGATCTCACGGTCAAAACCAAAACACACAAGGTAACATGGTGCCATGCAGGACACAACAAAATCAATATTAAACAAAATCAGACTGCAAAATATTCAGGAATTGGAATGATAAGAACAGAATATCATATAGCTATCAATATTATGGTTTAAAGAAATAAAAAGGAGACTGATAATATGACCAAGGGATAAGGGATTTAATAATACCTAAATGAATTTGAAAAAGAACTTACAGAAATAAAAACTTTAATAATTGTAATTAAAACTTAAAAGTCAAATTTCATAATAAATCTGAAAAAGACATATTAACTGGAAGATAAATCAGAAGAAAATATTCAAAACTTAACCAAAAATGCAAAGAGATTAAGGGTTAAAAAAAGGTAAGAGACATAGAGGATATAATGGAAAAGTCCAGCATATACCTAAGGGGAGATGAGTAAGAATTGGGTATAGGCAATACATAAGGAGACAGCTAGAGATGCCCTACAATCTACAGTTCAGATATGAAAGAAACCCAAGAGTTTTCTCAAATACAACAGTAATCCTTAAAATTACAGAGCATTGCCTATAACAAGTTAGGGAAGAGAAAGCAAATTTTCTAAATTAGCAATAATAAAAACAACTTGTGATTGATCATGCTTAGAAGAAAGACAAAATTATCTTTTCTATTCTCCATAAAAAATTAAATTATATAGCTGTTATGAAATGAGACTTTCAAAAATATGCAGTCAAAAATGTAGGAAAACATTATACATATGTATCAGGTAGTTAATAATAACAAGTAATGTTATTATTCCAGGTTTTGTGACCAGGTATGATTTTTCAGTTTTTGATTAATGTGTAATATGTTGTGATTTCTCATTCTAAATAAATATTTGTTTTTATACCTAACTTTATATTAATAATATTAATATTATATTTTTTAAAGTAAGCTCTCAAAATTATAATCTTTGGTCTTCATGAAACCTAAATTCACCATGTGCTCAACTAATAGTTATTCTTCACAGAATAATTCATTATAAAGCTAAATATACATTTTGTATGATATAGCCACAGACATTTTCAATATATGTGCCACCAGAAGTGTTACTTATAAATAATTTCAGGTAACTAACTTGTAATTGGAGATAATTATGAGATGAACTTACAAGTATTAAGTCTGCTATTTATTTTTAAATGCTTGGGGGAAATAAAAGTGTAAAGAAATAACTATGTACCCTTATCCTCCAGAGAACCTCCTCCCAATAGCATAACAGACATCAAATTAGCTCCATCTTTTTCTACTTGTAAGAAACCAGGGCAATTAGCCAGGTCATAGGCCAATAAAACTGTATATAGAGTTGCCCATGGGCAGGCTACTCGGCCATGAGTGCACCCAGACAGGTGGACCTGTGCCCACTTGCACACAGGTGTGTGCTCATGGCCACTGACATGGGAGCATTCGAGACAGAAAAGTTTATGGAGTCCTTCTCATGGTCTTTCGAAAGATGCTCTGCCCAACTTCAGAGAGAAACACTGTAGACCCCCGAGGGTTTAAAACTTCTCCAAAGACCGGATGAGGAGCCGTGTGGCTGACAGGGTCTTGGTGCTCTGGCCAGGTGTCAGGGCTGTGCCTCTGAGGTGGGAGAGCCGAGTTCAGGACATTAGTCCACGAGAGACCTACTGGCTACACATAATATCATACAGCAAAAGCTGTCCCAGAGATCTCCACCTCAACGCTAAGACCCAGCTCCACTCAACAACCAGCAAGCTACAATGCTGGACACACTATGCCAAACAACTAGCAAGACAGAAACACAACCACACCCATTAGCAGAGAGGCTGCCTAAAATCATAAAGAGATGACAGACACCCTAAAACACACCACTGGATGTGGTCCTGTCACCCAGAAAGACAAGATCCAGCCTCATCCACCAGAACAAAGGCAATAGTCTCCTCCACTAGGAACCCTACACAACCCATTGAACCAACCTTAGCCACTGGGAGCAGACACGAAAAACAACGGGAACTACGAACCGGCAGCCTGCAAAAAGGAGACACCAAACACAGTAAGTTAAGCACAATGACAAGACAGGGAAACACACAGCAGATGAAGGAGCAAGGAAAAATCCCATCAGACCAAACAAATAAAGAGGAAATAGGCAGTCAACCTGAAAAAGAATTCAGAGTAATGATAGTAAAGATGATCCAAAATTTTGGAAATAGAATGAAGAAAATACAAGAAACATTTAACAAGGAACTGGAAGAACTAAAGAGAAAAAACAATGATGAACAACACAATAAATGAAATTAAAAATTCTCTAGAAGGAATCAATAGCAGATTAACTGAGGCAGAAGAACAGATAAATGATGTGGAAGATAAAATAGTGGAAATAACTACCACAGAGCAGAATAAAGAAAAAAGAATGAAAAGAATTCAGGACAGTCTCAGAGACCTCTGGGACAACATTAAACGCACCAACATTCAAATTATAGGGGGTCCCAGAAGAAGAAGAGAAAAAGAAAGGGAACTGAAAAAATATTTGAAGAGATTATAGTTGAAAACTTCCCTACTGTGGGAAAGAAAATATTCAATCAAGTCCAGGAAGTGCAGAGAGTCCCATACAGGATAAATCCAAGGAGAAACATGCCAAGACACATATTAAGCAAACAATCAAGAATTAAATACAAAGAAAACATATTAAAAGCAGCAAGGGAAACACAGCAAATAACATACAAGGGATTCCTCATAAGGTTAACAGCTGATCTTACAGCAGAAACTCTGCAAGCCAGAAAGGAGTGGAAAGACATATTTAAACTGATGAAAGGGAAAAACCTACAACCAAGACTACTCTACTCAGCAAGGATCTCATTCATATTCGATGGAGAAATTAAAACCTTTACAAACAAGCAAAAGCTAAGAGAATTCAGCACCACCAAACTGTCATTACAACAAATGCTAAAGGTAATTCTCTAGGCAGGAAACACAAAATGAGGAAAACACCTACAATAACAAACCCAAAACAATAAGAAAATGGTAACAGGAACATACATATTGATAATTACCTTAAACGTAAATGGATTAAATGCTCCCACCAAAAGACATAGATTGGCTGAATGGATACAAAAACAAGACCAGTATATATGCTGTCTACAAGAGACCCACTTCAGAACTAGAGACACAAACAGACTGAAAGTGAGGGGATGGAAAAAGATATTACATGCAAATGGAAATCAAAAGAAAGCTGCATAGCAATTCTCATATTAGACAAAATAGACTTAAAAATAAAGACTACTACAAGAGACACTACATAATGATCAAGGGATCAATCCAAGAAGAAAATATAACAATTGTAGATATTTATGCACCCAACATAGGACCACCTCAAAACATAAGGCAAATGCTAACAGCCATAAATGAGTAAATAGACAGTAACACAATCATCGTAGGGGACTTTAACACTCCACTTTCACCAATGGACAGATCATGAAAATGAAAATAAATAAGGAAACCCAAGATTTAAATAATACATTAAACAAGATGGACTTAATTGATATTTATAGGACATTCCATCCCAAAACAACAGAATACACTTTCTTCTCAAGTGCTCATGGAAAATTCTCCAGGATAGATCATATCTGGGTCACAAATCAAGCCTTCGTAAATTTAAGAAAATTGAAACTGTATCAAGAATCTTTTCTGACCACAACGCTATGAGACTAGATATGAATTACAAGAAAAAATTCTGTAAAAAATAAAAACACATTGGGGCTTCCCTGGTGGCACAGTGGTTGAGAGCCCGCCTTCCGATGCAGGGGACACGGGTTCATGTCCCAGTCTGGGAAGATCCCACATGCTGCAAAGCGGCTAGGCCCGTGAGCCATGGCCGCTGAGCCTGCGCATCCGGAGCCTGTGCTCCACAACGGGAGAGGCCACAACAGTGAGAGGCCCACATACCGCAAAAAAGAAAAAAAAATACAAACACATGGAGGCTAAACAATACACTACTTAATAACCAAGAGATCACTGAAGAAATGAAAGAGGAAATCAAAAATACCCAGAAAAAAATGAACTGAAAACACGACAACCCACAACCTATGGGATGTAGCAAAAGCAGTTCTAAGAGGGAAGTTTATAGCAATACAATCCTACCTCAAGGAACAAGAAACATCTCAAATAAACAACCTAACCTTACACCTAAAGCAATTAAAGAAAGAAGAACCAAAAAAACCCCAAACTTAGCAGAAGGAAAGAAATCATAATGATCAGATCAGAAATAAATGAAAAAGAAAGGAAGGAAATGATAGCAAAGATCAATAAAACTAAAAGCTGGTTCTTTGAGAAGATAAACAAAATTGAAAAACCATTAGGCAGACTCATCAAGAAAAAAAGGGAGAAGACTCAAATCAATAGAATTAGAAATGAAAAAGGACAAGTAACAACTGACACTACAGAAATGCAAAGGATCATGAGAGAATACTGCAAGCAATGAAATGCCAATAAAATGGACAACCTAGAAGAAATGGACAAATTCTTAGAAAAGCACAACCTTCCGAGACTGAACCTGAAAGAAATAGAAAATATAAACAGACCCATCACAAGAACTGAAATTGAAACTGTGATGAAAAATCTTCCAACAGACAAAAGTGCAAGACCAGATGGCTTCACAAGCGAATTCTATCAAACATTTAGAGAAGAGCTAACACCTGTCCTTCTCAAAACTCTTCCAAAATACAGCAGAGGGAGGAACACTCCCAAACTCATTCTACAAGGCCACAATCACCATGATACCAAAACCAGACAAAGATATCACAAAGAAAGAAAACTACAGGCCAATATCACTGATGAACATAAATGCAAAAATGCTAAACAAAATACTAGCAAATAGAATCCGAGAGCACAATGAAAGGATCATACACCATGATAAAGTGGGATTTATCCCAGGAATTCAAGGATTCTTTAATATATGCAAATCAATCCATGTGATACACCATATTAACAAATTGAAGGAGAAAAACCATTTGATCATCTCAATAGATGCAGAAAAATGTTTTGACAAAATTCAACACACATTTATTATAAAAACCCTCCAGAAAGTAGGCATAGAGGGAACTTACCTCAATAATATAAAGGCCATATATGACAAACCCACAGCCAACATCATTCTCAATGGTGAAAAACTGAAACCACTTCCTCTAAGATCAGGAACAAGACAAGGGTGTCTACTCTCACCACTATTATTCAACAAAGTTTTGGAAGTTCTACCCACAGCAAACAGAGAAGAAAAAGAAATAAAAGGAATACAAATAGGAAAAAAAGAAGTAAAGCTGTCACTGTTTGCAGATGACATGATGCTATACATAGAAAATCCTAACAATGCTACCAGAAAACTACTAGAGCTAATCAGTGAATTTGGTAGAGTAGCAGGATACAAAATTACTGCACAGAAATCTCTCGCATTCCTATACACTAACGATGAAAGATCTGAAAGTGAAGTCAAGCAAACACTCCCATTTACCATTGCAACAAAAAGAATAAAATACCTAGGAATAAACCTACCTAAGGAGACAAAAGACCTGTATGCAGAAAACTATAAGGCACTGATGAAAGAAATTAAAGATGATACAAACAGATGGAGAGATATACCATGTTCTTGGATTGGAAGAATCAACATTGTGAAAATGACTGTACTACCCAAAGCAATCTACAGATTCAATGCAATCCCTATCAAACTACCACTGGCATTTTTCACAGAACTAGAACAAAAAATTTCACAATTTGTATGGAAACACAAAAGACCCCGAATAGCCAAAGCAATCTTGAGAAAGAAAAACGGAGCTGGAGGAATCAGGCTCCCGGATTTCAGACTATACTGCAAAGCTACAGTAATCAAGACAGTATAGTACTGACACAAAAACAGAAATATAGATCAATGGAACAGGATAGAAAGCCCAGAGATAAACCCATGCACATATGGTCACCTTATCTTTGATAAAGGTGGCAGGAATATACAGTGGAGAAAGGACAGCCTCTTCAATAAGTGGTGCTGGGAAAATTGGA
>NW_006777801.1:464134-469143 GCF_000442215.2 Lipotes vexillifer
TTGCCAACAAACACATGAAAGGATGCTCAACATCACTAATCATTAGAGAAATGCAAATCAAAACTACAATGAGGTATCACCTCACACCGGTCAGAATGGCCATCATCAAAAAATCTACAAACAATAAATGCTGGAGAGGGTGTGGAGAAAAGGGAACACTCTTGCACTGTTGGTGGGAATGTAAATTGATACAGCCACTATGGAGAACAGTATGGAGGTTCCTTAAAACACTAAAGATAGAACTAACATATGACCCAGCAATCCCACTACTGGGCATATACCCTGAGAAAACCATAATTCAAAAAGAGTCATGTACCACAATGTTAACTGCAGCTCTATTTACAATAGCCAGGACATGGAAGCAACCTAAGTGTCCATCGACAGATGAATGGATAAAGAAGATGTGGCACATATATACAATGGAATATTACTCTGCCATAAAAGGAAACAAAAGTGAGTTATTTGTAGTGAGGTGGATAGGTCTAGAGACTGTCATACAGAATGAAGTAAGTCAGAAAAAGAAAAATAAATACCATATGCTAACACATATATAGGGAATCTCTAAAAAAAAAGGTTCTGAAGAACTTAGGGGCAGTACAGGAATAAACATGCAGACGTAGAAAATGGACTTGAGGACACGGGGAGGGCGAAGGGTAAGCTTGGACGAAGTGAGGGAGTGGCATGGACTTATATATACTACCAAATGTGAAACAGATAGCTAGTGGGAAGCAGCTGCATAGCACAGGGAGGTCAGCTCGGTGCTTTGTGACCACCCAGAGGTGTGGGATAGGGATGGTGGGAGGGAGACACAAGAGGGAGGAGATATGGGGACATATGTATATATATAGCTGATTCACTTTGTTATAAAGCAGAAACTAACACACCATTGTAAAACAATTATACTCCAATAAAGTTGTTAAAAAATTTAAAAAGAAAAACTGTATATAGACAGATACAGTCTTGGCCAAAGAGGGGAAAAGAAGAAGATGAAGAAGACATCAAATGCTCTAAAGATAGGTATATGACAGAGAAAATATAAAGCCAAATTTATATATTGGATATAAATATATAAACTTTATATATTTATAAAATATAAATATAAAACTAAATATAAAAATATATTATATATAAATATATATATTTATTATATTTTATATAAATATGTATATATATAAAATATAAATATAAAAAATATAAAACAAACCATAAGTTTGTTTTCTATTTCTGTGAATGTATTTCTGTTTGGTAAATAAGTTCATTTGTGCCATATATATATATATATATATATAGAATCCTGTGAAGTCCATGTTTAATTTCACATTGGTTTCTCCCCTCCCCCCCCAATTTTTGTGGGTCAGCCTTCCCTCCACTTTCAGTTGGTATATGTTCAGGGCATACATACCAATTTCAAGACCTAAGGGGAAAATCTTTAAGAAGAACATTTGCAAGAATAAATTATTTAATATAGTTCAGTGCAAAATACAAATTATTCTGAACTCAGTGGAATCATCTATATCTCCTTGGAGAAAATGAAGTAGAATGGCTAGTTGTGTGTGTGTGTTTGCATTTCAAAAGTCAAAATGTTCCTTAATATAGACATAAACTGGATAATCTGAAATTCTAAATACACTAGAACTAATAGAAAATGTATGCAGAAAAAGTAGACTCATGTATCACTTACAAAAATATACATATCATCTAGTATTTATCAGCAGTCCAAGCACTCTAGCTCCCATTAAAATTTAACATAATATTTATGACAGCAAAATATTAAAATTATTGAAATAAATATAGCATGAGTAAAAATGTAATACTGTCTAATAATGACTTTCTCTGCCTCTTATTCATTCTATTGTACTAATATTACTGACTGCATACTTTTTACCAGGCCCAGGTTAACTGATTTATAGTTTGTAGAAAGCTCTGAACCATAAGTTGAAAAACTGAAAAAGAGAGAGAAACTTTCCATTTCAACAATGTGAGAAAGCAGACATTATAAATTTTGTCAAACAAAAATTAATTGGGTATTCTATTAGACACTGGGAATATCACAGTGATCAAAGGAGACAAATTCCTTACTCTCATGGTATTTATAGTGTGGTGAAGGAAGTGTTCCTATATCAGTATTAAATGATCCTTCTGTTCACTTCTCAATTCTCCACTGATATGAGAATAGCAAATATCAAGTATGTGATTTTGAGAGCCAAATACTAAAGAATGTGCAACTGGTTTATTTGTCCAGCTAAAATTTACTGAGATTTTGCCCATATCCCCTGGTACTCATTGTTTTCATAAGGCCAAAGCTGTCTAACTGCAAGCAACTATAACTCTTCACCTGAGGGCATTTTGAGGGTCAGCTGGGATGGCCTGGAATGCTAGGAAGTCCACACCCTTAGAAGCAACCTCAACCACACTTGAGTGTTAGAAAATAGTGCCTCAGCCCCCTCACTCCTTGGGTGGGACCATTCTGAGGGGTTCCATATGCATACCATCTCCCAGAGATTCTCAGAGGGATTAGGTTCCAGTTGCCCACGGAGGTAACTGCTCATAAATGCACTCTGAATCAACACCTTTCTTTTTCCTGTTAAAATGGATTTATTGTATATGATTCAAGAACCTCCATCTAACTCTTTCTCAGGAGAGGACTTTTAGGACATTCTCTTCACAAAGACAGTTACTACAGTCATTTGAAAAGGCCAGTAGGTAGCATCTTTGAGAAATTCTGTTCTAGCAGTCATCTGCAATTTGGGGGTGATGGTGGGGGTGGGGGGGATTTGGATTCTTTATATCAATGGGGTACAGAGGCAAAATGGCAGCACTTAACTATCAGAGGCAAGATGAACATAATTATGGCAATGGGTAGCAAGACTGGAACGTCAACCAAAGTGTTTTGACTTACTGCATTCTAACATGGTGGTTAATGAATAATAATATTTGTTTTTTAATTTATTTTTATTTATTACACAATTTTTAAAGGTTATTTTCCATTTACAGTTATTACAAAATATTGGCTATATTTCCCATGTGTACAATACATCCTTGGGCCTATGTTACACCCAGTAGTTTGTACCTCCCACTCCTCCACCACTGTATTGCCCCTCCCATCTGGTAACCACTAGTTTGTTCTCTATATCTGTGAGTCTGCTTCTTTTTTGTTGTATTCATTAGTTTGATGTATTCTTCAGCTTCCACATATAAGTGACATTACACAGCATTTGTCTTTCTCTGACTTACTTCACTTAGCATAATGCCCTCCAAGTCTGTCCATGTTGCTGTAAATGGCAAATTTTCATTCTTTTTTTACGGTTGAGTAGTATTCCATTGCATAAATATACCACATCTTCTTTATCCATTCATCTGTTGATGGATACTTAGGTTGTTTTCATATCTTGGCAATTGTAAATAATGCTGCTATGAACATTGAGGTGCATGTATCTTTTAAATTAGTGTTTTTGTTTTCTTCAGATATATACCCAGGAGTGGAATTGCTGGGTCATATGGTAGTTCTACTTTCAGTTTTGAGAAATCTCCACACTGTTTTCCCCAGTGGCTGCACCAATTTACATTCCCACCAACAGTGTACAAGTGTTCCCCTTTCTCCACATCCTCACCATTTGTTATTTGTATTCTTTTTGATGATAGCCATTCTCACAGGTGTGAGGTGATATCTAATTGTGGTATTTATTTGCATTTCCTTGATGATTAGCAATGTTGGGCATCTTTTCATGTGTCTGTTGGCCATCTGCATTTCCTCTTGGGAAACATGTCTGTTCAGTACTTCTGCCCATTTTTTAATCGGGTTGTTTGTTTTTTTGATATTGAGCTGTATGAGCTTTTTATATACGCTGGATATTAATCCCTTATTGGTCATATCATTTGCAACTATTTTCTCCCATTTATTAGGTTGTCATTTTGTTTTGTCAATGGTTTCCTTTGCTGTGCAGAAGTTTTTAAGTTTAATTAGGTCCCATTTGTTTATTTTTGCTTTTATTTCCTTTACTTTAGGATACAGATCCAAAACCATAATGCTATGATTTATGTCAAAGAGCGTTCTGCCTATGTTTTCCTCAGGGAGTTTTATGATATATGGTATTACATTTAGGTCTTTAATCCATTTTTAGTTTATTTTTGTATATGGTGTAGAGAATGTTCTAATTTCATTCTTTTACATGTAGCTGTCCAGTTTTCCCAGCACTACTTATTGAAGAGACTGTCTTTTCTGCATTGTATATTCTTGCCTCCTTTGTTGTAGATTAATTGACAATAAGTGTGTGGGTTTATTTCTGGGCTCTCTATACTATTCCACTGATCTATGTGTCTGTTTTGGGCCAGTACTACATTGTTTTGATTGCTGTAGCTTTGTAGTACTGTCTGAAGTCAGGAAGCATGATTCCTCCAGCTCTGTTCTTTTTTCTCAAGATTGTTTGGGCTATTCAGGGTCTTTCATGTTTCCACACAAATTTTAAAATTATGTGTTCTAGTTCTGTGAAAAATGCCATTGGTACTTTGATAGGGATTGCACTGAATCTGTAGAATGCCTTGGGTAGTATGTTAATTTTAACAATATTGATTCTCCCAATCCAAGAATACAGTATATCTTTCCATCTGTTTGCATCATCTTCAATTTCTTTAATCATCATTTTAGAGTTTTCAGAGTACAGGTCTTTTGGCTCTTTAGGTAGGTTTATTCCTAGGTATTTTACTCTTTTTGATGTGATGGTAAATGGTATTGTTTCTTTAATTTCTCTTTCTGCTGCTTCATTGTTAGTGTATAGAAATGCAACAGATTTCTGTATATTACTTTTATATCCTGCAAATTTAGATGAAATGGACTTCAGATCAAATTGATATATATATAACATTCCATCTGAAAGCAGCAGAATACACATTCTTTTCAAGTGCACATGGAACATTCTCCAGGATAGATCACACGCTATACCACAAAACAAGCCTTGGCAAATTTAAGATGACTGAAATCACATCAAGCATCTTTTCTTTTTTTTTTTTTT
>NW_006777801.1:469265-489481 GCF_000442215.2 Lipotes vexillifer
CACAAACCCGTGTCCCCTGCATCGGCAGGCGGACTCTCAACCATTGCGCCACCAGGGAAGCCCCAAGCATCTTTTCTGACCACAGTGCTCTGAGATTAGAAATCAACTACAAGAAAAAACTGCAAAAAACACAAACATGTAGAAGCTAAACAGTATGTTCCTAAACAACCAAGGATCACTGAAGAAATTAAAGAGGAAATAAAAAAATACCTAGAGACAAATGAAAATGAAAATACGATGATCTAAAATCTATGGCACACAGCAAAAGCAGTTCTAAGAAGGAAGTTTATAGTGATACAAGCTTACCTCAGGAAACAAGAAAAATCTCAAATAAAAAACCTAATATTACACCTAAAGCAACTAGAGAAAGAACAAACAAATCCCAAAGTTAGTAGAAGGAAAGAAATCATGAAGATCAGAGCAGAAATAAATGAAATAGAGACTAAAAAACAATAGAAAAGATCAATTAAACTAAAACCTGGTTCTTTGTAAAGATTAAAAAAATTGAAAAACCTTTAGCCAGACTCATCAAGAAAAAGAGAGAGGGATTCCCTGGTGGCGCAGTGGTTGCAAGTCTGCCTGCCGATGCAGGGGACATGGGTTCGTGCCCCAATCCGGAAAGATCCCACATGCCACGGAGCGGCTGGGCCCGTGAGCCATGGCCACCGAGCCTGTGTGTCCGGAGCCTGTGCTCCGCAATGGGAGAAGCCACAACAGTGAGAGGCCCGTGTACCGCAAAAAAAAAAAAAAAAAAAGAAAAAAAGAAAAAGAGGGAGAGGGTCCAGATCAATAAAATCAGAAATGAAAAAGGAGAATTTACAACCGACACCAGAGAAATACAAAGGATCATAAGAGATTACTATGAGCAACTACACACCAATAAAATGGATAACCTAGAAGAAATGGACAGATTCTTAGAAAGGTACAATCTCCCAAGACTGAATCAGGAATAAACAGAAAATATTAACAGACCAACTACCAGTAATGAAACTGAATTGATAATTTAAAAACTCCCAACAGGGCTTCCCTGGTGGCGCAGTGGTTGAGAGTCCGCCTGCCGATGCAGGGGACACGGGTTCGTGCCCCGGTCCGGGAAGATCCCACATGCCGCAGAGTGGCTGGGCCCGTGAGCCATGGCCGCTGAGCCTGCACGTCCAGAGCCTGTGCTCCGCAACGGGAGAGGCCACAACAGCGAGAGGCCCGCGTAAAAAAAAAAAAAAAATTAAAAAAAAAAAAAACTCCCAACAAACAAAAATCCAGGACCAAATGGCTTCACCAAATGTACGAATTCTACCATACATTTAGAAGACAACACCTATCTCTCTCAAACTATTACAAAAATTTGCAGAGGAAGGAACACTTCAAACTCATTCTGTGAGTCCAGCATCTCCCTGATATCAAAACCAGACAAAGATATCACACAAAGAAAAGAAAGAAAATTACAGGCCAATATCACTGATGAACATAGATGCAAAAATTCTCAACAAAATACTAGCAAAACAAGCCAACAATATGGTAAAATGATCATACACCATGATCAAGTGGGATTTATCCCAGGAATGCAAGGATTTTTCAATACCCACAGATCAATCAATGTGATGTACCACATCAATAAATTGAAGAATAAAAACATATGATCATCTCAATAGAAACAGAAAAAGCTTTTGACAAAGTTCAACATCCATTTATGATAAAAAAAAATTCTCCAGAAGTGGGCATAGAGAAAATATACATCAACATAATGAAGGCCATATATGACAAACCCACAGCTAACATCATACTCAACAGTGAAAAGCCAAAAGTATTTCCTCTAAGATCAGGAACAAGACAACGATGTCTACTCTCGCCACTTTTATTCAATATAGTTTTGGAAGTCCTAACCACAGCAATCATAAAAGAAAAAGAAATAAAAGGAATCCAAATTGGAAAGAAAGAAGTAAAACTGTCACTGTTTCCAGATGACATGATGCTACTGATACATGATACTACACATAGACAATCCTAAAGATGCCACCAGGAAACTACTAGAGCTCATCAATGAATTCAGTAAATTTGCAGGATACAAAATTAATATACAGAAATATGTTGCATTTCTATACACTAACAATGAAGTAACAGAAGGAGAAACTTTAGATCACGATATTCTTAGGTAGAGAGCAAATTAAGTTTTTCTTAATAGCTGTTTTATAGGGATTTAATTCACATACCATGATATACATCCTTTAAAGTGTACAATTCAGTGTTTTTCAGTATATTCTCAGCGTTGTGCAAACATCACCACCATCATTTTAGGACATTCCATCACCACAAAAAGCCCCACTGCTTACACATTGGCAGCCACTCCCCATTCCCTCTCTCTCCCAACCTCCTTGCAACTATTAATATACTTTTTGATCTCCATAGACATTCTGGGCATTTCATATAAATGGAATCATAAAATGTGTGGCCTTTATGACTGGCTTCTTTCGCTTAGTATAATATTTTAAAGGGTTGTCTATGTTATAGCATAAGCCAGTGCTTGATTCCTTTTTATTGCTAAATAGTATCCATTGTATGGATATTTTGTTTATCCACTTAAACATTTTGTTTACCCACTTATCAGCAGTTTCCACTTTGGCTATAATGCTGCAATGCACATTTGTGTACAAGTGTTTGAGTGGCATGTGTTTTCAATTCTCTTTAGTATAAACCTGAGAATGGAATTGCTGGGTCATAACATTA
This sequence comes from Lipotes vexillifer, assembly GCF_000442215.2. Lineage (NCBI taxonomy): Eukaryota > Metazoa > Chordata > Mammalia > Artiodactyla > Lipotidae > Lipotes > Lipotes vexillifer. Next base: position 471,987 of record NW_006777801.1, read on the forward strand.
CTCATGTTTAACATTTTGAGCAAGTGCCAAAGTGTTTTCCATAGTGGCTGCCCCATTTTAAGGTTCCTGTGGCAATGTAAAAGTGTTCCAATTTCTCCACAGCTTCACCAATACTTATGCCTTCCTCTTTGTTTTAGCTGTCCTAGTGAGTGTGAAATAGTGTCTAATTGTGATTTTTATTTGTATTACTTAATGATTAATGATGTAGATCATCTTTCCATGTGCTTGTAAGTCATTCATGTATTTTTCTTTAGAGATATTTCTATTCAAATCTTTTGTCCATTTTAAAAAGTAGGCTGTCTTTTTGTTGTTGAGTCATAGGAGTTCTTTATATATTCTAAATACCAGCCTCTTATCAAATATATGATTTGTAAATATTTTCTCTCATTCTATGAGTTATCTTTTCACTTTCTTCATGGTGTCATTGCAGCACAATTTTTTTTTGATAAAATGCAATTTATGTATTTTTTTCCATTGTTGCTTATGCTTTCGGTGTCATATCTAAGAAGTCATTGCCTAATCCAAGGTCACGAAGATTTATGCCTATGTTTTCTTTCAAGGGTTTTATAGTTTAAGCCCTTACATTTAGGTCTATTATACATTTTGAGTTACTGAATTTTGTATACAATGTGAATTGGGAGTTCAACTTCATTCTTTTGAACGTGGGTATATAGTTTTTCCAGAACATCTTTTGAAAATACTATTCTTTCCCTCATTGAATTGTCTTGGCGCCCTTGTAAAAAAGCAAATTAAGTGTTTTATTTATATAGTCAAAAATATCAAGAGCTGGCAAAAAAAAAGACTTAAATCACCACCACAATAGAAAAGTATGACCTGCACACAGCTTCCAGATCCAAGTAATTCCTAGGAACTGAGTCCATTCATTGAAGCAAAGGCCAGATCTTTTGAGGAACGACCTTGAAATATCTCCATAAGGATATATAGTGTGTATCCCTTCTGTCTTTCCCCATTGGGATCTGTGACCATTTCCTAGAGTGAACTGTATGGGGACATGGGAAATGATCAGATTTTTGAGGACTATTAGATATAAGGTATAAGACAACACTGATATCAAGGAATTCCAAATGCAGTACGGTCCTTGCTTAGATGAGTGCCTATGGAGGCGAAATGATAAGTTGTGTTTGGGCCCAAATCTGTTGCACATTATCCAAAGGTTCACAAACCACCTCCCACACACACATAATGTGGTCATTTCCCCAGTTTCCCTTTACATAATTGAGATAGATAACTTAGCAGCTGACAGAACCCTCAGCTGGTTTTTAGAAATTATTTGGAAAATATCCCACAATAAAATGGATTCAGTTATTCTGATAACTAGACTTCATTTTCCAAGAATCAAGCAACATATAATGAATCTCTTGCTGTTGAAAGGAAATATGTCACATTATTATCACTTGGCAGCAGTGATATAACAAGTTTGATTTCAAATTTTCTATTTTTTTCTAAGTATCTAAAATTTATTAAGCACTTGTTTATTCAGAATGATATTCATTTCTTGTAAATATAACTTACATTTGTATAAGTTTTAGAGCTTTCAAATCATTTTTAAGTTCATCTCATTTAGTGCTCACCATCACTCTGCAAGGTTATGCAACTATTGTTATCCTGAGTTTACATATTAAGAACCACAAGTTTAAGCTTTTTAAGTGATTTGCCCAAAATTGTGCGATGATTAATGGAAAAATTAGAATTCAAATCATTTGACTCCAGATTTGGTTATCTGACCAAGCTCTATTTTAAAACCATTAGAGATAAAGCTTTTTCTGATCCTCCAACCAGGTATGATGCCCTCCTGTACATTAAAAAAAATACCTAGGTTAGGAATCTGCCTGCCAATGCAGGTGACACGGGTTTGAGCCCTGGTCCGGGAAGATCCCACATGCCACAGAGCAACTAAGCCTGTGCACCACAACTACTGAGGCTGTCCTCTAGAGCCCGCAAGCCACAACTACTGAGCCCATGTGCCACAACTACTGAAGCCGGCACGCCTGGAGTCCGTGCCCCGCAACAAGAGAAGCCACCACAATGAGAAGCCCGTGAACCGCAACCAAGAGTAGCCCCTGCTTGCCGCAACTAGAGAAAGCCCACACACAGCAACAAAGACCCAACGCAGCCAAAAAATAAATTAATTAATTTAAGAAAAAAAAAAAAGAACCATCTGAGAGATGAGAGCTTTTATCCACAGGCTTCCATCCCTAATTGAATGATGATTGTCCCCGGGGCTGTTGACTCCCAAGGACCTTGTGACTTTGCTTGCAGGCCTACAGGTATCAGAGAAGGTCCTAAGGCAAAATAAGGAAAGATGTAAAGTGTATACTTGAGGTGACACACTAGCACCATGAGGAGAGTTGGAACCGGTTTCCACAATTTCAGCTGAAATTAGATGTGAGTTAAAGGAATCTGAGATATCTGCCACAGACTAAGACGGTTTCTTTTATAGTTTCACATTATAGAACCAACTTTAGTAGACAATGCCAAACCTATGTTCCAAAATAATTGAACCAATTTACACGTCCACCAGCAATGAGAGTTCCAGCTGTTCCACATCCCCACCAGTACTTGGTATTATCAATCTTTATTATTTTAATCACTTGGTGAGTATGTAGTGATATCATATTATTATGTTTAGCTGCATTCCTTTGATTACCAATGAGGTTGAAAACCTGTTCATAAGTTTGTTGGTCATTTGGATATCCTGTTTTGTGAGGTGTCTGTTCTGATCTTCTGCTCAAGTTTTTTGTTTTTTGGGGGTTTTTTAAATTTATTTATTTTATTATTTATTTTTGGCTGTGTTGGGTCTTTGTTGCTGCGTGCCGCTTTTTCTAGTTGCAGCGAGCCGGGGCCACTCTTCATCGCAGTGCGCGGGCTTCTCATTGCGGTGGCCTCTCTTGTTGCGGAGCACGGGCTCTAGGCGTGTGGTCTTCAGTAGTTGTGGCGCACGGGCTCAGCTGCTCCATGACATGTGGGATCCTCCCGGACCAGGGCCCAAACCCGTGTCCCACGCATCGGCAGGCGGATTCTTAACCACTGCGCCACCAGGGAAGTCCCTGCTCAAGTTTTTTAAATCAACTTTATTGGAGTATAAATTACATGTGATAAAAATACACCTATTTTAAGTGTTCAGCTTGATGATTTATGACAAATGTTTCTCCCTTGTAACCACTACCATACCCATTCTGACCCAGAAAATTCCCTCGTACCCCTTTACTGTCAATCCCCTACCCCCTGCCCCACCCTGGCAAGCAATGATCTGCTTACTATCACTGTAACTTAATTTTGCCTATTCTAGAATTTCATGTAAATGGAACCATATGTACTTCTTTGTGTCTAGTTTCTTTCATTCAGCATAATGTTTTTGAGATCATCCATGTTGTTCATGTGTCAGTCAGTACTTCCTTTTTATTGCTGAGTAGTATTCCATTGTATAGATATACTACCACTAGTTTATCCATTTAACTGTTGGTGGGCATTTCAAGTTTTTGGCTATTATGAATAAAGCTACTATGACCACTCATGCACAAAAAAAAATACCTAGCATGTTTTTGGCACATGTATGCATTTACTCGATGTTATTTCCCCTTACATTTAGTTTTGATGTTCCATAGTTCTTCATGGCATACTTCTTTTGACAATTACCTTAGGCTACAGTTTTAATACTGTCTTATTTCCTCTGCTAGATTTATAAGTACTTGAAAGCTGACTTGAGTTCCCCTGGTTTCCTCAGCAATTGATATACTTCAATCTGATGGATCAGAACCTCTCTCCCTATAACTTCTCCCCATATGTGGTCATATTTGTCTTACCTTGGTCATTATCTTTGGTCTTTCCTTTCCCAGTCATCTAAAAGTCATGGCTAGTGGAATCCTGAGATTATTATTTCTTACCTGCTTATTATCTCTTGAGTGACTTCCAGCCACCAAATAATTATCTTTTCAGATCTGGGAACAACACTATTCTCCTTCTCAGACCAGACCCAGCCTCCATCACTGTTGTAACCTTCATTCATACAGTTCTTCTTTATCACTACCATCCTGATGTCTAACAATATCCTTCATGCCCCTAGCAGAAAAGGGCACTCCTTGTACAATGTACACATGAACTGATTTATAAACTGGTGTGGTCCAGAGACCCTGTTCTCAAAGTCCCAACAGACTAGCTGCTCCTCTATACCAATCAATCTAACATTAAGAATTTGTAAAACACCAACTATTTGGATCACACTGCGCCAGTCACTCTGAGAATTATCTGTATGCCAACTGAGATTGCAACTTTTTTTTGTTCCTTTCTAATTCCTTTAAGGTTGTGATTCCTTTTTCTGAAGTTATACACTGCAGATTTACGGCAGGATTAACTCAACAGTTTGACAGCAATATTGTACCATCTGGTTACAAGCCTGATTATTTTTCTGTGGGTTATTACTGCTACCCAACACAACAGAAAGGTATCAAGGATATCATACTACTCTTGGGCTACACATCATATATTTGAACCAGCAAGATGAATAAAACTGATATAATTAGGTTAATCCAGACTATTAGTTCTCCTATTAAATGGTAAACTCTTGAAAGTCAACTACCCAGGTCTTATCCATTTGTGTCTCCTATATACAAATATTTTGTTGAATCAATTAGAAAACAATATAAGACAAAAGTGATAAAATAAGTAGTATAAAACAAATTCCTATGAAACTTGGAGAGGGAATATATTCTAATTTCCAGCACTGATTATATGAAACTCACCATTTTTACCTTGTCCAACGTTACGGTAATATGGAGATGGGACTCCAAAAGAAATAAGAATAACTTCAAAACAACACACAAAACTTCTATTTAAAATTTTATAGTTACTCTATGTCCCTTAGACTCATTAACAGTGATTTAGGTTCAATATTTCTAATTGTTCCCCAAACTCAAATTTTGTCCGTTTTGGAAGATATTTCATACAGGTATATACTCTAAGGAAATTACTTGTCTTCCTTTCACATATTAACATTGACTTTGTCCAGATGGCTCTATTCTGAGTAATTTAGCAGTATTATTTGAAATACATGAATCTTTTAGTCTCTTTTCCATCTGACATTCCAGTTACTCAGTTCACCTTAGATTTCACTGCTTTTCAAAAAAATTTATAATCAGTGTGTTTTGCAAAAATAATGAATATTTCTTTAATGAGTAGGCATCTAGGCCTTCACTACCTCTTACATCTTCATTTCAGTTCCTTTAATACTTTCTGATGTCCAAATGGAAAATTAATAAAAGCAATTAGGTTTCCATTAAAAAGAGCCTTATGCAAGTATATTCATAATATCCTTTCTCCCCAAAAGGGATTAAAAATGCCTTAATAAAAATAAGAAAAAAGGACAAAATAAAACTAGTATAATAGAAATGGAAATGGAAAATTGGCACTGAGGAGAATAAGGAACGTAGGGAGCCAATATAGTAAATGAATTCAGTTATAATTTTCCTGACAACCCAAACTAAAAGGAATATCTAATATGTTATATAATGTATAAAGTCAGTGAAAAGGAAACAAATTCTTCAAAGCATATGTATAGTGATTAGTCCAAAAAGTCTAATAAGTTTCCAAAATACCTTAAGGTAGAAGTAATACCTTGCCATTCCTTTAGTTCAAGAAATATCAAGCATGTAGTTCAAGGACTTATACTAAGTATTGTATTGAATATCAAGATGCAAAAACCTCCAGTCCCTACACATAAAATATGTATAATCCAGCTGGACAAATAAGAGGTGTGCTTATAAAGGTAACTGACAATACGAGCCTACATATTTTAAATGTGAAATTAATTGTGCAGCCCTTAAAAGTTGGAGAAATTGGAGGAAGGAGAGACTGCTGTTCCAGGCTTGAAATAACCACAGGACAAGTGATGCTAAGAAAATCAGTCCCAGGATTTGGGCATGCAGAACAGAACGTTATTGGGAGTCCGGTGAGCAGAGATGAGGTCAGAATCCAGGGTATCAGGGCATATCTGATGTGAACAAGTTTTAGTATCTAAAACTTGATGTAAACAAGTTTTAGTATCTAAGGAAACTGACCAAGTTTGGCTTTCAGAAATCTAAGCCAAGCAGAAAGACATGGTAGGAGTACAATCCAAAAATATATCCACTACTCAGCTTTCAGTCTTCAAGCCAGCTATCTAGAAACAAGAACGGTGTTCCATCCAAAAGACTTGAAAACCTGTCTGTTTTCAAACAGACTCCTTGGAGGGAGCGGATAAGAAAAGTCAGAGTGGGTGCTTCTCAGAATAAGTGCTCTCCAGGGGCTGGTGCCTGCTCAGAAAATGAACTCTGGGAGTCACCTTTTGGGAACCAGTAACCCTCAAATCAATTCCAGGGTATTCAGAGAATAGCAAATAAGATAACAAGGGGTCTGGAAGTCGTTGCAAGTGAGGACTTTTTAAAAGAATTAATCATGTTAATGATTAATGACCAAGAGGAATATAATTGTTGTCTTTAGATATTTTAAAGGGTTGCCCTATATATCTATAAATGTAAATTATTTTATTCTACTTTTGTGCATTATTTCTTAGTTTTCAAGCATTAAATATGTAGTCTCAGTTCAAATTTTTCTTAATTGAATAAATCATCTACTTTTAAAAACAAATGATTTTTCCATCCAAAGAGCTGGAAGTTAGATGACCCTCTGTCAGAAATGCTGTAGATGATATTCTGGCATTGAAAGTCACTTTCAGGTATCTCCCGCTCTATCTTTTGGTAAGTTTCATAGTTTCAACACTACCTTCCTTTCAACCAAGGAATATTTTGATCCCTCTTATACACACCAACTTCTCATAATAGATCTGACAATACTTTGCACTTGGTCAGGGAAAGAACGTTTCATAGCACATTCTTGATCCCCCTGGCTTGAAGCCCTCCTAATCTTGGAAAACCAAGGCTAAAAGAGGTCAGATAACTCACACAAAGTCGCAAGTTTAGTTAATGGCGGAGCTGCAATGTCAGCACTCCAAAGGCTTACTGATTCTCTTTCCACTCTACCACTCCTCCTCCCTTGCAGGAGGAGGAACCCATGAGAGAGGCGTATGATAAGGCAAGTGCAAGGGCAGAAAGCATATCCTTGTTAAATGAGAATCCAGGCAAGACACAAACCAGGCACCTTTTAAAAACTAGGTTGCTTCCCTGCAGAATGCTCAGACATCTCATTTCCTATTTGCCCTGTCCACACACACAGACGAGCAGTCATTTCCAAAACTGGATTCACAGATCCAAAGTGACACACAAAACAATCCACTGGGGTGGAAAAAAGAATACAGTAAAAGTTCTATGTATATTAATTTTAATGTAACCCATCAGTACTACTTTTATATATGTTTTATATATACATATAATGCATCGAGATGCATATGTATATAGTTTATACATTAATATACACATATTGAAGATACATGCTCAAGAAGCAATCAGAAAAGTTTAGAGACCACTGGTTTTAAAACAAGCTGTAATGTTCACTGTATAATGTTCACTGCATTCTTGAGTTGCTGCATTCGAATAATTTTTCCCCTGGTTATACAAAACAAAATACATACCCTTATAATTAGTTCTAACTGGTTACCTCCAAAAAAGTTCCAAAAAGCAAAATACACCAGAGATTTACCACAAGGCTCAGAACTGCAGAGCAATGGGCATCACAGGCAATGGCTCAATTTCCATAGCAGAGACAAAGTCCTGATGTCAAAGTTGAGCCACTAGCTAAAACAAAATAATCAGGTTGTTTGTATCTCCTCAGGGCACAAGCGGTAGATTGGATTTCCTTAGGACTAGCCATCTATTTTGAGACTAGAGGACCATATTCACCTCATGAACTGCATTTACTAAAAGAGCAAGAAAATGTTCTGGTTTTTTATTAATTGTTTTAAGATTTTTTTTTGATGTGGACCATTTTTAAAGTCTTTATTGAATTCGTTACAATATTGCTTCTGTTTTATGTTTTGGTTTTTTGGCCCCAAGGCATGTGGGATCCTAGCTCCCTGACCAGGGATCAAACCCACACCCTCTGCATTAGAAGGTGAAGTCTTAACCACTGGACCACCAGGGAAGTCCCAAGAAAATGCTGATAAGTCAGTATTTTATCACTTGTCGGAAAGCATACAGGATGTGTCTGAGAAAAAAAAGAACTGAAATATATGTTGAAATAACCACAGGACAAGTGATGCTAAGAAAATCACAACTAGAGAAAGCCCGCGTGCAGCAACTTAGACCCAATGCAGCCAAAATTAAATAAATAAATAAATAGGATAACCCTACTTACAGCCATGGTGTCCACTGCATTTTGTTGGAAGAATTCTAATATGAGGAATTGCTGAGGGTCACCAGTTCTTCCAAGTGCTGTTGCTTCCAAGTGGAGAGGACCTAAGTTACTTGGAGCCCCTCCAGGTCTGACACCAAACCCAGTCTGATCCACACTTCATGTGTCCTGCTTAGGACTACTTAGAATTGTTTCTCAGAAAGCAGTTTTTGGCTTCTTGGCATCAGAACTTCAAAATCAACTAAAAGAACCTTTTCCTCATGTGAAGTAAAGCCAGTTACAAGCTAGTAAGGTAACAGGGATCAACAAAATCAAAGTTCAAACTAGATATCAGAAACCGTGGGCACAACATGGGCGAGAAGAGATGTGCTCTCTCTCTAATGAGTGAATTAAGGTCTGCAAACAGAACCCACTCTGGCTCCTTTACGAAAAAAAGCAATTTCTAGAAGGGAGTGGGAGTGAGTGTCAGAAAGCCAGGTTTACAGACTGTGCCACCTGGCACAATGCTCCAATTATACCACAGACCTTCCCCCGTGAAGATGCCACAGTTGCCATGCCTGGGCAAGCGACCCGACAGTTTGCCCAGCTGATGCTATTACTGGACCTCAATCCTGCTGTCTCTGCTTCTACACTGGCCAGGCTGGATGCTCCACAGCACCTCTTCTTAATGCCATTAGTTTCTGAATTGAAGTCTCTCGTGAGTGAATCTGGTGAAGGCTAGGTCATGCACCTACCTGCGTTTCAACCACAAGGGAAAGACTAATAACTGACTTCTACCTTGAAGACAAAGAGTCATCATAAATTGGGGGATTTCCCAAACATCAAAAGGTGTTCAAAGTTGCCACCATTTCAAATATGTTTCACGTTGGAAATGAGCTATAGGACCCCACTACCTGGTACTGCCTGACATGTGTGGTAGGACCCAGTGAGACAGTTTCCCACTTGGCCAGACAAAGCTCTTCTCAGTGGGGTTGAATGGTGCCCCTGCATCTTTTAAAAAAGAGTTTAACTTACAACTAGCATGAGGCAGTAGTGTATTAACAGAGAAGTTCTTGTCCAGTGTCAAATTATTAGCCTTTAGCTGTGGAAAATACCTGGTCAAGAGCCTAAGCTAAAGCATAGGATCAGCGCAGAGATTACTTAATTTTGAGGAAATGGATAGATTCATATAAGCAGCTATTTCGATTTAATAAAGCTGCAATTTAAACCCTCCACTGAGGCAAGTTTATGGTGCTACAATTTTTCCTCATTGTGTAAATAAATATCAGGCTACACATATGTAATTATGAAAAGAAAGTCATAAGCACAGAGTCATATGCTGTTTGCTCAGTCTGATACTTGTTGGGTGAAGAACTGTATTATGGCTTTAAGATATATTCCAAGGATTTTTTTATTTTATCATGGCAAAATAGATATTTCTGTCCCCTTCTATTCTCATAAATTATCTGAAAATGGCAGAAAGTGTCAAGAATCAAAACATAAACTTCACCTTTGGTGAAACCAGGAGACAGCTAAACCACAATAAATGAAAACTGAAAGCAAATGGAGAGGAATGGCAAAAAACAAAGAGGAGGATGGTGAAATATTAGTGCCCAGAGATTTGTAACATGGATGATGAACAATGCTATTCACTCACAGAAAGTTTCAAAAGAAAGGCTCGGGACTCACAAGCATGAAGCTTATAAGACAAGGCGGACGTGAAGAGTTGTGGTGAAAACCTCAGAAAATGGATGAGGATTACATGAGGAACAGTTGAACTCTCTCCCTTCCCTAACCCACCACTAACAGAAAAAGAACAATCAGAAAATAAAGATATATTCTTGGTAATTAAAAATACAACAGCTAAAATAAATAACTCACTAGAATAATTAGAAGATACAGCCAAGGAGCCTCATAGAGTGGAGTGAGAGGACTAAATGCTGGACAAAAAACAGAAAGCCAGGGAATGAAAAGATGAATTCAAGAGGTCCAATGTTCCACTAATGGAATTTCCAGAATGAAACAATAAAAGAGCTAGGAGGGAATGATCAAAGAAAGACTACCAAAATTTTTCACTTAACTGAACACAGAAGCCTCTGGATTGAAAGGACCCACCAGCTATACAGCTCATTGAATAAAAACAAGCCCACACCAAGGCACATCATTTTGAAATGTGAAATAATAAATACTTCCAGAGAGGAAAAAATTAGATCACATACAAAGGATAAAAAAGAATGACACTGGGGCTTCCCTGGTGGCACAGTGGTTGAGAGTCCGCCTGCCAATGCAGGGAACACGGGTTCGTGCCCCAGTCCGGGAGGATCCCACACGCTGCGGAGCGGCTGAGCCCGTGAGCCATGGCCACTGAGCCTGCACGTCTGGAACCTGTGCTCTGCAATGGGAGAGGCCACAACAGTGAGAGGCCCGCGTGCCGCAAAAAAAAAAAAAAAAAAAAAAAAGAATGACACTGAACAAGTAATCAACAACATTTAATGTTAGAAACAATGGAACAATCCCTTCAAGTATCTGAAGGAAAATTATTTTAAATTCTAAATCCTACCCCCAAATCAAATTATAAATTAGATGTGAAGGTAGAATAAACACATTTTCACAAGTACAATGCCTCATAAATTTATTTCCCATGTACTTTTCTCAAAAACCACCTAAGGGCTACACTGAAATAAGTGGGAAAAAAATCAAGAAAGAAAAGGATAGGATATAGGAAGCAAAGAATCCCACAAAGACATTCAAAGATAAATCCCAATATAAACCCCAGGATGCCAAGTATAAAGAAGACTAGAGAACACCATTCAGATTGAAACAAGAAGTTGAAAAGGTCCTGCAGAGCATCTTCAAGGGAAAACTAGAATCTGACTGATGACCTCATTCAATTCAAATATGGAAAACTGTATTGAGAAGCCATGGAAGGTTACGAAAACACTTAGCAATGGGTACAAAGAAAACTCAAACAAATGAAGAAATGAGGCAATGATTAACCCCAGGAAAAAAAAATATATTTTTCAAGAAAAGAAATGAAATTTTAGTATGTTATTGTCTCAGCAGTGAACAATTTTTGTATAGTCATAAGAATGTAAACTCTGAGTTCTGATTACCCCAAGCTGTCATATAACTATATTGGAAAGATGGTGTGTAAGGACTCAGAGTGTATGTAGAGAGTGGGGAGACTGGGCAGCAAGTCTGTGTATATGAGAGCTAAATCCTAATCTTCCTTAGTCAAAAGTTGAGACAAAGTCTAAAATTGGTTAATCAAGAGCATAACAACATTTAGAAATATGAAGATAAATATAAAAAGAAGCTACTAAAAGACCATGAAGAATTTACCTTTGGAGAGTAGACCAGATGTCAGGAATTAGGGGGAGAGATTATCATTTTTCATAAGCCTTTTAGCACTCTTCCAATATTTGCTTCTTTTTTGTATTTATTGGATTAAAATTTAAATTACTCTTAGAAAGATATTCTCAGAACCAGAGTTACCACAGTCTTGCAACCATTGGAAAAGCAGCTTAAAGAGCGACAAGGTATTTTACAAAAAGCTGGAGGGGTCAAGTCTGGGCTAAATCCCCCCCAACCAAGGCTCAAAGTTCTTCCCCAGCCTAGTCCCACCCCTGTCCTTGGCATCCCTCTTGGAACCATGCGTGGCTTGGCCTCATGCAGACTCACTTCACAGACCTTGCTTCCCGCCTGGGCTCTCACATTGAGCTATAGATTGAACCTGGTGCACTGTCACATGCTCCCTCCACCACGGCCTGCACCCTGCAGTTTTTACACCTCTGAGAGACACTGGGTGCTAAGGAAGGTGACGGTGTAAAGCCATAAGTCGAATCTGTGGCCAGGAAGGATAGATAGCCCAAGACTGAAAAGGTGGGAAACAGTCTTCTGAGAAATCCATCCAAAATGCCTAGCAGCATATTTCTTGCTTAAAGCTTTTCAGAAATCACTAAAATTTTGTGATTTTTTTTTTTTTCTTTCTCCATAATGGCTTAAAGGCTCCTCCTGGGGTCTTCATTAAGTATCTGATCCTGGGCTATCCATCTCAGTAAATCTCAGTAAATCTCAAATAGCATTAAATTACATGCAAGGAAGAATGTTCTGATCTATGCAATGAAAAGCAACTAGAATTTTTGCCTATCTTATTGAAATTAATGTCCGAAGTTTAGGGGATTTCTGTTTGTTAATAAACTTTATATCATGTAAATAGGAACATCCTGCCTAACAGTATTCCTCCAAGACCTGCTGGACACAGGAGCATTAGCAGATGTGAGGGTGGCTCTATGATCTACTGCATTCTCTGGGAGTGGAAGACATCAAGAAGGGCTGACAAAACAGCCTGGGAAAGGAACCCTCGCTCTTGGTTAGTGAGGCCCTTACACTACATAAGATCAAACCTGGGATAAAATGATAATGTAACATGGCATACAATGTAACGTTGGCTCCAGTCTCATATACTATCTCAGCACTTGTTTGTGGAGTGAGTACAAATCCCACTCCTGGTGTGAGCAGAGGTCCGGAGCCCAAATCTCAAGGTTACACCCATTTGATGCACCCAGCTAGTGGCAGAATTTATCATTGTTAGGAAAGCACCTTTCTCCTTCGTTTTTCTGGTCCCAAATCTCATGCAGAGATCTAACTAAGTCTTGCAGTTGACCCAGACTGATTGTTTTAAGCTCTGGCCCATAGCTGGTTTATACAGAGTTTTGCTGGGGCACAACCCCTCTCTGAGAAGCCTTCGTGGGGACATCAGTATTAGATTTGTTAACGCTTACTTCTCATTTACTAGTTTCACATATTCATTCCATAAATGTTCAAGTACTTTAAATGTGAGTACCGAGATGAAAACGACATTAACTGCCTTCAATGGGTTCTCAGTCTAGTGAGGGAGACAGACTTCAAACAATAGGGTATGCGAGTGTGCTAATAGGACTACACACGGGAATAATTAGCATCAGAGGAGGGACAAAGAATCTCGTGAGGAGGGATCAGGGAAGAATTCCTGAACTACTGTGTTCAAAACTAAGATATTCTAAAGCGTTCTAGAGAGAAGAGATAGAATGTGAAAAGGGCAAACAAGAAAGGGAGGTTATGGCCAGGTTGAAGATCTGAGAGTAAACTGGGTTGTCTAAAGCACACGGCACAGTGCTGGGAGATAAAAGATTTCGAGCAGGAGAAGTCTGTATACCATGCTAAGAATTCGGGCTTTATTCTATTAGAGATGGGAAGTCAAATGGCTAAGAAATTCAGAATTACATTTTAGATCACTGTAGCATCAATGTGAAAGATAAATTTTAGTGAGGGATAGAAAAAGAGATTGAGAGTGTAAGCGGGGAGCTGAATTAGGAGGTAAAATGGAAAACAAAACAAACAAACAAAAACAAAGTCTAAGATGATGATATTGTGGGTAGAGATGACAGAGAGACTTCAAATTTATCCACAACAGGACTATTTCTCACTCCTCCACTGCCACTGAAACAGCACATAAAACACTGACCAGCTTAAACTGGTTTTGCCTCCTTATATAGGCTGTTAATTAATCAAACTGAAACAGCAGGCAACTTCTTAAATAGGTTGATTGATTAATCAAACCTTAAGTTATTTTACAGAGACAGCAATGCACATGTGCAAGACAGGAACCCAGGTCTCCAGGCTGACCCCCTAACCAAGAATCTTCAGTCTGGGGAGCTCAAAGAATAGCAGTGTCGCCACCCCATCCCTTTATGAAGCAAGAAGTCCTTCAATAAGGAAAATCAGGTTTCCAGCAGCATGAGTACCATCTATGGACTCATTAGAGACTAGGCAATCAGCTTCCAAGTTTGAAATCATCTAACCCCTTAAATTGCACCCCAACCCTGGATGGAATAGACAGATTTGAGCCCTGCCTCCTCTCCCTGACGTCGACTTCGCAATAAAGCTCTTTTTTTTTTTTTTCCTCAAAAGCGGGTGCCATAGTATTAGATTCTATGCCTGTCGGGGCAGGGGCGGGGGGGGTGGGCAGCGACCCCTTGCTGGGTAACACTGCCACACCGGGGCAAGCCATTATTATCTCTTGACTGGATTTTCACAAAAGCCTCCCAGCTGGTCTCCCCATTTTCCTTGTTGTTTTGCTTTCAACCATTCTCATTCAGCAACCAAAATGAGTCTGTTGAAACTTAGATCTGATTATGTAACTCCCCTGATCAAAATCCTCCAGTGGCCTTCAATCATGCTGCAAACACAAACCAAAGCCCTTTTAATGGCCCTTAAGGCCACACAGACTTGTCCCCCATCACCTCTCTGATCTCTTCTACTACGCATCTCCAAAACCAAGCACCACTCTTGACTTAGAGATTTTTCCCTTTTTCTGGAATGGTTTCCCCCAAATATTTCTTTTCTCACCTCCTTCACATCTACTCAAATGCCACCTTCTCCAAGAGGGTTCCCTGAGCACCTTCTAGAAAATTGCAACCCCCAACACTCCCTATTCCCCTTCCCTGTTTAATTTTGTCTATGGCTCTTATTATCTACTAATATGCTGTATAATATTTTGCTTAATTCTTTTGTTTCTCATCTGTGCCCTTCCCCTAATCTTGGCCTGTAAGTTCCATGTGGGTAGGAATTTTTATCTAGTTTTGGTCATTGCTGCATACCTGCAGTACCTAGAATGATGCCTGGTACATAGCAGGTACTCAATAAATATGTATTAAATGAATAAACATCTAGGAAGTGAAATCAAGGGGACTTGTTGGTTGATAAAACATAAGGGTTAGGAAAAGGAAAGAGTCTGGGTTGCCTTACAGGTTTCCTGTTTGTCTTACTGGGAAGATAGTGATACCATTTAGTAAGACAGGAACCAGAGGGAGATGTAATTAGTACTATTTTTGACAGATTGACCTGGGGATACAAGTGGACCCTTTGTGCCAGTTATCAATTTATTGAGCCCCTAAGTCCACCCTTCTTTGCTTTGTGTACTGGAGCCAGACCCTGTAGAAACATCTCCTTTGCTAGCTGATTCAATGTTAGGCTTTGTCAACAGAGAGCACTGGGGGGACACTGTGAGGCCATAGCAGCAGAAGTGAATCAGTATGTAGAAGCCCCAGGAGCATTCACCCCAGAATGCCTCTCAGACCAGCTCCAACCCTGGGCGCTCCAGCAAACTTTTCCATCACTATATGTTCCTCTGGCAGCCATGCCCTCTCCAAAGAGGCCTGAACTTCAGCCCTGGAAAGGAGGAGCATAGCTTTTTGAAATTCTTAATTTCTTACCTTTTTGCTCTTCCACAGACCTGGAGGTAGTAGCTGCATTCTGCATTTAATAATTTTCGACCTTTAGAGACTTCTGCTTCCCTTCAAGTAGTTAATCACCTTTTACCAGTTAACAGTTTTTTATATTAAATGTTCTCTTATTTAAATTGCTGGCGTATTTTCTATCTCCTAACTGCACCCTGACCAATACAACATCCAAGTGGAGATGCCTCTTAACGAGCTATAGATGCAGCTTTAAAGAGAGATTTAAACAAGAGATTTATATTTGGAAGTTTCCAGAATACTGCTGGAATTTAAACCAGAGTAGATGATTAATCATAGAAAGTATAAACAGTAAAGACATAAGGGGCTAATGAAGGAGCCCTGGGTCACCATCACTGTGGCAGGTGGGGGGAGGGGGGGCGTTAGGAAAAGAGTAAAATTGGAAATTGAGGGAAAGGGGGAATTGGGAAAGTCAAGTGGAGAATTAAGAAAGAGCTGAGAAGTGTTTGTCTCAGAGGTAGAAAGAAAATCAGGAGAAGCCAGAGGCAGAGAGAGTTTTGAAGAGAGTTTGATCAATAATGCAAATACTACAGGAAACTAAATTAAGTTAACTGGAAACATAAAATGAAGTTAGGAGTAATCGTTTCAAGAACAATTTTAGTACAGTGATTTGAGAACTCAATAAAAAGAGAGGAAATAGGCATGACAAATGTAAACCACTCTTTTACTAAACTTAAAAGATTAGGCTGCTATGATGTGCAAAAGCTTTTAAGTTTCATTAGGTCCCATTTGTTTATTTTTGTTTTTATTTCCATTTCTCTAGGAGGTGGGTCAAAAAGGATCTTGCTGTGATTTATGTCACAGAGTGTTCTGCCAATGTCTTCCTCTAAGAGTTTTATAGTGTCTGGCCTTACATTTAGGTCTTTAATCCATTTTGAGTTTATTTTTGTGTATGGTGTTAGGAAGTGTTCTACTTTCAATCTTTTACATGTAGCTGTCCAGTTTTCCCAGCACCACTTATTGAAGAGGCTGTCTTATCTCCATTGTATATTCTTGTCTCCCTTATCACAAATAAGGTGACCATAGGTGTGTGGGTTTATCTCTGGGCTTTCTATCCTGTTCCATTGATCTATATTTCCGTTTTTGTGCTAATACCATACTGTCTTGATTACTGTAGCTTTGTAGCATAGTCTGAAGTCAGTGAGCCTGATTCCTCCAGCTCCGTTTTTCTTTCTCAAGATTACTTTGGCTGTTCGAGGTCTTTTGTGTTTCCATACAAATTGTGAAATTTTTTGTTCTAGTTCTGTGAAAAATGCCATTGGTAGTTTGATAGGGATTGCATTGAATCTGTAGATTGCTTTGGGTAGTATAGTCATTTTCACAATGTTGATTCTTCCAATCATACAGAGTGAAGTAAGTCAGAAAGAGAAAAACAAATACTGTATGCTAACACATATATATGGAATCTAAAAAAAAAAAAAAAAAAAAGGTTCTGATGAACCTTGGGGCAGGACAGGAATAAAGACACAGACATAGAGAATGGACTTGGGGACACAGGGAGGGGGAAGGGTAAGCTGGGATGAAGTGAGAGGGTAGCATGGACATATACACACTACCAGATGTAAAATAGATAGCTAGTGGGAAGCAGCTGCGTAGCACAGGGAGATCAGCTCGGTGCTTTGTGACCACATAGAGGGGTAGGATAGGGAGGGTGGGAGTGAGAAGCAAGAGGGAGGGGATATGGGGATATATGTATACATATAGCTGATTCACTTTGTTATACAGCAGAAACTAACACAACATTGTAAAGCAATTATACTCCAATAAAGACGTTAAAAAAAAAAAGGATTAGGCTGCTCAAGAGGTAGTTGCTGGCATAGCAGCTCCACAAAAGCATCAGTGTCTCATAGCCCTCCTGGCTTTCTGCCTCCCTGTCCTCCACAGGTTGCCATGGTTTTAACATGGCTGCTGAACCCC
>NW_006777801.1:489491-511772 GCF_000442215.2 Lipotes vexillifer
GCTGAACCCCTGGATTTCATATTCTTGTTCCAGAAGGAAGGGGAAAAAGAGGAAGGAGAGCACCAAAAGACTTAAGCTTGTGTTTACTTGGGGAAAAAATTATATCATGTCACCACTTCTAGCTATGAGAGGCTGACAAATCAAATTTTTACCTTTTTATTACCTGTATAGTATAGTCAGGCAAGAAAGAAAGAAGTTGAGTTGGCCACGTGACCTCCAGCTGCTGTTAACTCTGGGGGCGGGGTGGTGGTGGTGGTGACAGGGGGTCCTTGCAAACAGTCCTCTAGGGGGCACATCAAGGGCAGGTGGGTGGGGCGACGCCCAGCTGGGCGTGGACATCGCTACGCCTTGTGGATGCGCCGGGATCGCGGCTTACCGGCACTTAACCGCCTCAGGTGTCTCTGCGGGACCGTCTGCTGCGCCTTGACCTGCCCGGGCCGCGGGTGTGGAAGGGAGGACGCCGGGGACCCCAGAAGTGGGGAAATGCCGAGTGGATGAAAGGCTCTTGCTGCTCCAGCCAGGAGTCAGGACTCTGCCTCTGAGGTGGGAGAGCCAACTTCAGGACACCCGTCCAAAAGAGACCTCCCAGCTCCATGTAATATCAAACGGCGAGAATCTCCCAGAGATCTCCATCTCAACACCAGCACCCAGCTTCACTCAACGACCAGCAAGCTACAGTGCTGGACAACCTATGCCAACCATATAGCAAAACAGGAACACAACCCCACCCACTAGCAGAGAGGCTGCCTAAAATCATAATAAGTCCACAGACACCCCGAAACACACCACCAGACGTGGACCTGCCCACTAGAGAGACAAGATCTAGCCTCATACACCACAACACAGACACTAGTCCCCTCCACCAGGAAGCCTACACAACGCACTGAACCAACCTTAGCCACTGGAGACAGACATCAAAAACAACGGGAGCTACGAACTTGCAGCCTGCAAAAAGGTGAACCCAATCACAGTAAGATAAGCAAAATGAGAAGACAGAAAAACACACAGCAGATGAAGGAGCAAGATAAAAACCCACCAGACCTAACAAATGAAGAGGAAATAGGCAGTCTACCTGAAAAAGAGTTCAGAATAATGATAGTAAAGATGATCCAAAATCTTGGAAATAGAATGGACAAAATGCAAGAAGCAGTTAACAAGGACCTAGAAGAAATAAAGATGAAACAGACAATGATGAACAACACAATAAATGAAATGAAAAATACTCTAGATGGGATCAATAGCAGAATAAATGAGGCAGAAGAACGGATAAGTGACCTGGAAGATAAAATAGTGGAAATAACTACTGCAGAGCAGAATAAAGAAAAAAGAATGAAAAGAACTGAGGACAGTCTCAGAGACCTCTGGGACAACATTAAACGCACCAACATTCGAATTATAGGGGTTCCAGAAGAAGAAGAGAAAAAGAAAGGGACTGAGAAAATATTTGAAGAGATTATAGTTGAAAACTTCCCTAATATGGGAAAGGAAATCGTTAATCAAGTCCAGGAAGCACAGAGAGTCCCATACAGGATAAATTCAAGGAGAAATACGCCAAGACACATATTAATCAAACTGTCAAAAACTAAATACAAAGAAAGCATATTAAAAGCAGCAAGGGAAAAACAACAAATAACACACAAGGGAATCCCCATAAGGTTAACAGCTGATCTCTCAGCAGAAACTCTACAAGCCAGAAGGGAGTGGCAGGACATACTGAAAGTGATGAAGGAGAAAAACCTGCAACCAAGATTACTCTACCCAGCAAGGATCTCATTCAGATTTGATGGAGAAATTAAAACCTTTACAGACAAGCAAAAGCTGAGAGAGTTCAGCACCACCAAACCAGCTTTACAACAAATGCTAAAGGAACTGCTCTAGACAAAAACACAAGAGAAGGAAAAGTCCTATAATAACGAACCCAAAACAATTTAGAAAATGGGAATAGGAACATACATATCGATAATTACCTTAAATGTAAATGGACTAAATGCTCCCACCAAAAGACACAGATTGGCTGAATGGATACAAAAACAAGACCCATATATATGCTGTCTACAAGAGACCCACTTCAGACCTAGAGACACATACAGACTGAAAGTAAGGGGATGGAAAAAGATATTCCATGCAAATGGAAACCAAAAGAAAGCTGGAGTAGCAATTCTCATATCAGACAAAATAGACTTTAAAATAAGGACTATCAGAAGAGACAAAGAAGGACACTACATAATGATTAAGGGATCGATCCAAGAAGAAGATATAACAATTGTAAATACTTATGCCCCCAACATAGGAGCACCTCAATACATAAGGCAAATACTAACAACCATCATTTATGATGTGCAGAGAATATGTGTGTGGAGGGCAGGGAGGGAGGGGGCAGGAAGAACAAAGAGAGAAGCGTTATATTTATGCGAATATATAAAGGGCTGTCGTGTGAGAAAAGGGAATGGAATATTTTCTATATAATTCCAGAGGAAAAGGCAGATAATGATATATACACTTGTGTGATTCTTCGATAAACGTGTAGACAGTTAATCTGTAAGCTCTGTGAGGGCACAAACCGTCGCCTAGTTTGCTTACCACTCTAACTTCAATAGTTGTAGGAATGAAGAACTTTATTACAGAAAGCATTGATCTGAGTTGGAAGAGCATTACTGTTAAGACAGTGAGCATTTGGTGACTTGCCCAGACGAAGGAGCCAAAAAATATTTTAGCTGACAAACTCTTTTCAGGTTTACGCATGCCCACAAGAGTCTTTAATATATCACATGAAGTGAGAACAAGAAAATCTGCGGGGGGAAAGATGCTGAAAAAGAAATTTAAAATGCCACTAATGAGGAGTTTCCTTCTGAGTCAAAAAATGCCAATGGCAGGCACAGCCACAAGGCTGGGCTTTAAATGCTTTCACACCTACAAACCCAGAGAGGCCACTCCAAACAACAACATTCCCACCCAAAGTGGGGCCTGAAAGAAAGCAATCAGGTGACCACAGTGCTGACTCACCACGCTCTCATCCTCCATATCATTGGCTGAGAGGGTCCAGAGCTTGGCAGCTGCAGGGTCCATAGCAGGCTTCCCTGAATCCAACCAATGAAAGAAAACAAGCTCCAGAAAAGCAGCTGGAAACAAACTCCAAGCACATGTAAGTGCTTTCTACTGAGGCTGTGCAGGGAACACACTGGACCTGGGTTCAAGGCCCAGCTCTATCACTTATAAAGGCATGAGAGGGACCCATCACTTTATGGCAATAAAAGCCATCATTTGTTAAGCTTTGTGCCAGATACTACATTAAACATTTTACATACATGATCTAATTTAGTCCTGCTCACCACCTTATGAGGAAAGTTCTTGTCATCCTAATTTTATAAATGAGGAAAGAGGTTTAGATACTTAGGCCAGTTACACCCAGCCACAAATACACAAGTACAGACAGAGTCTACCTAACGCTTTTAACTTCCACTCCATATTGCTTTCTCCTCCTTCTCTTAGTTCCCATCCCTAGAACATGGGGCTAATAGGATTCCCTATGCCCACTGCAGGAGATTTGAATATGAAACAAGAAACTGTACCAAAAAGCATTATAAATAGCAAAGCTCCGGTCTCATGTAGACCTGTTACAGACAAGAAAATGGGCTCAAGAGCTGATGGCGGTGGCGTAACAACAAATCAGTAGCAAATCACACCTCCTGATTCTCTCTCTGGGCCCGAAAGAGCTGAGGGTTCAGTGTGGGCCAGTCCACGAATGGGCCTTGGCGGGTAAGTGCACCCCCCAGAGATCACTGTCACACTGGATGCTCAGATCTCCCACAGGGCAGGCCATCTAAGCTGCTCCTACCCATTCTGGAACTGTGACTCCAAAGGTTAGGATGCTAAAGGATTTCTTGAAGATTTAGGCTGGACAGTCAAAACAGAGCAGTGTGAATACCTGTAAATTTTTGCATACCTCACAGCTAGGACAATTTTTCTCAACTCAGGCATTAAAAAATAGTGATAGGAAGGGTGAGAATGGTGAAAAAGGGTGGAGTGCAATCTTCTGAGAGGAGATATTTTTATAAGTGTCTTAAGATCCTCAAAGAAAAGCTGAATTCAGTGGCACAGAGAAAAGGACACATGGGAAGAGGAATAGCACACTCTTATCCGCCATGACCGTCACTGTGAGGTCTTCTGAGGGTAAATGTCATAATTCTGGGGTCTGGAAAGACTTCATTAACTAATGAAACTATGGGAGTCTGACCTCTAGTATCTGGAGACCTCAGTGTCCTCTGGTGCAGAAGAAGGGGCTGAACTAGGTAATATCTACGCATCATTTCAGTATTGGATCCGAATATGCCCAGAACAACAGTACATTAAGCATTCTTCCACTTGGAAATGAGGGAAATTAAGGAAGGGAATGATCCTCTAAAGATATCACCACCTCATTCAGATCTCTGGCTCAGTTTTTAATACGGCTTTTCAGGCC
This sequence comes from Lipotes vexillifer, assembly GCF_000442215.2. Taxonomy (NCBI): domain Eukaryota; kingdom Metazoa; phylum Chordata; class Mammalia; order Artiodactyla; family Lipotidae; genus Lipotes; species Lipotes vexillifer. The sequence goes on from NW_006777801.1 coordinate 493,951, forward strand.
CACTCAGACAGAACAATATCCCTAGGCCAGTCTCACCGGAAGACTTCTTGGTAGTAGAAAGCTTAAGTTGACTAGAAGAACCCACTTCAAAATTGGGCTTTTTTCCTGTGATCTGCACAGAGAGCAGGCTGTCACTGTGGTAACCCAGGTGTTCTCGGACAGACTGAATCTCCTCGGGGCTCAAGAACTTGCGCTGCAGCTGAAATTCAAGATATCAGAGGATTAGGCCACGCTTTTTCTACCGTATGGTGGTGTACTATGTCCCCCTCACAGGTGTCAAACGCTCACGTCTGCAGTAAGCGCATGACAGCAGGAGATCGCAGACGTTGCCTCGTGCCACACGTTCGGTTTCTCACTGATCAGGACCCTGGAGTGTAACTTCTGTCTACGTGTTTATGTTGAGCCTGCCCCTTGGAGAGTTTTATCAAATATCTGTCTATTAGGTACAAGGCACTGTGCGAGGCATTGTGGAGATTGTAATGATTATGATTATCAAGATGAATCGGACATGCTGAAGAGGCTGTTGAATGGAATCGAAGCCTGTGGCGGGGGAGCATGCCCACAGTAAAGATGCTAGAAATGAAATACGCAGTAGAGAAAGAGAACCACGGGGGGAGGGAAATGCTTTCTATGTTCCTTGGGAAGAAGCAGCAGACAGGAAAGGTCGGGAAGAAGCTGGGGGTGCTACCTCTATGTCCGACAATTATGGAACCGCTACATAAACCACAGTCCATCTAGAGCACTGAACGCCGTTCCATAATTAGTAAGAAAGTGGGTCAATACACTAAGATGGATAATGTCAAAGACAGCTAAAGGTGGGGGAAAGAGCTAGTGACTGAACACTGTATACATACGACCTTATTTACATTAAAAAATGTGTATACACACACACAAAACACACTTGTAAATACATAAAAAGAAGTCCGAACAGCCACACCAAAAAATGTATTGGTGGCTCCCGCTGGGGAGGAAAGTGTAAGCAAGGCCTGAGATGTCACTTTATATTCTTCAGTCTTAACTGAATTTTTATGAACATCCCATATTTTGGAATAAAAGATGGAAGAACTTTAACTAAAGAGAAAAATAAGAAAGGGTAGGTGTGAAGAAACTGAGGCCCTAGGTCATGTACAGATCAATGGTATAACAGCTATTGTGGTATAACACTTCTCACACAAGAAAATTTCAGCATTGGAGAAGAATGGAGAACCATAAATACCTCTATTTAATGTTAATATTTCTAATGAATTGTCAGAAAAGGATTTCCCCCTCCAACCTATTCTAGCCTCCCACCCAAAAGCTGAGGAAAATACAGGCAACTGCCCTTCACTTAGGCCTAAGATTCGTGTCCACTAAGAGATGCCTCAGTGGTCACCACTAGTACTGAGACCAAAATATGTCCCAACCCACATGGGCCCAAGCTGAGTCTCTTCAGAGGAGATTGATTTCAGAGGTTTCGTCCTTCGAGGCATCTGGTTTCTCCCATGCAGAGCCCTTCTCAACTTGTTTCCTAGTTGAGTGACACTGATCACCTCACCTTCAGGGTTGTTATTTCTCCCAGATTCTCTCTGTATCGTCTGACAAAAGAGATACTGGGTTTAGTCACCCAAGGCTTAAATTCCCAGCAAAGAAGGTCGTCTACAAACATACCTCTTTTACTTCCACAAGACCAGAAAGAGTCAGGGCTGAACACAGCTTAGATGCCGTCTTCACTTTGCTATTGTTAACTGCTAAGAGGAAAACCCCAGTTAATAGCTTTATAGGCCAAAGCAGGAAAAATAATAAAGGCTCTCTCCTATTCAGGTCAGCAGGCATTAAAACAACAATAACCTATTCTGTTCAATATATATATATTTTAGTGATAATATTTTAATTGGACAACTCCTTTTGGTTGTTCAAAGTGCTCTTACTGATGCTCTTAAGTGTCATATAACCGTCTCGGTTCTTTGTGGCTGTCTGGAGGGGTGGGATAGGGAGGGTGGGAGGGAGGGAGACAAAGAGGGAAGAGATATGGGAACATATATATATGTATAACTGACTCACTCTGTTATAAAGCAGAAACTAACACACCATTGTAAAGCAATTATACCCCAATAAAGATGTTAAAAAAAAGAAAGAAAGAAGTTGAAAATAGAGATTGAGAGGGAGACAAAGAGGGAAGAGATATGGGAACATATGTATATGTATAACTGATTCACTCTGTTATAAAGCAGAAACTAACACACCATTGTAAAGCAATGGTACCCCAATAAAGATGTTAAAAATAAATAAATAAATAAAATATTAAAAAAAAAAAGAAAGAAAATAGAGATTGAGATAGGTAACCTGAAAGGTCTATCAGAATCCTAACTAAGCAAGAGAAGGGAAGAAAAGGTGAAGAGTTTCCTTTAATGTTTGAAGGGAACTAAAATGAGAACTCACAAAAGAAAATCGTGAGGATTTGCTTCTGGGTGGCAAAGAAAACAAAGCTGAGATTGGAGGCTTCGAATTCACAGGGCACTCATCCTCAACTTGGGGACAAGTTTCACATAAAATTACGGAAATAAGAAGGTGATTAATTCATCAGAGTGAAAAGGTTTGTAAAGTAGGTGTGGCCAAAGGATTTGAGGTAAGGGAGTCACAGGTACATGCAAAACTGTGTTATGATGGACTGCAGGCCCTTTCTAAAGAAGACAGGGAAGCTAGAATGGGGCTGGTAGTTTCAGAATGAAGGGAGGAATCTAGGGACTGGAGAACTTGATGAGGTCAAAGACTAGATGTAAACACAGTAAGAGAGAGAAAAACCTGGAAGGGTAAGAGGCTGTGGACAGAAAACAAATGGGGACTTAGGATGTTAAAGGTAAATCACCTCTGGATGATGACAGAGGGACTGAAGTTGAGTATGGATGAAAGCCTTGGTGTTAAGTCAAGGACAATAAGGGTGCATATTGTAAGGGTCATCTGTATGAGCACTGCCCAGGATGATGCAAGAAATGGGGTACCTAATTCAAGTACTGTACTGAATCCATAGATGTTTTGGGCGTGTGAATAACAGCCCAAATGGGAGTAGAGAGTGATATATGTGGACTGTGTCTCCTGAAAGGAAATTTTATCAAAAGATGGAGAATCTTATTAACTTGTAAGAGACCAACAATAAAATGTAGTTAAAAATTTTGATCCTAGTTTAAAGAAAAATATTTAAATATTTGTACAAAACCCATATAATGCTGCCCATTAACTTCTGTTACATATTTCCAATAATCTAAATGCTACAAAATCAATTTTCAATTAGTCATTCATTTATCACATATATTTGAGTATCTACTACATACAAGGTACTACAGCAGAACAAAACTTGAGAGGAACGAGTACTGAAATGAACTTTCAGAGGCCAAGATTTCAGAACTGGTCTGCTTATAACTAGTTGTATGGTTTGTGCATATTTCAATTTCTTTGGGCCTCAGTTTATATTTACTGTAAATTGAGCTGCTTTATATCAAATTAATTATCTCTAAGAGTAAATTGTGTGTTTTATATCTATCCATTACCTTATTTTTGGTCTTTTCACTGTTCATTTTTTTAAATTTACAGATCTTATTCATTTTTTACCAACTATCCTGCTAATTTCCTTTTTTTAATTGAAGCATATTTGATTTAAAGTATTAGTTTCAGGTATACAAGATAGTAACTCAAAAATTTTTATAGATTATACTCCATTTAAAGTTATTACAAACTAAAGGGTACATTTCCATGTGCTGTACAATATATCCTTGTTGCTTATTTATTTTATACATAGTAGTTTGTACCTCTTAAACCCTACCCTTACCTTGCCCCTCCCCACTTCCATCTTCCCACTGGTAACCATTAGTTTGTTCTCTATACCTGTGAATCTGTTTCTGTTTTGTTATATTCATTTGCTTGTTGTATTTTTTAGATTCCACATATAAATGATATCATACAGTATTTGTCTTTCTCTGACTTATTTCACTTAGCATAATGCCCTCCAAGTCCATCCATGCTGCTGCAAATGGCAGAATTTCATTCTTTTTAATGGCTGAGTAATACTTCATTGTATATATAGACCACATCTTCTTTATCCATTAATCTGCTGATGGGCACTTAGGTTGCTTACATATCTTGGTTATTGTAAATGATGCTATAAACACTACAGTGCATGTATCTTTTGAATTAGTGTTTTTGTTTTCTTCAGATATATACCCAGGAATGGAATTGCTGGATCATATGGTAGTTCTATTTTTAGTTTTTTGAGAAACCCCCATACTGTTTTCCACAGTGGCTACACCAGTTTACATTCCACCAACAGGGTACTAGCATGCCCTTTCCTCCACATCCTTGCTAACATTTATTATTTGTAGACTTTTTGTAATGAAGTATAGTTAATTTACAATGTTTTGTTAGTTTCAAGCATACAGCAAAGTGATTCAGTTACACACACACATATATTATACATATATATAATATTCTTTTTCAGATTCTATTCCATTATAGGTTATTACAAGATACTGAATATAGTTCCCTGTGCTATATAGTAGGTCCTTGTTGTGTATATATTTTATACATAGTAGTGTGTATATGTTAATCCCAAACTCCTAATTGTAGACATTTTTATGATAGAAATACTGAAATGTGTGAGGTGATGTCTAATCATAGTTTTGATTTGAATTGCTCTGATGATTAGTGATATTGAGCAACTTTTCATGTGTCTGTTGGCCATCTGTTTATCTTCTTTAGAGAAATATCTATTTGGGTCTTCTGCCCATTTTTTTAATTGGGTTGTATGTTTTTGGAATATTGAGTTGTATGAGCTGCTTATATATTTTGGATGTTAACCAGTTATCAGTCATATGATTTTCAAATATTTTCTCCCATCCAGGAGGTTGTCTTTTCCTTTTGTTGATGGTTTCCTTTACTGTGCAAAAGCTTTTAAGTTTAATTATTTTCCCATTTCTTTATCTTTGCTATTGTTTCTTTTGCCTTAGGAAACAGATCAAAAAAATATTGTTATGTTTATATCAAAGAATGTTCTGCTGATGTTCTCTTCTAGTTTTATGGTTTCAGGTCTTACATTTAGGTCTTTAATCCATTTTGAGTTTATTTTTGTATGTGGTGTGAAAAAATGTTATAATTTCTTTATTTTACATATAGCTGTCCAGGGTTCCGAGCACCACTTATTGAAGAGACTGTCTTTTCTCCATTGTATATTCTTGCCTCCATTGTCATAGGTTAATTGACCATAAGTATATGGGTTTATTCCTGGGCTCTCTATTCTATGCCATTTATCTATGTGTCTGTTTTGTGGCCAATACCATGCTGTTTTGACTACTGTAGCTTTGTAGTATAGTCTGAAGTCAGGGTGCGTGATACCCATATTTCTTCTTTTTTCTCAACATTGCTTTGGAAATTTGGAGTCTTTTGTGGTTTATATAAATTTTATGACTATTTGTTCTAGTTCAGTGAAAAATGTCATGAGTATTTTTTAGGGATTGCATTAAACCTGTAGATTGTTTTGGGTAGAATGGCCATTTTAAGAATATTAATTATTCTGATCCATGAACACCAGATATCTTCCCCTTTCTTGGTACCATTGCCAATTTCCTTCATCAATGTTTTATAGTTTTCAGAGTACAGGTTTTTCATCTACTTGGTTAAGTTAATTTCTAGGTATTTTATTCTTTTCAATGTGATTTTAAATGGGATTGTTTTCTTGCTTTCTCTTTATGATAGTTAATTATTAGTGTAGAGAAAAGCAACAGATTAATGTATATTAATCTTGTCTCCTGCAACTCTACAGAATTCATTTATTTTTTTCTAATAGCTTTTTGGAAGAGACTTTAGGGTTTTCTATATATGGTATCATGTCATCTGCAAGTAGTGACAGCTTTACTTCTTCCCTTCCAATTTGGATGCATTTCATTTCTTTTTTTCTCTGATTGCTGTGGCTAGGATTTCCAATATTATGTTAAACAGAAGTGGTGAGAATGGACATCCTTGCATTGTTCCTGATTTCAGGGGAAACACTTTCAGCTTTTTGCCACTGAGTATGATGTTAGCTGTGGGTTTGTCATAAATGGCCTTTATTATGTTGAGATATGTTCCCTCTATATCAACTTTGATGAGAGTTTTTATCATAAATGTTAACATTAAAATTTTTCAAATGCCTTTTCTGTGGCTACTGAGATAATCATTGATTTTTATCCTTCCTTTTGTTAATGTGGTATATCATATAGATCAATTTGTGGATACTGAACCATCTCTGGAACCAGGAATAAATCCCACTTGATCATGGTGTGTTACCCTTTTTATATATTGCTGAATTTGGTTTGCTAATATTTTGTTAAGAATTTTTGCATCTATAGATAGACAGATATTGGCCTGTAATGTTCTTTTCTTGTAGTTCTTTGTCTGGTTTTATCTGAGTAATGGTGGCCTCAGCAAATAAATTTGGGAGTGTCCCCTCCTCTTCAATTTTTTGGAATAGTTTGAGAAGGATAAGTTCTTCTTTATACGTTTGGTACAATTCTCCTATGAAGCTATCCAGTCCTGGATTCTTGTTTACTGGGAGTTTTTTAAATTACAAATTCAATTTCACTGCTAGTGATTAGTCTGTTTATTGTCTGTTTCTTCCTGATTCTGTCTTGGCAGGTTGTATGTTTCTAGAAATTTGTCTATTTCTTCTAGGTTGTTCAGTTTGTTGGCATATAATTGTTTGCAGTATTCTCTTATGATTTTTTGTATCTCTGGGGTATTGGTTATTATTTGTCCTCTTTCATTTATTTTGTTTATTTGGGTCCTCTCTCTGTTCTTCTTGATGAGGCTGGCTAAAGTCTTATCAATTTTTTTTATCTTTTCAAATAACCAGCTCTTGATTTCATTGATCTTTTCTATTTTTTCCCTCTAATTTATTTATTTCTTCTCTGATCTTTATTATTTCCTTCCTTCTGTTGATTTTGGGCTTTGTTTGTTCTTTGTTTTCTAATTTCTTTATATGGTAGGTTAGGTTTTTTGTTTGAGATTTTTCTTGTTTCTTGAGGTAGGCTATATTGCTATAAACTTCCCTCTTAGAACTGCTTTTGCTGCATCCCATAGGCTTTGGAAATTTGTGTTTTCATTTTCATTTTTCACATGGCTTTTTTCTGATTTCCTCTTTGAGTTCCTCATTGACCTTTTGGTTTTTTAGTAGCATTTTGTTTAGTCTCCATGTGTTTGTGTTTTTCCCATTTTTCTTCCTGTAATTAAATTTTAGTTTTATACCACTGTGGTTGAAAAATGCTTGATATAATTTCTATCCTCTTAAATTTGTTGTGGCCTACTATATATATATCCTGGAGGACATTCCATGTGCACTTGAAATGAATGTGTATTCTGCTATTTGGGGATGGAATGTCCTGTAGATATCCATTAAGTGCAAATGGTCTAATGTGTCATTTAAGACCACTATTTCCTTGTTGATATTGTCTGGATGGTCTGTCTAATGATGGAAGTGGGGTGTTAAAGTCCCCTACTATCATTGTATTATTGTCCCTTTATGTCTGTTAATATTTGCTTTATATATTTAGGTGCTCCTATATTAGGTGCATATATGTTAACAAGTGTTATATCCTCTCTTGTATTGATCCCTTGATCGCTTTATCATTATAAAATGGCCTTATTTATCTTTTGTTATAGAATTGGTTTTAAAGTCTATTTTGTCTCATATGAGCATTGTTATACCTGCCTTCTTGTCATTTCCATTTGTATGAAATATCTTTTCCATTCCCTCACTTTCAGACTGTGTGTTTTCAGCTCTGAAGTGACTCTCTTATGAGCAGCATAAAGATGGGTCCTGGTTATTAATCCAATCAGCCACTCTAAGTCTTTTGATTGGAGGAGTTAGCCATTGACATTTGAAATGATTATTGATAGATATGTACTTCTTGCCATTTTGTTACTTGGTTTCTGGTTGTTTTGTAGTTCTTCTCTGTTCTGTTCTCCTTTTAGTTTCTTCCTTTGTGGTTTGATGATTTTCTCTAGTAGTATGCTCATGTACCTTTCACTTTAGGTTTTTGTGTATCTATTGTAGGTTTTTGATTTGTGGTTACCATGGGGTTTGTATATGTTGACCTATATCTATATCTACATTTTAAACTTGTAATTTAATTTCAAATACAATCTAAAAATCTACATTGTTTTACTCATCTCCCTTTCATGTTGTGTTTTTGATGTCATATTTTACATCTTCATTTTTATCCCTTTACTGTTTAATGTAGCTATAGTTGATTTCACAATTTTTTGTCTTTTAATCTATGTACTGGCTTATTTAATTGGTTTATCCTCAGCCTTCAATATATAATTGCCTTTACTAGTGGGATTTTTCCTTTCCTATGGATACTTATTTCTTGTCATAGCCTTTTTTACACTTAGAGAAGACATTTCTTTTAGAATAAGTTTCGTATGGATGAACTCTTAGTTTTTGCTTGTCTGAAAAGTTCTTTATCTCTCCTTCAATTCTAAATGATAATCTTGCTGGGTAGAATGTCCCAGGTTGCAGGTTTTTCCCTTTCATCACTTTAAATACATCATGCCACTCCCTTCTGGCCTGCAAAGTTTCTGCAGAAAAATCAGCTGATAGCCTTATGGCTGTTCCCTTATATATGACTCTTTTGTTTTTCTCTTGTTGCCTTAAGAATTCTCTCTTTATCTTTAACTTTTGCCATTTTGATTATAATATGTCTTGTTGTGGTTCTGTTTGGGTTCAACTTGTTTGTGACAATCTATGCTTCCTTTACCTGGATATCTGTTTCCTTCTTCAGGCTTGGGAAGTTTTCAGCCTTAAATTCATCAGATATATTTTTGACCCCTTTCTCTCTCTTTCTTCTCCTTCTGGAACACCTATAATGTGAACGTTGGTATGCCTGATGTTGTCCCAGAGATTTCTTAAACTGATTTCTTTTTTTTAATTTGTTTTCCTTTTTGCTGTTCTGATTGGGTGATTTCCATTATTCTATCTTCCAGATCACTTATATGTTCTTCTGTATCACTTAGTCTGTTGTTAATTCCTTCTAGTGTGTTTTTCATTTCAGTTATCGTATTCTTCAATTCTGACTGGTTCTCTTTTATATTTTCTAGGTCCTTGTTACAGTTTTCACTGTTTTCACCTATTCTTTTCCCTACTTTAGTTAGCATTTTTATTACTAATGCTTTGAATTCTTTGTGTGGTAAATTTTTTATTTCTGTTTCATTGTTGTTTTTCAGGAGTTTTCTCTTGTTCTTTCAAGTGATACAAATTCCTGGTTCTTCTCATTTGCTTTTTTTTTTTTCTCTATGAAATTAGGTGAAACAATTACTTATTGCATTCTCGAAGGGCTGTCCTTGTTGGGAGCATCTCTATACAGTCTGCATGGTCCCAGAGACTTTGGTAGGAGAGCTGGATCTGACGTGAGCATGAGTCACATCTTTCCCCAGGTGTGCTGGCAGCTATCATCTTAGTAGGAGGTGGGGTTGGAGATGCAGGGACTAGAGCCAGAGCAAGGTATGAGCTGGGGTTTCTCTACCCAGTGGCCAACACCACCCTCTTGGGGGCAGGGGCAGGTCTCAAGTTGCTGGAGCAGAAGCCCTGATGTCATGTCCAAGCTGGTTCCATGCCCTCCAAGTATGCACTCACCCCCTCCCAGCACCAACATCCTTGCCCCAGAAGGGAGCAGTACTGCAGCAAGCAAGGCTGGAGAAGCCATTCAGCATGGGTCTGGATGCAGGCTTTGGCAGCCAAAGCCCCATTCAGAGTTCTGGACCACCTCTGATGTGCTGCCTCCGTGCAATCACCCATAACAGCAACCCCCACCCTATTCAGTTGCCATTCCCGGTCTGAGCCAGCTCTGTCCTTCAAAACTGACGACTCCCCTCAGTTGCTGCTGCCCTTGCCCTAGTATGGAGCTGTGCCATGGAGCAAGCAGGGCTGGAGTAGGCACTTGGCTCAGGCTGGGGCACACGCCAGGGTGGTTGTGGGAAATTGGCCAGAGTTTAGCACAGTTTCAATCTGCTTTGTCCACCTTGCTTCAATAGTAAGCAAGTGTGTGCATGCTTTTTACAGAGGAGTCTAGGATTCTCACAGACCTCCAGTTATTCCCATTGGTTTTCTAACCAGCTAAGGGGACACATCTTCCCAGTGTCAGAGCCCAGGGCTGGGGCACCAAATATGGGGCTTGAACCACTCACTCCCCAGGGCAGGTCTCCACCTGTGTAATCCCCCTCCTCTTTTCTGTCCCCCCACCACCACCAAGGGCACAGGTTCGATTCTCTTCCCTTCCTACCCAATTCCATGTGGATATTTCTTACAGCCTTGGTTGTACAAGAGTCTTTCTGCTAGTCTCCAGTTATTTTTCCATGAGAACTCCTCCACATGTAGACTTATATTTGATGTAGTTTGATGAGTTCTGTGTCCTCCTACTCAGCCATCTTGATCTGAATCCTTTTCACTGCTTATTTAAATCATCATTAGAGAGTGAACAATAAAAAATATGCAAAGTCAATGGCAAATTTTATTTTAATTTACCACCTCTAGGAGATAACACTGGCTAAACTTAATTGTTTCACATTAACCCATCTCCAAAACTTTTGGGTTTAATATAAAAATAGTCAGATGCATCTGAACCATGTTTAAAATTTAGACTTACCGTGGGGGCACCAATATGTAATTTAAGGATTTTAATCAAAGGAAATAGGAATGAACTTCATTGACCTGTGACAACAGTTCACAAAGTCAACAAACTTTTTCTGTGAAGGACCAGATGGGAAACACTTTAGGCTTTATGGATCATAAGTTCTCTGCACAACTATTCAAACTCCGCCATCGTGGTATGAAAGCAGCTGTGAACAATACATAAGGGATTGGGCATGCATATGTCCCAAAACAATTACTCAAAAAATCAGGTATTGGACTTCCCTGGTGGCGCACTGGTTAAGAATCTGCCTGCCAATGCAGGGGACACGGATTTGAGCCCTGATCTGGGAGGATCCCACATGCCGCGGAGCAACTAAGCCTGTGCACCACAACTACTGAGCCTGCACTCTAGAGCCCGCGAGCCACAACTACTGAGCCCGCATGCCACAAAACTACTGAAGCCCATGCACCTACAGCCCGTGCTCTGCAACAAGAGAAGCCACCGCAATGAGAAGCCTACACATCACAACAAAGAGTAGCCCCTGCTCCCCTCAACTAGAGAAAGCCCGCGCGCAGCAACAAACACCCAACGCAGCCAAAAATAAATAAATAAGGAAATAAATTTTTTTTAATATATTTTTTAAAAAAAACAGGCAGTGGGAAGGATTTGGTCCTTGGGCCATAGTTTGCTAACACCTGATATAGAAGTAATAAAACCAGAAGGGGAAAAAAAAAAGGATAAACTTCTTAACTCAGTTGCTTCAACTTAGTTAACTTATGAGACAGAAGGCCTTTTTTATTTTTTAACTGATATGAAAAAACTACCATCACAAAGGTTGGGACTGTGTTTGTAATTTTTCTCTATTTCTTATGCTGACAGATTTAAAATTGGGGAAATCTTGCATTCTGTATCTTAGCCTCATTGTCTCCTGTTACCTGAGTAACACCTCTATTCCCTGCTGCCAAAATGGCTATTCCTGCTACTGGGTCAGACCAATTCTTTCCTCGATGGTTTGTATTCACCTACACTTCAAATACACAGCTTTGAGGGAGGGGGGATAACAATGTCTGGCACTCATTGTACTCCACACACCCATTATGCAAGCAACACATCAGTCTGGTCAATTAAAGAGCCCAGGAATACAAAGCAACTGTATATCATGTGTATTATCACTCTGCCACAGACACTATTCAAATATCTGACTTTGAGAGTCCTTTTCTGCTTAGTTAGGTACTTTATCCTATTTTTTTAACTACAAAAAACATCAACAATATTCTTAAAGTAAATCTTCCCATGTCAACTCATATCACTACTTTATAGAACAAATTTTTAAGTAACTTTCTCTCTCTCTCTCAAGTTTCATTTCCAAATTACCATGGAGACCTTTGAGTGTTAGAATGATAGATCTAGGGGAAAATGGCACAGTTAGTTTTAGAGACTGCCTCTTAAAACTCTCTTAATCCCTCTCAATTCTTTTAGAAAGTATCGAAATGACTATAAAAATGCTAATAATAGTTAACATTTATTGAATAGTTCCTTAGAACTTTTCTTGAAATGTTGCATTTAATTCTCACAACAAACCTATCAGGGAGTTACTATTAAAATCTCTGTTTTATACATAAGGAAAATAAGGAATTGGCAGAGCCAGACTTTGGTCCTTGGGTCTCCAACTCTAAAACTCATGCTGTGCGCTGTTGACAGTATCACTTCACACTCCAACACCTCACACTCTCCTAACCTGTCATGGCTCACCTACCAGGTAACCTTTATTGTTGATGGGGTAATTAGAAAATAATTACAAAAGTGACACTTGGTTCCTATGTCAGAATTTCCAGGGTCAGCTACATTGGCACATTCAACCAGATGAGGCAGGTTAAAATAGAAGTAAAGAGATACCGAAAAGAAAATCTTAATTTTTTAAGATGAAAAAAACAGGTGTTCATGGCCTCATAGATTGAAACCAGCAGAGCTGGGGCCTGAATACAGGCTTTCTAATGCCAGGAGAAATGCTCTTTCCAGGGACCACTGCTCCTAACTTGGACTTCCTCAGGAATTCTCTTTCCCCAGGTCATTTAATATCTTCCCATGATTAAAACATAAATGATTTCAAAAATCCCTTGAGAGTGAGTCTAAAGGTGGGCCTGTGATACATCCCTGGAGTAGGTATTTTGGGCTGTGGAAACCTTCTGCACTCCAGACCACAGGGCTTACTTATATGAAGAGCTGATCCTAGTTTGGGAACTAAATTTAATAACCTATCTAAATATTCTAAAAGAAATATCTGGAAGTATTTTTATATACTGATTTTGTATATTAAATATATATTTATTTATGTAAAATCTGCCTAAGATTTCTTTCTGGAGCCCTTAGAAAATTATGCCATGACTCTAAGAGAAATAGACAAATCAAAACCATCTAACTTACAAATGTTATTATTATACTAAATTATATTATATTATATCACATCATATTATATTATATAGTTAGGACTGTGCTATTTATGTAACAATCCTGTTGTGCTTATCTCACAGAATGAAGGGATCTACCACCCAAAATTTGGTTTGTATGTTGAGACTGATCATGCCACACACACGCCACACATAAGAGGGTATGAAAAGGCTTATCACTCACATAATGAGGCTTTCTGGGAGAGCAGTGCATCCTCCTGAGCAAGTCTTAAATGGCTAAAGAGAGCACAGAGGGGCAGCTGGCTTGTGATTTTAGGTGGTTAGGAGGAATGGGATTGGGTGAGGGCTCCCTCTCACAGATGGGCCTTGCATGGTTTGAACTTCCTGCCAGCACTAAATGAGGAAGCACCCAAACTTTCTTATTAGAAAGTTTATTGCTCAGATGTGGGACAAAGGAGGAAGGAAGAATTGTGGGGTTTGAATGCTGTCCAAACGACAAAAGTGGAGTCAGACTCCTTAATATAAAACCCCATCTAGATCCTGTTTGTTTCCTTTATATGATAGTCAGAGTTTGTCATTATATACTGTTTCATTGCTGTTATCTTGCTCTCTGCTCTCAGTTGTGAACTCCATGGGACCATTACTTTATCAGTTTTCTTCATTAGTAGATACCCAGAGCTGATCATAACACCTGGCACAAAACAGATGATCAAATATAGTCACTGGAAGCCAAGAGGTACATGAAAAAGTGCTCAACATCACTAATCATCAGGGAAAAGCAAGTCAAAACCACAATGAGATATCAATTCACACCTGTTAGTGGCTACTGTCAAGAAGACAAGAGATGACAAGTGTTGGCAAGGACGTGGAGGAAAGGGAACGCTCGTGCACTGTGGGTGGGAATGTAAATTGGTGCAACCACTATGGAAAACAAAATGGAGGTTTCTCAAGAAATTAAAAATAGAACTACTATATGATCTGACAATCCCACTTCTGGGTATATATCCAAAGGAAATGAAAAATGGATATTGAAGAGATACATGCACCCCTATGTTCACTGAAGCACTATTCACAATAGCCAAGATATGGAAACAACCTAAGTGTCCATCAATGGATGAATGGATAAAGAAGATGCGGTATTTACACCATGGAATATTATTCAGCCATGAAAAAGAAGGAAATCCTGCCATTTGTAACAAGATGGATGTGCCTTGAGGGTACTATGCTGAGTGAAATAAGCCAGACAGAGAAAGACAAATACTAAATGGTATCACTTACATGTGGAATCTTTAAAAAAAATAAAAGTCAAACTCATGGAAACAGAGAGTAGAAAAGTAGGTACCAGGGGCTGGGAGGTAGGGGAGATAGAGAGAAGTTGGAAAAGGGTACAAACTTTTAGCTATAAGATGAACAGTGTTTGAGGATCGAATGTAAAACATGGTGACTATAATTAATAACACTGCCTCCTATAATTGAAATTTGCTAAGAGTAGACCTTAAATGCTCTCACCAAAAAAAAAAAGAAAAAGATAAATATGTGAGGTGAAGAATGTGTTAATTAACTAGAGGGAATCCTTTCACAATGTATACATATATCAAATCACCACAAAGCACACTTTAAATATCTTACAATTTTATATGTCAATTATACCTCAAATCTGAAATAAAAAAGCAAAAAATTAAAAACATTTTCAAGTAGTAATAAAACATAGTGAGATGCATCTATAGGCTTCATTTAGCTGTTCTATGTATATCTAATGTCCTTAATAACTTACCATTTACTTCATGTACCACTCCACCATATTTACTGCAGTGGTGCTATAGCAGATACTTAATAAATCCTGTGGACTAGTGAGAGTTTTCTATAACTGTTGTTTAAATAAGTAAAACATTGTTTTCAGTATGAATTTGATGGTGAAGTATACAAAATGGTTTCAATTATAATCCTATGTTCACATGTTCATAACTTGATGAAAAAAATGTCTTTGAGGCTGAAACTTTCCATTTCATGTTCTAGCTCCACCCAAATATAGTTATTTTTTCTCTCTGGAAAATTTGAGGAAATCTGTATGATCACTTATGAATGTGGAAAAAATGCATTCTTTCAAATGTTTAATTAAATAGAAGGATCAACAATTACAGAATCTTTAATATAAACCTATCATGCACATTTATAAAAACCAAAATATAAATATAGCAGGCTTCAGAAAAGAGATCATGTTTTTACCCATTTAGAGAAAATCTTAATTTTTAATGATTGCTAATCTGAAGCTTAGAAAAAGCTGTATCATGCAAGCACAACAGAAACTTTCACGTTAAGTATGATCATTCAATATGCCTTTATGATACAATTACTTTGTTAATTTTTGCTAAATGATATACCATGGGCCAAGGAATAGAACTGAAGGTAGAGATTGTTTTCTGCATTTTCAATGTTTTGTATACAGTGTGTACTCAAAAATACTCATCAAATAAAATGTGTGAAAATACAGCAAATAACCTTTTTAGTGCTTTAAGTTAATTTAACTTGTAGAAGTGACTTTTTACCATATCTTCACAACAATTTACTTTGAAAACTTTTGAAAACTCCATGGTCATTAAGTTGCCTGTGACATTTTCCCTGTAAGGAAAGCAATTTTTCAAGAGTATTATGACAGTCAAACTTTTAAGCATTTCTTATACCAATTCTTTCTGGACTTCCTCCTTGCTACAGATTGTCAAATAACCAGAAATTATTAACATGGGTAGCAATCCTTACCCAAGAAGCTCTCTTGGGAATATAAAACAGTACAGCCACTTTGGAAGACAGTTTGGTGCTTTCTTACAAAACTAAATATACTTTTACCATACTATCCAGCAATCATGTTCTTTGGTATTTACCCAAAGGAGTGGATAACATGTCCACACAAAAGCCTATACAGATGTTTATAGAAGCTTTGTTCATAACTGCCAAAACTTGGAAGCAACCAAGATGTCTTTCAGTAGGTAAATGGATAAATAAATTGTGATACATCCAGACAATAGAATATTATACAACATTAAAAGGAAATGAGCTATCAAGCCATGAAAAAGCATGAAGGAACCGTAATGGCTTATTACTAGGTGAAAGAGGCCAATCTGAAAAAGCTACATACTGTATGACTCCAACTATATGACATTCTGGATAAAGCAAACCTACGGAGGCAGTAAAAAGATCAGTGGTTGCCAGGGATTAAAGGGAAGTAGGGTTGAATAGGCAAAGCACAGAAGATTTTTAGGGCAGTGAAACTATTTTGTGTGATATTATAATGTGGATACATGTCATTCTACGCTTGTCAAAACCCATCAAATGTACAACACCAAGAGTGAACTCTGACATAAACAATGGACTTTGGGTGAAGATGTGTCAACGTAGGTTCATGAATTACAACTAATGCACCATTCAGGTACTGGATGTTCATGGTGATGGAGGCTGTGAATGCTTGGGTGCAGGGAGTATACAGGACCTCTCTATACTTTCTGCTCAATGTTGCTGTGAACTGAAAACTGCTCTTAAAAAAATAGTCTATTACAAAACTAGGAAGATTTTAATCTTGAATTTTGGAAACAAAAATCAGCAAACTTCCATATTTTTCAAAAGGTTGGGAAGTGATCTGGATACATGAAAAGTCCACTTACTCACTTTTGAATGTGGTGGTCTCGTTAGTTTGGTATTCTGGGGATACCTGGGGATGGGAAGTGATAGAACAGGAGACTAACTTTTTGTTACAAGGAGCATGCATTATTATTTGCATAAGTTTTAAAAGAATAGACAACTTCAGTTGCAAGGGTTGAGTGCAGAGGTGAGCAGAGGCTAGAGAATCTCTTAAATTCAGAAGATCACCTAGCTGATGGTAACCTTAGTTTGGGCAAAAGTCATCAGTCAGAGCTCCACAATCATTATCCTAGAGTTTAATTTCTCTAATAGCTTGGACCCAAGTGCACACCCTAACCAGCTATTAACACAGAGCCAAAAAGACCTGGAGACTGACTTTTTTTTTTAACTTTTTTTTAAACATTTTTATTGGAGTATAATTGCTTTACAATGGTGTGTTAGTTTCTGCTTTATAACAAAGTGAATCAGCTATACATAGACATATATCCCCATATCTCCTCCCTCATGTCTCCCTCCCACCCTCCCTATCTCAACCCTCTAGGAGGAAACCGACTCTTTAGAAATGCTTTTCACACCTTTTTTATACTCAAGACTAATAGTATTATAATAGCTATTGTTTTTTGACCTCTTACAGTGGGTCAGGCATTCTGCTAAGCACTTTGCATAAATTATCTTCACGGCAATTCATGAAGCAGGTATTATTTCCATTTTATAAATGAGGAAAATGAGGTTCACATTGTTACACAGCTAGTAAGAGTCACAGCTAAAATTTGATCTGACTCCAGAGTACTGTGGCACTCTTAACCACAGTATACAGCTCTAAGGTCTTTCACATGAAATACTGAAACCCCAGTGGCACTGAACAAAGTCACGATTCAGGAGTTGGAGTATTTTCAACCAGCAGCCAATCTGACCTAAACTGATGTGATGCTCCTTAGAATCTTTATTAGCCTTCGTTGCAGACATAAGAATTCGTTTGACTGCAAGCTGCTCTTTCAGATGCCACTGGAGACATTATGTGGTATATAGCAGTGGTCCCCAATCTTTTTGGCACCAGGAAACAGTTTCGTGGAAGACAATTTTTCCACGGACTTGGTGGGGGTGAGTATGGTTAAGGCAGTGATGTGAGCCATGGTTCAGGCAGGGA
>NW_006777801.1:511818-553307 GCF_000442215.2 Lipotes vexillifer
ACTCACCACCTGTGCAGCCCAGTTCCTAACAGGCCATGGCCCAGGGGTCGGGGACCCCTGGTATATAGTGTATGCAAAGTAATACTTCCCTAAAACCAGAAACATGCAGAATTCAGAACACACTTGACTACAAGGATTTCAGAGAAGAGATTAAGGACCTGTATATGCAAATGTTATTCTTTTAAAAATATTTCAGAAGTTGCTGGCTAAAACTTGGGAAGATATTCACTGCAGCAGTATTTGCAATAGCCAAGACATGGAAGAAACCTAAATGTCCATCAACAAATGAATAGATAAAGAAGATGTGATACATATATACAAGTGAATACTACTCAGCCATAAAAAAGAATGAAATAATGCCATTTGCCACAACATGGATGGACCTAGAGATTATCATACTAGTGATAGTGAAGTAAGTCAGACAAAGACAGATATCATATGGCATCACTTATACATGGAATCTAAAAACATGATACAAATGAACTTATTTACAAAACAAAAATAGACTCACAGACTTCGAAAACAAACTTATGGTTACCAAAGGGGAAAGGTGGAGGGGAGGAATAAATTAGGAGGTTGTAATTAACATATATATGCCACTATATATAAAATAGATAATCAACAAGGACCTACTGAATAGCACAGGGAACTCAAGTCAATATTATGTAATAACCTATATGGGAAAAGAATCTGAAAAAGAATGGATATATGTATATGTATAACTGAACCATTTTGCTGTCCACCGGCAACTAACACAACATTGTAAATCAACTATACCCCAATATAAAATAAAAATTAAAGTTAAAAAAAACTTGGGAAGACAAATATTTATAAAGAAAATAAGAAGGATTGGGCAAAATCTATATTGACATATGTAATATAGCCAGGAATATACTTTTAAAGATGGAAAGAACTTTGATCAAATGTTTGGTTTCCAATTATCTGTTTCACAGAAAACTTGACCTGTGAATGTGAAAGATTTTTTTTTTAATGTGCATGTTGTTTGAGCTGTAATTAAATGGGGGAAATCTTTGCAAATAAATTTGCCTCCTACTTGTGAACTTTTAAAAAGTGAAAATTTGTCTTTTCACAAAGTTCAATTGAGACAGAACAAGTGATGATGACCTTCTGGTGTGGATGTGACATATGCTGATTTTGCTCAAGCCAGCAAGTGTTTGCGTTTTTAATTAACCAATAAAACAAAGGATGCTAAAAATAACGTGGAGCTACAACATATTAAAACAATTATATAAGCATTTTTCCTAGTAAACAAACAGACTTAGATGATATTAATGTCTTCCTACATTTTTTTTTTCCAAAAAGCACTAACACATGAAAAGTAAAGAGTACAATTTTGTGGCTTAAAATGACACTTCCATGTAAATTGCTTGGTGCTATTAAGCTGTTCCTCCGTATTTACCACATTCATTTGTCATATATTGATGTTGGCATTACCACTGCGCTCCTGTGAACTCAAGTGAACTCCTCCTTTTTTAAAATTTTTATTATGAAAGAGTTTAAACAGATACCAGGTAGAGAGAATAGCACAATAACCACAGTTCATCCATCATGTAGATGCAAGGATTGCCAGTATTTTGCCATACTTATCTCTCTCTCCCTCTCTCTCTCTCACGTCCTCTCACTCTTTCTTGCTTTTTCACCTTACGAACTATTGAAAAGCAAACCCAAGATACCATGACATTTAACTCCAAAGTATTTCAGCATGAATTTCTTTAAAATAAGAACATTTTCTTCCATAACTACAATACATTAGAACAATTAACTATAATTCTTTAATTTCAACTAGTACCCAGCCATATTCTAATTTTATCCATATCCATATAGTCAAATATAGCCAAAACTGCATCCTCGTTAGTCTAGTACGGTGTTCAGGGCATGGAGTCAGGTGCCTTCAGGCAACACATGCTTTTCACTCTGTACCCCAGCTCCTATTTATTTTATTTTCTTCTCCAATGGATTTCTATATTCCATTTTCTGATCTTGGCTTTTAATAATTACTAGTTGTGTGATGACTTAGAGAATGGTGCATAATCGCTCTGGACATCAGTTTTCACATCGGCAAAATGGATCTGATAAAACTTGCCTCAGGGGATAGTTGCGAAGATTCAGTGAAACAACACCTTTAAGCACTTAACAATGTTGCAAGTGTTCCTTAAATGCCCACCTCTTGTCCACTTGGATTAAATTAATATTGCTCCATTTGTTATGGAAGTAACATCCTATCACTGTTCTTGATCAATTCTCCCACTCTGCTCCAGACACATTCTCTTCTCTCCCACTCTCTTTCTCCCTGGATTTTTTTTTTTTTTTCTTTTCTCTCCACTGACATTACCTGTACCTTGGGCTGAGGAAGGTATTAACATGCCTCCCATTCTTATATCTAAAACTACCATCACCACTACCAAAAACAATAACAGCAACAACTGCTTATACTTAAAATCCCAAACAGTTTTTCACATGCCATATTTGATGCTGTTTACAACCGTATAAACAGGATATTACTATCTCCCACTTTATAGTTCAGGTAGCCAAAGAGCAAAGATTTGTTTGAGGGCTCAGAGGGAAAAATGTTCTCACTGGTATTCTTACCAATATTAGCCACACTTCAATTAACAAAGTAGAATGGTGAATTTTCATTTGTTCTTTCTACCTTGAAGCTGATTTTGAGGACTGGAGAGAACCCACTTTGCGGCTCCATGTTAGAGATTCTTTTTACCTGTTGGTTAAAATAACTTAACTTTAAAGAATATTGTACCCTTTAGGAAACCAGTTCTGATTTAAATGAATTTTGCCACTCCAAATTCTGTCTCAGAAGCAGATTTTACAAGAGGCTATAGCTAAAGGAACTGGGGCATTCTACTTCAGTTTACACAAGTCCTGCTAGGGCAATAAAAAATTAGGGACAAAAGCAAAAATAACCGAAGTTTGTGTGTGATAATCTCTCTGTTTCTCTAACAAGAAGACGAAAGAGAGAACAGGGACTGTGGAAAGCAAATGAAATTCCTACGCTTGATATTTGCTAAGGAGCCATCCAAGGATTCACCTTCACTAAACGGGGACTCAGTTGAGAAACGTTGCCTACAGGGGCTTCACTATGGCAAATCTGAATCTATAACACTCCCCTAGAATGGACTTTCTGGCTGTTAGGTAATAGAAGTAAGGTAAATTCCCCCAAAATAATAATAGTATAAATTATACTTCTAAAAATTTCAATGACTTATTAGAGATTGATATAACATATACTATTATAGGATGGTAAGAAAGATATTTAATTAGGATAACTTGCTTTATATACTATACTTTATAACTGTCACATCAAAGTTATCCTTAGGAGAATCTTTAAATTGTATAAATCCCTAAATTATTTTTAATAATATTAAAAATAATTATTATCTAAATAATTATTACCTTCTCTAGTTGCCCCCTTATAAAAAAATCTCCAGTAGGAAATTTTGAATAAAAGTTGTTATAGGAGGGTGGGAGGGAGGGAGACAAAGAGGGAAGAGATATGGGAGCATATGTATATGTATAACTGATTCACTCTGTTATAAAGCAGAAACTAACACACCATTGTAAAGCAATTATACCCCAATAAAGATGTTAAAAAAAAAAAAGTTGTTATAGAAACTGGACAAATATTTGTGAGATTAATATATATTGAATATCAAACTCAGATTTTTTTTCCATTCTTTTTTTTTCCAAGGTAGTTCAGGGCATTGTAAATGATACTGGAGGATGATAATGATAATAATGTTTGTAATGGCAAAAACTCAGATGGTACCATATTAAAAAATAAAGACTGAGGAAAATATACAGAGGAAAAGGATATGAGAAAGGAAACAATAAAAACTCCAGCCCCAAAGAGCAGCTGTGGGAGGAGGATGGAAATGGAAGTGAGATTTTAAAAGAAAGCAAATACTATTTTCATTATTCTTTTGTAAGTATTTATTTGTTAGAAATATCAAAATGCTCTAGAGGGGCTTCACTGGTGGCACAGTGGTTGAGAATCCGCCTGCCGATGCAGGGAACACGGGTTCATGCCCTGGTCCGGGAGGATCCCACATGCCGCGGAGCGGCTGGGCCCGTGAGCCATGGCCGCTGAGCGTGCGCGTCCGGAGCCTGTGTTCCGCAACGGGAGAGGCCACAACAGTGAGACGCCCGCGTACCGCCAAAAAAAAAAAAAAAGCTCTAGAAATCATAGAACCAGACAAAACTCTTGCCCAGGAAAAAAAAAAATCAAAGACCCAAGAGCACTAATGTGTAGAAACTCATTACCTTGACTATATTCTTTTATCAAATAGGAATAACTGGAGAGCTGCAGTTTGTTTTTATCCTGCATATTATAACCACTCTTGTGATTTAATGATTTGCGCTTTAGCTGTATCATGCTGCTATGGTCTGAATGTTTGTGTGACTCCCAAAATTCGTGTGTTGAATTTATAATGCCCAATGTGATGGCATTAGGAGCTGGAGCCTTTGGGAGATGCTTAGGTCACCAGGGTGGTGCTCTCATAAATGGGATTAGCGCTCTTATAAAAGAGACCCCACCGGGCTCGCCCGTTCCACCATACGAGGACACAACGAGAAGTCTGCGACCCAGAAGAAGGCTACCACCGACAATGTCAGCACCCTGACTTCAGACTTCCAGCCTCCAGAATTGTAAGGGGTAAATTTCACCCAGTCTGTGATATTTTGTTATAGAAGCCCAAACAGACTAAGGCACCTGCTCTACTGAAATGATTTGCCTACATTCTGCCACCTCCCCAAGATTATATACTCCTTTAGGGCCAGGACTGTATTTCATTCATTTCTGCATCTTTGCCTCCACATTCATGTTCCTCACTCAGAGATGGCTCAGCCTGGGAGTCTCATAAGTGCAGTTTACCCTCAGCCTCCCTCCATCTTGCTCTGTTTTCCTGTTTTCTCTCAAAACTAAAGGAGTCACACTCCAGTGGCTCTGGATGAAGAAACATGATCGCCATCTTGATTTTTCCCTTTCCTTACATGCGTGTCATACTATTCAACAACAACCCCCCAAATCCATTAGGCTTACTTTTCAAATGTCTTTCAAGTCTACTTTCCTTCTCCATCCTCCATCTAGGCCCAGATTTTGATTTCTTATCACTTCTCACTTGAAGTGTTTTAACAGTCTTGTAAATAAGCCACACATTTTCCCTGTGTATCTCTCACTGGAAAGATAAACTTGAAAAACTCAGATTATATTGCTAAATAAATAAATAATAAAAATCAGAGGTTTCTTATCAACTAGGAGAACATTCGGCCTTTTCTGCAGGACACCCAGATGCCCCATGGTCAGGCTCTAGTGTCTCCCCTCAAGCTCATTGCTCACCCACACTGCTACACTCCCCTCAGCTGAATTTCTTTCTGTCCCTCAGATACATAATACTTCCATTCCCTTATATATGCTGTTCCTTCTTCCTAGAATGCATCCTTCTTTTATTCAAGACAAAGCTCTGTTCATTGCTGTAATATCATCTTTCCTGAAAAAAATTTCCCAACTCCCAGATGGAGTTTGCTGCTCCAACTCCATATTCTCACAACATAGTGGTCATATTTATATTAGAGTATTAATCATATAGTAATATCACTGCTTACTTATATCATGATCCCCTCCCTCGGTTCTGGCTTCCTGAGAATCAGGACTGTGCTACAGTGTTCTGTACAACTGACCCTCGATACAAGTTCTATCAATGCTTGAATAAAAGAATAAATTGATTAATTAATGAAAAAATAAATATAATATTAGAAAGAATTTTTAAATAACTTGAAAGAAAAACTTTCTCAATCAATTTTAGGCACCATTTACATGAATACTAACTATAAACTTGCAATCAATAAATCTTAAATAGATCACTCCAGCAACTTAAGAGCATTAAGGTTATGGCACTACTTAAAAGCTATTATTCCCAAAATTCTTGCTGATTCAGACTGCCCTTCCTCTTGAGTTCTATAACCTTATTTATTTATTTAAGAAATATCTTCCTCACAAGATTTTAAGGTCACCAGGAAGAAGACCATAGCTGTTTTGTTCAACACTGTATTTACAATGTCTACTCACAATATCTGGCCCAAAGTAGGCTGTCAATAAATATTTAGAAAATGAATTGAATAGAAGGGTGAATGCTTGTCAACTGCTATAGACCCTGACAGATGAAGACTTAAAAATGGTTTAAAATAAGTGAGTGGACTGGGCCTTAAATTGTACTGTTAATTCTATGAAGGAAACAAACCAATATAGTGGCTCTGATGCTATCTTCTCAAGAGCTAAAAGACACCAGAAGCTAGACTACGAAGAGACAAAGAGCTCATTATTACACTAGTTGATTATGAAATTTTACACTGATAATTTTTCATAGAGAGTCACTGAAATTTCTAGTTCTTCTTGAGAAAAAGATGTGTTGGTCTTTTAGGAACCTGCCAATCTATGCTGTCTTCCCGCCTAAATCACTCACTAATTACAAAAAAATAAATAAAAGCGTTGCCATTCTAAAAGACTAAATTTGAACGATTGTTCTTACATGTTTAGATGATTTATGAAAAGACTCCCCATAATATTCCTTTGAGTAGGAAACTCCTTAGCTCTTTTCAAATAATTCTTGATTTATAACAGTTTAAAACATGTAAGTCATTAGAGAGGCAGTATTACATTACAGTTAAAAGCATGAACTGTGAAGTCAAACAGGCCTAGTTTGAACATGAGCAAGTTAGTAAAACCTACTAAACTTCAGTTTCCTTATCTGTAACATGCAAATAATAATAACTCATGTCTTAAAACGTAAAGCTCTTATCTCAGTGACAGGCAAGTAGATAGTTGCTATTTTAAAAAAATGAATATTTAGACTTCAGCCAAACACCTGCCTCCAAGTTATAGGAAAATTCTACAAATTAGGTTGTATGATTTATATTAATGTTGAAAAACATATACATCTTTCTTTTCCTAAATAAAAACTCTGATGGAAAGTCATTCCTGGAACACATGTTTGGCTGACACCCGTAAATCAATATAGCTTGTACCCAGATGAGGCTGCAAGTTTCTGAATTGAGGATTCACTTGTGTTTCCTAATAAGGAGGAAAAAAAGTTTGATGTAGACATATTTTTTAATCTTGAATTTGTAAAATCTTATATTTATGTGGCTTAGAATTGTTATCTTTCTCTTACTTTATCAAAAAGAATTATTAAATGAGATTATTATCAAATGAAAAAGTAGTTATTAGATAAAAGGGATTAATCTGTATTAGGATAGAAAGGTCACAATAAGCAATATTATCCCCAAAATACTCCATAGATCTTCTATGTGACAGTGATGGTCTTTGTGCTTTTTATTGGTGCTTATACTTATAAATCAAAGTTGTAAATCAAAAAATTAAATTGTTCATTGGGTAGATCTATCAATACTTAATGTCCAAAACAAACTTCCTTTATCTTCAGAAATGGTGCTTTTCGTCTGAATCACTTAACTCACAGCTATCACTTGCATTTTGTACAAGAAATTCCACTTACAGCGTAGAGTTAGAAAGCACTGACCCACAGAACCTTACATGCATAACCGAGGCTAATATCAAAGTGAATATCCTCACCTGAACTGACAGGACTCCAGAAAAGTTCCCTCCCTCTGAGAAAGAAGAATAAAGTATAAATATAAAGAAGTATATAGGCAACTCTTTGGTGATAATCATTTTCCAAATACAAATGTATCAAATCAATACAAACTTACACAATGTTATATGTGGTTATATCTCAATAAAGCTGGAAAAAAAGTGTGTGCACCACATGAGTAGCAGTGGCAGCCCTGGAGTAAGGGTCTGGGAAGCTGGCAGACAGGGTGGATAGAACAAGCATTCCTTAAATGGTATATCATTGTGTACTCTTTAGATTTTACACAACTACACGAATAACCTATTCAAAAACAAATGTATAATTGTTTTCAATAACAAAGAAAAATACCTTCCTCTAGCCCCTAGAGGAATCTCCCCAGACTTTGCCTCCTGAGGTTGATCATGAGGCTTGCTATACTTTTTACTTGGTTTTGTCTCCTAGAAATAGATCCCTCCTCTCAGGGTTGGCCCTTCACTCGATGGCCTGGTTGGCTTTGTCCCGGTTTGCTTTACTAAGCGCTGACTTTCCAATTTTCCTTTATCCTCTTTTTAGTTTTATCTTCTGTACCACATGGGATTCCCAGAACTCTACCCCAGGCGTCTCACTAGCAACTGTGGCTTGCCCAAGATGGGCATTCTGACCCTCCCCGCTAGGGGCTTGTCACCCTGTAGCAACTCATCTCTTAGCTCTGTTGGACTTAAAGTCCAAACTGTGGGTTCAAAATTCTTCCTGTACCTTTAGATACATGACCTCAAAATCGATGCCTGAGTTAAAACCCTGTCTCTACATTTACCAGCTGTGCATCCTTGGGCAAGATATTTCCCTTCCTCGGGCCTTGATTGACTAATCCAAAATATAGAGATCATAATAAATAGCAGTTACATCAATAAGGTCTGACGATGAAATGAATTACTACAAGCAAAGCACTCATAACAGATCATGACACATAGAATATGTAATGTGTGAGCTATTACTATTAAGGCAATAGCTACTGTTTGATGTTGTTATCATTATTACTTTATGTCACCACACTAGGCCTTATCTTCTGCAACAGGGTCAACAAACTTTTTCTTAAAGGGTCAGATAAAAAATATGTTAGACCCTGGACCCAGAAGCAAATCAAGGCTATTATGAAGGTACATACATAAACATTTAAAACGTAACCATTTAAAAATGTAAAAAACAAAAATTTTTTTTTAGTTAACAGACATCAGAAAACAGGTGACTGGGATTCCCTGGTGGCGCAATGGTTGAGAGTTCACCTGCCGATGCAGGGGACACGGGTTCGTGCCCCGGTCCGGGAGGATCCCACATGCCCCAGAGCGGCTGGGCCCGTGAGCCATGGCCGCTGGGCATGCGCGTCCGGAGCCTGTGCTCCGCAACGGGAGAGGCCACAACAGTGAGAGGCCCGCGTACCGCAAAAAAAACCCAAAAAAACAAAAAAACAAAAAAAACAGGTGGCTGCTCGGATTTGACCCGTGTGCTTTAGTTTGTCAACTCCTATTCTAGAATAACACTGTCCAAGAGAAATATAAGGTGAGCAAGAGGGAGGAGATATGGGGATATATGTATATGTACAGCTGATTCACTTTGTTATACAGCAGAAACTAACACACCATTGTAAAGCAATTATACTCCAATAAAGATGATAATATATATATATATATATATATATATATATATATATAGTGAGCCACAAATGTGAACCACACAAGTAATTTAAAATTTTCTAGTAGCCGTATATTTAAAAAGTAAAAACAAGTAGGTGAAATTAATTTTAATTATCTATTTTATTTAGTCTGATATATTTAAAATATTATCATTATAAAAATGTGATCAATATAAAATTATTGATGAGATATACATTCTTTCTAGGGGGACTAAGTCTTTAAAATCTGGTGTATATTTTACACTTACAGCACATCTCAATCCAAAAGAGCCACATTCCAAGGGTTTAACAGACAATTTGAACAGTGCAATCTAGAACTACAGACTGAAAGGGTTGGACTAAATAACACATTAAATTATATATAAATATATAATATATATAAATATATAATATATATAAATATATAATATAAATAATATGTAAATATAAAATATATAAAAGTTTCCTTTTGCTCTAAATAACATCAATTATGAAGGTAATCTACTTT
Source organism: Lipotes vexillifer (assembly GCF_000442215.2). Taxonomy (NCBI): domain Eukaryota; kingdom Metazoa; phylum Chordata; class Mammalia; order Artiodactyla; family Lipotidae; genus Lipotes; species Lipotes vexillifer. Next base: position 521,615 of record NW_006777801.1, read on the forward strand.
TCTAATATCCCACCAACATGTATTTATTTACTTAATCTCTGAAATTAAGTGTCCTGTATGTACCAGGCCCTGTATTGAGCTCTAGAAAAAGACGGACAGCTTAAGATTGGTTCCTGTCTCCAGAAGTTCACCATCTAACATGGGAAGAACAATTTCTAAGACTATCAAAAAACATAACACAGTATGAAAGTCACACAGAGACAGGCAAAAATGGTGTTGGGGGCAGGGTGTAGCACCAAGGAGGAAATGGCCATTGCCCCTGAGCACTGAGAATAGGGCCAGAATAGCATCACAGAAGTGGTGATGTTCGACCTGAGTTTGCAGAGTGGTGAAGGGTTTCAATTCCAGGACAGAAGGCAATGTGATGAAAGGCAGGGAGGCATGAAACAGCCTGGCTGCACCAGGGACCTGAAGGTTCTTCTGACTGACTAGACTTGAAGATGCTAGAAAGAAAAGTCCTAGCCAGAGACCTCAATTAAGAGCCACACGTTGCCTCTTATTTATTTAGTGGTGATGCTAAGAAGTTTGGACTTTACCCTGTAGGGAATAAGGAGGTATTAAGTAGTTAGAGGCCAGAGTTGGCATGATCAGCTCTGCATTTTGGAAACGTCATTTGCCTGAAGTTTGGAGGATTAGAGGGGGAAACACAGGGGATGAGGAGATATGTTGGAAGATTACTGCAGTAGCCTAAACTCGTGATGGTAAAAAACCAAGATAGAAACATAGGAGGACACAGATATAGGAAACAGCAAAGGCAACAAGTAGATGTGAGATGAAGAAAATGAGAGGAGAACAAGAGGCAGAGGCCCAGATTTCTGACCTACATAACCAGAAAGATAACTGGGCTGCCATTCACCACCACGGAAGGAGCTTCTCCAAAGAGATAAATTCCTTTATAGAAGCTTCCAGAGAGACCCATCTTATATGGAATGCTTCTCTGTAGCAAGGTTGTCTTGGTCAAGTTCATTATAAGGGACTTGATCAGTTTGTCCTTTTATAAAAAGCTCAGTGAAGAAACGTATCTTTTGAAATGCTTTGTGTGAGTTTCCAGCCCTACAATGGAACAATCATGACAGTGTATTGCTTGATGCTTGTTTTCTGACAGAACATCTTGAGTTCATGATCTAATGTTCCTGAATCGACCACAAATTCCCTGCAGAAAACTAAATTTGCCTGAACTGCAAACTCAATACTCTTTCTTGGTGATTCAGTGATGGAAGTAAATCAAGCTTCTCTTCACCTCAAAGAGTCATTAGTTGCTATCTGGACAGTCCTTCTGACCACACTTTTCAGTCTCTTATTATACCAGATTTCACCATCATGATTAACAAGTCTTTCAGTACAGCTCCAACCATTGTATCCTCCCTTAACTTTGTTCAAGGCCGGCAGGAAGGGGCAAGATTTCTCATCTCAGCTCTTTATATTAGGCAGCAAAATTCTTCCCAGAAAATCTCTTCACCCATCAGTCTTCCCTTTATGCCTCACTGAATGGAACTGGATCACGTGTCCACTCCTAAACCACTAGCAGCAAAGGCCAATAGGTTTACCATGCCCTGGCTCAGACCAAATACATTTCATTCCATAGGAGGGGGCAGGGGTCATCTTTCCTTTTCATGTGCTATCAAAATATTAATAGTAATCAGTGTATTCATTTCCTATTGCTGCTGTAACAAATACCACAATCTTAGTGACTTAAAGCAACACAAATTTATTATCCTACAGTTTGGGACTCAGAAGCTCAAAATGGGTTTCACTGGGCTGAAAGCAAGATGTAGGCAGGAATGTGCACCCTCTGGAGGCTCTAGGAAAAAATCTGTTTTCCTACTTTTTCCAGCTTCTAGAGGCCACCTGCATTCCTTGACTTATGGCCCCATTCTCCATCTTCAAAGCCAGCAGTATAACATCTTTCTATCTCTCTCAGTGTATGTTTCTTTTGTCACACTGACTTTTCTGAATCTAACCCTCTTGCATCCCTCCTACAAGAATACTTATAAACTCACTGGGCTGACCCAGATAATCCAGGTTCATCTCCCACCTCTAGATCCTTAACTTAATCACATCTGCAAAGTCCCTTTTGCCATGTAAAATAACATACTCCCAGGTTCCAGGAATTGTGGTGTAGATATCTTTGGGGAACCTTTATTCAGACTACCACAGTCAGGCATCTACAACCCAAGGGCAAAAAATGAGGGCCACATTAGCGACCACTTAGGGTCTACCATGTATCAAGCTGTTAGAAATGTTACCCAATATAAGACTAACCCTAAGACTTTGAGAGAGGCAATGCCCCATTTCACAGATGAAGAGAATGATACCCAGAAAGCCCATGTTCATGGAGCAAGGAATCAGCCTCAATACAAACCCAAGTTTACCTGCATCCTTAACCTGTGCTAGCCCATGCTCTCTTCCACTTGGAAAAGTTCACTGGAAGCCACCAAGTGAAGGGTTTTTTGTTTGTTTGTTTGTTTGTTTGTTTTTTATTTTTGGCTGTGTTGGGTCTTCGCTGCTGCGTGTGGGCTTTCTCTAGTCACAGCGAGTGGGGGCTACTCTTCGTTGCAGTGTGCGGGCTTCTCATTGTAGTGGCTTCTCTTGTTGCGGAGCATGGGCTCTAGGTGCGCAGGCTTCAGTAGTTGTGGCACACTGGCTCAGTAGTTGTGGCTCACGGGCTCTAGAGCACCCGCTCAGTAGTCGTGGTGCACAGGCTTAGTTGCTCCACAGCATGTGGGATCTTCCTGGACCAGGGCTTGAACCCATGTCCTCTGCATTGGCAGGAGGATTCTTATAACCACTGTGCCACCAGGGAAGTCCCAAGTGAAGGGTTTTGAATCTTCAGAATTACATGATTTCCTCAAGTGCACAGTTTATCAGTGGCAAATATATGCCTGGACCCTATTTTCTGAATTCCCAGTAAAATACAGAATGTTGCCTTTTTTTAAAGAAAGCTAATAACAATTTAATTTCAATTTATTTCTGAGGACTTAGTCCTATAGGAATAATCAACCCCTACCCACTGTTTCCATTCCCCGCCTATGCTTTTCAAGGTCACAAAAGCAAAGATTTTTATAAAATGAACATTTTAAAATAATATTAATGGTAATATCTAGTGGGTTTATTGTTTTATTTCCTTTCTGTTTTAAAATCCCAGGGCAGTTTATAGTTGCATTTAAATAATTCTAATACGTTGTATCCCTGGGAAGATTTCCCTTATCTATTCAAAAGTAGACACACAATAAAAAATAAAAATAGTATTTGTGGTAAACAAAGTATTAAAAATGAGTTTTTACAGTTTTGAAAATTGGCAAGATTGACACATGGGTTTTAACACATATAACGATAAGCAGCTGTATTAGTATATTAGGAAACAAAGCCATGTTCTTACCCTAACAGCAGCCATTTGCAGAAAGGCAGAAAGGTGATGGGGTAGAGAGATAATTCTTAATTTTTACACATGATGAATTCCTAAGAAGACACACTAAAACCAAATATAGAAAAGACGAACAGTAGCTTTACATATTACAAGGGGAAGATCCATTCTAGAAAAGCTAAAAAACAAAGGAAAATCCCAAATTACACCATGCTTTCTAGACCATCTTCAACAACATATTCCCAGTTCACTGTTTACTTTTTCTCTTCCTTTGCAATTAAACACCATAGTCAACTCAGGTCTGATAAGGATCCATTGAAGCTAAAAATTAAACACTCCGTGGCAGTGCTGGGTTGGGGGGCAAGGGGCACAATCTTCACCTGAATAGCATCATTGCTAGTGTCAACAATTTGGTTTTCCTGTTTTCCATTCATGTTTAAATATTAAGGATGATATGCAATAAAATATTTATTTAAGTAATTACAGAAGCAAACACTACTATGCAGCCAACACTGAGCTACTGGCTGGCAAGCAATAGCGATAGCCAGTAGACATCACACCAAATTCAGCATAATAAAAAAGGCAATTTGGATGTATTATTGCATAGTTTATGAAAAAGAATTAAAATATCAGACAGAAAAGAAGGAGTGCCTATAGTCCTGTTCTCCAGTGTTAAACCCCTAACATCTCAACTGGGACACTGTAGGACATACAATGGTTTCATGTCTGTGATGGGTGAGGGTGTCTGGAAGGTGGAGGTTCTGTCTGCCTAGCTTTCTCCCTGTGTCTGTCTGGGAAGTGAGTTTGGCTTTTTGTCTGAAGCTCAGACAATTTTTCAATTAAAATGCTTCTAGAACAACGCAGGCCCAACAATCTAGGAGCCCTCTTCAATGTCCTCACAAATCGTTGTCTCTTCTTTCTCCCTCCAGAGTCAGAACTCAGGATCCGGGCAACTTCAGGTGCATGGGACATGTGGCATCTAGTGTAAGCCTTCCCAGCAGCTATCAACACTGCTGTTTTCCAGATGTGCACCCATTCACTGTGTGCCAGTGCTGCTGCAAATTTGGAAGTTTACAAGTGAGTCAAGAAGTAAAAATGACTAGGAAGCTCCGGCATAAGCCACTACATAAAAGCTGAAATTTGGACCATCCACTGATTTCTCCTTTCAAAGTACTGATGAAGAGGATTGCCTTAGAACTGGAGCCACATTCAGTATTGGGCAGAAACTCATGGATGGTTTTTCTCAGGCCCTCAGGAATGTCAGAAGGTTCTTATTAAAATGAACACTGAGTAATAAACTTTAACAGTCTCCAGAGGTATGTAATGGAAGAGAATAATACATTTTAAAAAATGCTGATTTAATAAGAATACTTATAAACTCCTCATAAATCATTTATTACAAAGTATAATTTTGAATTACTCAAAAGATACTAAAACCATGATAAATTATAACTCATGCTGAATTAAGCCTTATGTTTCCAGTATCAAATACGTAAATTAATGTCCTTAATTAGCAGCTGATGAGGAGAAATCATGCATAGCTTTAAAAGAATTCTATAACGTCTGTGAAATTTCCAAGTCTGTTGGCTAAAATAAGCTTTTCCCTTTCACAAGTTTTTTTTTTTCCTGGATCTCCCTGCAAGATGTCAACCCAATATATCATGCACAATTGTGACGCTGCCCATCACAGAAAACTGCTGTCTGACAAAGCTCTTTCCAATCTGTAATGATTACTGTATCTGTCAAGCACATAGTTAAAGCAATATAATAAAACCAAGAAAATCTGATACTTCCCCATATGCCTGGGTAACCAGTATTCTGTCTCTCACACATGCACTTCACAGATGCACTGTATTTGTTAGCAGAATACAAATAAAACATAACAAAGACCATTTTCTCCAATTTGCATAAGCAGCACCAATGTGGGAGGGGAGTTGGAATGAAAGATTCTGGGTTTCTTTCACTTGTATCTTCCAATTGTCAAAATCTGAAAAGGTATAATCACCCTGACAAGAAAGGGGTCAGCGGTTTCTATGGCAATGTTGAGAAGGGAATGCCAAAGAATGGCCAAAGGAGGTAGGAAAGGGGTCAAGTTTATTACTACAATTTCTTTCCTCTCTGAATCTTGTTATTGTCGACATTTTGACTGAAAAAAATCCAATTTTAAGTGACTTTTCTTGATGTTTCATGGGTGAGTGTCAAACTGCAAGTTATGGAAAAGAATGTCTGAGGGGAAGGGAGTGGGAAAGAGATTCTCATCATGGGGTCAGACTGCTGAGATCTAGGCTGAGAGACGAGTTTCAGGAGTTTTACTGATGGCTCCAAAGTAAGGCAGACCTCACACCTAAAATCAGGGCCTTCCAGAGAAAGTGAGCCGGAGGGGTGATGGAGCACGCTGATTATCTTTTGCGACACATTTTTCAAGCGTGGGCAAGATATAGTGGCAATCTACCAAGTCTCTGAACATCACATCTTATCCCAAATAATTTAATTATCTTCCATTAAGTTTGTTATGGAGTTATAGTATTTAGAAATTAGGAATTTGGAAAAGTTTCTAACACGTAGACTACCTATGACCCAACACCTCTTCATTATTAGAATGGCTACCTGAGGCAAGTATTCCATCTTTGTGCTCCAGTTTCCTTATGTTCAACAAATGGCATTAAAAATGCTTATTTGGGCTTCCCTGGTGGCGCAGTGGTTGAGAGCCCACCTGCCGATGCAGAGGACGCGGGTTCGTGCCCCGGTCCGGGAGGATCCCACGTACCGCGGAGCGGCTGGGCCCGTGAGCCATGGCCGCTGAGCCTGTGCGTCCGGAGCCTGTGCTCCGCAACGGGAGAGGCCACAACAGTGAGAGGCCCGCGTGCCGCAAAAAAAAAAAAAAAAAAAAAAAAAAAAAAAAATGCTTTTTTCTCTCCAATTTCTGCCATATCTAATGGAAGAATTGAGCAAGGGTGAGTGGGATAGGGTATTCTGGGAAGAGCTGCCCGCAAACTGAACTTGGCTATTGAGGTGGGGCAGATACCAGAGGAGCCAGAATCTGGGTATATAGGGGGTAGGGGAACTACCCAAGTGCCAAGGCAACAGACAGGGTACAAACAGAGTGAAGTCAAGAGTGAGCATAAGGATGGAACAGCACAGAGAAATAGGGTCTCCCAACAACCACCACTGAATGTATTGCAAGAGAAACCAGGGATGTTCCTGTGTCAACACACTTTTATTAAGCACTTATTATGTGCCAGGCACTGTGACAGATGCCAGAAATGGTGAACCAACTAGAAAGCATCTCTTCCCTGAGGGACCTTGCGTCCAGTAGGGATGAGAGTTGTGACAGAGAAAGTAATATCTGCCTTTGGAGGATCTAGCAAGAGTACCTAATCTAGGCTGAGAGAACAGGAAAGAATTCCTGGAAGCAATGCCATTTTGGTCAGCCTGAAGCATGAATAGGAGCCAGCCAGGTGAAGAGGGGGAGAAAGAGAATGCCAAGCCAAGGGACATCCTAAGGTTTTAAGGAAAAAGAGTCCATGGTGTCTGAGGGACTGAAAGAATACCACAGTCTTAGAATTTAGAATATGTGAGTTGGGAGAGAGGGGAAGCAACATGAAAGGAGTGAAAGATATGGGCAAGTTCCTAAGGTTTTGTGAGTCAGGTTAAGACTTACCTAGGTGCCAAGAGAAGTTATTAAGGAATGTAAGCAGAGGAGAAATGTGATCTGATCTGCAATTTTGAACATCACTGGCTTTGGTGTTAAGGATGCATTTGCTTAAAACTTAACTCAAGGTTTCACGACTTTAGGATGCCCAGTCCAGGCAGGGAAACTGGTGATATAGACTAGGACGACAGTGGAGGTAGAGAGAAGTGGAAGGGCCAAGTGCCATTTTAGGAAGTAGGCATAACACACTGTGGTGGCTGATTAGACTGGACATGGGGGAGAGGAAAGAAAGAGCTAAGGATGAAGTCTGGGTTTCCTGCTTCGGCTACAGGATGGGGAGAGGAGGTGTTTGAAGAGCCAGTTAAACAGTCCTCATCACAAGTTCACCCTGTCTGCAGGTAGTAGGGCCCAGGAGGTTCAGAGAAGGAATTTCAGATCCAGAAAGAGGATGCAAGAAGCAAGATGAGGGACTTCCCTGGTGGCGCAGAGGTTAAGAATCCGCCTGCCAATGCAGGGGACACGGGTTCGATCCCTGGTCTGGGAAGATCCCACATGCCACGGAGCAACTAAGCCCGTGCGCCACAACTACTGGGCCCGTGAGCCAAAAGTACTGAAGCTCATGTGCCTAGAGTCCGTGCTCCGCAACAAGAGAAGCCACCAAAATGAGAAGCCCGTGCACCATAACGAAGAATGGCCCCTGCTCGCTGCAACTAGAGAAAGCCTGCGCACAGCAACGAAGACCCAACGCAGCCAAAAATAAATAAATAAATAAATTTATTTAAAAAAAAAAAAGAAGAAGAAGAAGCAAGATGAGCTCAAGCTCCCCTCCATCCTGTCCTTTGGGCTATCACCTTCACATCGCTGTCCAGCCCCACACTGCCCAAGCTCTGTCAGCAGAGGGGATCGATAGCTTGTACCTCAGTTCTGTGAGTGCATCCCTGCCCTCCCCTGACCTCTGATTCTACCTTTAACCTGACACCTTGGGCAGTTGAAAGTTAATCATTTGGTAGTTGTGAAGAACTTTAACCTCCCCGAGGAGACATTCTCCACTAGTTAAAAATGTTAACTTCGTCTGATCTGAGACGCTTCAGTGTGTTCAATTTCATATACCATCCTGGAAAATTTTTTCATTTTTGAGGTAGGGACCCAGAAAGCTGAGAATTATAGCTAAGCCATCATCAAAAACTTTCTGAGATGAACCAACAAAAGATTGGGAAACCAGAAGCTCTTTCTCATCATTCATTCATTCATTTGTTCATTCCACTAATATTTATTGGGTCATTCAACAAATACTTTAAAAGCTCCTTTCAATGTTCTAGGCTATGTTAGGCACTGGGGAGAGAGCTGTGAACAAGTTATCTGCCCTCACATTGTGTACATTCTTGTAGGGAAGACACTAAGTAAGTGAATAAGTATTCATCTAGGAAATGTTATAAAGAAAATAAATGAAGTGATGATCAGGGAGTCCCTGAGGATGGCCATTTGAGCAGGAGTGGTCAGGGAAGGTTTAAGTTTCTATCTGAGAATGAGAGCAGCCATGCAAAGAGCTGGAGAAAGAGCATTCCAGGCAGATGGAACAGCAATGGCAAAGGCTGGGAGTGGGGAAGGGTTTTGCATGTTGAAGAACAGGAATTTTGTCCAGGAATGTCATGAGCAAGTAGGCAAGTGTTTTAGACTGAAGGTGGAGAAGTGGGCAGAAGCCCTGTGAGTTCAAGGCCTCATAAGCCATGATAAAAATGTTGGGGTTTACTCTAAGTGCAAAGGAAATCACTGGATGTCTCAAGCAGAGTGACAAAATCTGGTATATTGGTTATAAGATCACTCTGGCCATACTGTGGAAACAAACTGGAATAGAAGCAAGAGATTAGAGTCAAAAGGTTGCTGCAGGAGTCCTGGTGAGAAATGGGGAATGGAACAGGTACATGAAAAGGTGCTCAACAACAATAATCACTGGGGAAATGCGAACCAAAGCCACGATGAGATAGCAACTTACCCCTGCTGGAATGGCTGTCATCAAAAAGACAAGAGGCATGTGGAGAAAAGGGAGTCCTTGTGCACTGTTGGTGGGGATGTAAATTGACATAGCCACTATGGAAAATAGTATGGAGCGTCCTCAAAAATTTTAAAATAGAACTACCATATGATCCAGCAATCCCACATCTGTGTATACATCTGAAGGAAACAAATCACTGTCTCCAAGAGATATCCGTACACCCATGCTCACTGCAGCATTATTTATAATAGTCAAGACATGGAAACAACCTAAGCATCCATTGACAGATGAATGGATATAGAAGATGATATCATGGAATATTTTTCAGCCATAAAATATAGGAAATCCTGCCATTTGCAACAACATGGTTGGACCTTGACAGCATTATCCTAAGTGAAATAAGTCAGACAGAGAAAGACAAATACTATGTGATCTCACTTATATATGAATATTTTTTAAAAACTCACACAAACAGAGAACATATTGGTGGTTGCCACTGTCAGGGGTGGAGGTGGGGGAAATAGGGGAAGGTGGTCAAAATGTACAAAATTCCAGTTATAAGATTAATAAGTTCTACAGGTCTAATGTATAGCATGGTAACTATAGCTAACAATATTGTATATTTGAAAGTTGCTAAGAGAGTAGATATTAAAAGTTCTTATTACAAGAAAAAAATTATAACTGTGTGAGATGATAGACATTAACTAAACTTGTGGTAATCATTTCACAATACCTACATATACATCAAACTATTATGTTGTTCATCTTAAACTAAAACAATATTATATGCCAATTATATCTCAATAAAACTGGGATTTGAGGGGGAAAAAAGAATAAATGGGGACTGGAGCCATGACACAATGGAGATGGAAAAAAATGCAACAGCTTCAAGGAAAGTTGGGGCAAGTGGATGGAGACTGGGGACAAGGGAGAATCTCTCCTCTATGCAAGGCACACACTTTCTCTTTTCCATACAGACTTCCCATTTTATCTCTACTAATGGCTTATGGAAACTATTCCTATGTGGAATCACAATTCAGCCAATATCATTGGATTTAGTTCTATTTAAGTCTTATTTTCATGTCCTGGCCCATGTGTCAGGTGTATTTCAGGTCACAAAGGAAGGATTCTGTACCCAGCCATAAATACGGGTGGGTTGGTTTTTCATTGCTTGGCCCATTGTCCCTTCTTTTTCCCTCAACCCCACCCTCCTGGAAAGCGCTGCACTTGCACAGCTGGAAAAGATGACTGTTGGGGGCCAGGACACCACTACCGCCCAACAGGCCAAGGAATTGCTTTAAAAATAGAATATTGAACCATTTTGCAGCCTAGTAAAAAGTCCAGATGCTGTTGGGCGGGGGCTCCGGCTGGCTTGAGAATAATCAAGAGAGGCTCTGGGGCCCTTCTAGACTTCTACTTCCTCTGTTCCTCCTTAATCTCTAGTTCAGGATACTCTAATAAAGACAACCAGTTCAGCACTCCCTCTGTAGCTTAACTTTGAATACTGTGGAGTCCTTCGTACACGAGGGCATCATCACACATGTTATAGGCTCATCAAAGTGGATAAAATGCAGTGTCTGTCTCTGCCACTGACTAAGAAATCTCCCTCAGTAAAAACATAGTGATTGAGCGCCACATCATCTCCCTCTCCAAATAGATCTTCGGGTGTTTATCCTATAAAGTCTGCACCACGTGCAGGCACAAAGTCTAATGAATGTTGTTCACACGTTTGGCGTTCCAGAGTGACCCGGAGTAGCTTAGGGCAAGGAAGGGAATTACTTGAGGATTTTTTATGTGTTGATTCAAGTGTAGAACTTTCTTAGCCTGTCCCTGGAAAGAAAATTGATGGGGAGTAATTGGTGACAGGATAGGAGCCTTGCAGTGCTCTCCATCTGGTGAGCTGAGCAGACTGCAGCTTTATTTACTTGGGATGCTGCTGCTATCCGTCCTGTTGTAGGATTTCAGCTGTCTCATTAGGTTGCTCCCCAGAGCTAAAATTCCTTCCAAAACATTTTCATCCCTAATAACAAAAATAGCCCATTAGTTCTGAATCATTTATATATAATGACTTTTAAAATTACATATCTCAATTGAGAGAGATTTCTGGGAGGAAAAAATGGCTTTTTTATCCCTATGTTATCCCCACAACAACTTTCATGGTGCAATTCATCTGGCATATTAACATTTATGTACCAGAAAGAAAAGAAGCTAAAAGGATGGCTTATCTTTCTGTCAGTTCTGACCCTCTCCAGATGTTTTCAGCAGTAGACATTAAGATGGAAAAAAATACACCAAAACTCAATTGTTCAGACTATTCTGTTCCCTGTGTTGCCTTTCTAACACAAGTACTTCTTTAAAAAATGAGAAGCAGACTATGTATCCATGAAGGGGAATTAAGTTATCTTTTATTGAACCACAACACTTAGTTTCAGGAATAAAGATAATTTTATTTTCCCACTTTGAGTTGCTTTTCTAATAGCAGAGATAGATTTAGACTGACAATTTTCCCAATCTTTTTCCCCCATTAAAAAAATTTTTTTTCTTAATTTATATACTATAAAATTTGTTCCTTGTTGTGTACAGTTCTATGGGTTCTGACAAATGCACAGAGATGTGCGTCCACCACAATTATGATACAGAACAGCTCCATTGCCTCCCCCCAAATTTTTTCATGCTGCCCCTCTATAATCAACCTATTCTCCAGCCTATATTCCCCCTCTTCTCTTTTCTATCCCTACAGTATCAGTAGTTCATTCTTTTTTGCTGTTGAGTAGTATTGCATTACATGGGCATACCACAGTTTGTTTATCCATTCATCCACTGAAGGACATTTCAGTTTTTAGAGATTATATATAAACCTTCTATAAACATTTACGTACAGATTTTTACATGAGCTTAAGCTCTGACAAATGCACAAACTTAAGCTTAAGTTTGTATTTCTCTAGACAGCTAGATCATAAAGTAAGAGTAGGTTAAAATTTCTAAGAAAACTTAAGTTGTGTATTTTACATTCCCATCTGCAATGTATGAGAGTTCCAGTTGTACCACATCCTCTTAGTACTCTCATTTTTCTTAAATTTTAGCCATTCTGATAGGTGTGAGTAGTTATACCATTATTTTTTTTATTGGCATACAGCTGATTTACAATGCTGTGTTAGTTTCTGCTGTACAGCAAAGTGATTCAGTTATACATATGTATACATTCTTTTTTATATTCTTTTCCATTATGGTTTATCACAGGATATTGAATATAGTTCCCTGTGCTATACAGTAGGACCTTTTGTTGTTGTTTATCCATTCTATATATACCAGTTTGCATCTGCTAATCCCAAACTCCCAATCCATCCCTCCCCCACCCCCTCTCCCTTTGCAACCACAAGTCTGTTCTCTATGTCCGTAAGTCTGTTTCTGTTTTGTAGATAGGTTCCTCTATCATATCTTAGATTCCACATATAAGTGATATCATATGGTATTTGTCTTTCTTTCTGCCTTACTTCACTTAGTATGATAATCTCTAAGTCCATCCACGTTGTTGCAAATGGCACTATTTCATTCTTCTTTATTGCTGAGTAGTATTCCACTGTATATATGTACCACATCTTCCTTATCCATTCATCTGTTGATGGACATTTAGGTGGTTTCTAGGTTTTGGTTATTTTGAATAGTGCTGCTATGAACACTGGAATGCATGTATCTTTTCAAATTAGAGTTTTCCGGATATATACCCAGGAGTGAGATTGCTGGATCATATGGTAACTCTATTTTCAGTTTTTTAAGAACTCTCCACACTGTTCTCCATAGTGGTTGTACTAATTTACATTCCCACCAACAGTGCAGGAGGGTTCCCCTTTCTCCACATCCTCTCTAGCATTTGTTATTTATAGATTATTTAATGATGGCCATTCTGACTGGTGTGAGGTTGTACCTCATTGGAATTTTGATTTGCATTTCTCTAATAATTAGTAATGTTGAGCATCTTCTCATGTGCCTCTTGGCCATCTGTATGTCTTCTTTGGAGAAATGTCTATTTAGATCTTCTGCCCATTTTTCGATTGGGTTGTTTGTTTTCTTGTTGTTGAGTTATATGAACTGTTTTATACCATTATGTTTTTAAATTGTACTTCCCTAATGACGGCTCCTTTGGTTCCCCCATCGTATTCATACTTTAGGCAGGAAGAAGGGAAAGGTGACAGGCAAAAAGCACATGCTAGCAGAGGTAGCACCCTTTCTAAGTGGCATTTCCCATTTTTGTCATTCTTTTTCCTGTGTGTCTGTACTTTCTCCTTTAATGGAAATAACTGATCTTTGTGGAGGGCTTCACATACATTCCTTCCATGCACATAACAACCTCAGCAGGGTAGGTATTATTGTCCTGTTGAAGGAACTGGCTTTCAGTGAAGCTAGGAAACTTGATTGAAACCTCCCCTATATGCATGGAATATTGATAAATGTAGCTTGGGGGGATTTTTTAATCTGAGTTCATTATTATCTCTGTTAATTAGGAATTTCTAAGTAAAGAAAAAAAAAAGAAGAGAATGGACCTGACCTGGCAGCTCACAGACACATCACACTGATCTCCCTTCTTCCCTCTGTGCAGTCTATTCTTCACCTGAAGCCACAGTGATCCTCATTAAAATTCATCAGGTCATGTCCCTCCTGTGCTCGAAATAATTCAATGCTTCCAATCTGCCTCAGAGTAAAATCAAAAGTCCTTTCACTGTTCATAAGCCCTTTCCTGGTCTGCAAGCAACCCATCTTTCAGAACTCATCTTCTACCAATTTTTTCCTTGATAACTATGCTGCAGCCATACTGCTGTTCTCCCTCTTCTGTGAACAAACCAAACATGCTCTCACTTCTGGGCCTTTGCATTTACTACTCCTTCTGCCTGGATAATTCTTCTTTCAAACAGCCTCACTGCTCTATTCTCCAGTCCCACAAGTTTACACACAAATGTTCCCGTATCAGAGAGGCTTTTCCTCTAATATAAAATCATCTTACATAAAATACAACTACCAACCCTTCCCATATTGTTTTATTGTTCTTAGCACCTAACATCATCTGACATATTGCCTATTTTGTTTATTTGTTAATAGTTTCTGTTCTCATCTGTAGAATACAAGGGAGCAGGAACCTTGTTTTGTTAACTCCTATGTCTAGAATAGGGCCTGACACTCAACAGTATTTGCCAACAGAATGGAGAGAGGAGGATGCATGAATGGCAATGAATGAATTAAGTTTGTTATTAGAGAACATTTCCTTCACTGTAGGTTCTTTAGTCTCCACTTCTCAGCTGGATGAGGAGGACCCAAAGAGAGCTCGGAGTTTTCGCAAAAGGGGAGCCTGACATCACCCCTCTGACTGCATATTTGCTGAACTAGAAAATTCTGAGGAGAGGAGTTACATGGAGTTTCCTGATATTGCAAAGCATGGAAATAGAGGGAGGGATTGGGAGTTTGGAAGGAAAAGGAGGCATGTGACTTCCTGTCTGCCAAGTAGATACCATGAAGGCAGACAAGCTAGGGCCATATTAAAAGAGTCCCACATAAGTGCTTTCCAGGGTATATTTGTTTGCTAGGGCTGCCATAACAAAGTACCACATACTGGGTGGCTTAACCTACATGTTTATTGTCTTACAGCTCTGGAGGCTAGAAGTCCTAAATCAATCAGCATGGTTGTTTCCTTCAGAGCACTGTGAGGAAGCATCTATTCTGTGAATCTTTGCTGGTTTGCTGGCAATCTTTGGTATTTCTTGGCTGGTAGAAACATCACCCCAACCTCTACCTTCATCTTCACATGGTGTTCTCCCTGTGTGCGTATCTCTGTGTCCAAATCCCCCCTTTTTATAAGGACACTTGTCATACTGGATTTATGGCTCACCCTAACTAACTCAACTAACTACATCGCAAAGACACTATTTCCAAATAAGGTCACATTCTGAGGTACAGAGTGTTAGGGCTTCAACATATGCATTGGGAGAAGTGGGGAGACACAGATCAATCCATAACAGTCTCTCTCCAAAGAAAAAACATTTAGTCTCTAGCAGGGCACCCTACTGGCAGGGCACCATCCCACTCTTGCTACAGTTATGATAAAAAAAAAATTAAAAAATAAAAAGACATGTGAAAGGCCCCACAACTTCAGCAACTAAATAATCAACTCACTATAGAGTAAAACTGACATCAGTACCAAAATGCTCTTTTTATCCAAGTCTAATAATAATAGCAAGTAATAAAATTGAGATGATTTTTTAAGTAAAAAGCAATCATTTAATTTTTCAAAATCAGTGGCAGCAACCTTTGCTAATCAAATTTAACTTCCAATAGTTGACAGAAAAACGCATGCCTTGAAGCTGCCTTATTTGAATGGGATGTGAAGGCTCATATTGAGATATGAGGCTTCATATTTTATTTGTTAACTTAGCTGCTGTTGACTCATCTGTACCCAACAGTTTACACACTAGGATTAAATGTGAGAAGAGCTTTGCTTTGATGTCAAAAGTATGTCGGGGGCTTTTATTTGCTTTGTTTGGAAATATTTTTCTTGGACTGTCTTATTTGATTTTCTATTATACAGGGTATTTAGAAAAGTCAGAAGTACATCAAAAATTTTTGAGTGCCCTCTATCACTGAGTGACATTAGAACAGTCTAAAGAATGGTCCTTTCGTGGATGTGGCACATTTATTCAAGACTTCAGTCTTTTACAGCAGGTGTTATTTTCTATGTTACGGCTTCAGACGTGATTGGAGGCTAGCCCAAGGTCTGTGAAAAGATCTGGTGAGAAAAAAATCGAGGAGTAAAGTATTATGGTTGAATTCCTAGCCTTGGGCTGTACTTAGAAAAATGGATTCTCTTTAACACAATAATCACCAGCTGCAGTATATCTGGGCATCTGCCATCTAACTAAAATCTAGCCCGACCAACCAAGAGTATTATTTATTTAATAAACATCACTAAGTCCTACTATGCATCTCAGGCTATTCTGTGCACAAGGGATGCAGTGATGAGCAAAGTTCTCATAAATGTATATTTCAGTGCGGGAAACAGACAATAAACAAGGTAAATATATTAGTGAACTGAGTTTAATAGTGTCCCCTCCCCCTAAAATTCAGGTCTACCTGGAACTTGTGAATATCACCTTATTGAGAAACATAGTCTTTATAGATGTAATCAAGGTAAGATGAGATCATACTGGATTAAGGTGAGCCCTAAATCCAGTATGACTGATGTCCTTCTAAGAAGAGGGAAATCTGGACAAAAAGACACACAGGGAGAACACCATGTGATGACAGAGGCAGAGATTGGAGTGATGCAGCTTCAAGCCAAAGAATGCCAAGGATGGCCAGTAACCACCAGAAGATAGGCGACAGGCATGAACAGATTCTCCCTCAGAACCTCCACAGGGAACCAACCCTGCTGACTTCTTAATTTTGGACTCCTATCCTCCAGAACTGTGGAAGAATAAATATCTGTTGTTTTGAGATACCTTGTTTGTGGTCTTTTTACAGCAGCCCAAGGAAACTAGCACAATTTGTGAGTGATAATAAAAGATAAGGAGAAAAAAATAAAGCAGTGAAATGGGATAGAGAGTCCTGGGGAGAGACTGCAATATTACATTGGCCAGGAAAATCCTCAATAAGAAGGTAACATTGATTAAAGTCTGAAGGTGATGAGGAAGTAACACATCATGACACTTGGAGGAAACATTGCAGGCAGGAGGAACGGCACATGCAAAGGCCCTGAGAGGCCAGTTTGGCTGGATTGGAATGATAGGTAGGGAGAGTAGGAGGAAGAAATGAGCTCAGAGAGGTGATGGGCAGCAAGAGCATGGAAATGCTATGGACTGTTGTAAAGTCTCTGGCTTTTACTATGCATCAGACAAAAAAAGGAAGCTCTTGAAGAGTTTGGAACAGGGAAGTGGTGCAGAGGAGTGACAAGATCAACCTAGATTTTAATAAGATCTTTGCATTACTGAAATTATTCTGAAAAGAACAAGATGGAAGTGGGTTAGAAAACTATTTCAATAATCCAGGTGGGAAATGACAATGACTTAGACCATGGTGGCGGTAGTGAAAGTGATCACTACTACAGAGTCAGTGTCAGGTTATATTTTGTAGATGTGGCTGATAAGACTTACTGTGGATCAGATGTGGGACATGAATAAAAGAGAAGAATCAAAGATGGCTCCAAGGTGCTTTGCAAAAGGAAGCATGGACTTGCCACTTATTGAAAGGAGAAGGCCATGGGAGGATGAGGCATGGTGAGGGAGATCAAGAATCAGTTTGGGACATGTTAACCTTAAGATGCCATTTAGATATATGTGAGAACATTGTGGGAATACAAGGTGGACTTAGGGAGAAGTCTTGACAGGAGATACAAATATAGAAGTTGTTGGAACAGAGACAGCATCACCAGTCTATGTATTCATTACTCCCCTCTGCAATACTTCTTGTTTTCCTGCAGAAATATTATATAATTTAACAATGCAGGGAGGGTGACCCTGTCTCCAACTTGTGACAGTTCTACACTCTTCTTGTGGGAAGAACTATAAAAATGACTTACCACAATCAGTTCAGTGTTTTAGATTGTTATATATTTATTTTTATAAGCCTTCTATTTAAAAATGTTAAGCAGTTCACAATTTCAGAAGACATAAAATAAGAAAATTACAATTTAAAAAAGTAAAAATGGCTGTTAGAGAAGGTAAGTAAACCAAGCACCTGTGAGTAGGACATTTCTTTGAGTTCTTTTTATGATCATCACACTTTTACTGTAAGAGTATGAAAAGAAAGCAAACAGAGCCTCTGGGAAATTTCTTTTAAAATCTTTTTATTATCTCACTTTTTTTTTTTTTTTTTTTTTTTTTTTTTTTTTTGCGGTACGCGGGCCTCTCACTGTTGTGTCCTCTCCTGTTGCGGAGCACAGGCTCCGGACTCGCAGGCTCAGCGGCCATGGCTCACGGGCCTAGCCGCTCCACGGCATGTGGGATCTTCCCGGGCCAGGGCACGAACCCGTGTCCCCTGCATCGGCAGGCGGACTCTCAACCACTGCGCCACCAGGAAAGCCCTTTATTATCTCACTTTTGGAAAAAAAATTTAATATATTATTTTGAATCAATGAATAAAAGGTTTATACTGATCAGTGAGACCTAACCACAAAATTGTTTTCATTTCTAGTATTAATTAAATATTGTCTCCCATGACCCAAATGTATCAATATTTAAGAAATGATTTAAGAGCATAGAAGGAGGTGGACCAGTGATAAACACAGGTGAATCTGTGATGACCCAACTGGGAGCAAGAACCCAACTGGGAGCAAGAAAGAGGTTCAGAGGACAAAGTAGATTCAATGAGGGCTGCACTTAACGGATAAGGACTACTGTGGTGCATATCTTCCTTATTCTTATTCAGATGTTGCTTTGAGGTTTGGTATGTCTTCTATGGTTTCTGCTTTTAACCAAAAAGTGAGTCAAGTCATGATCCTAGAGGGGTTTCTTCCCACCCATCCATTAATAAACACACAAAAAAATCCGGGGCTAAGAATGTTCCACTTTGGAACCAGTGGTGCGGAGCACGTAAATTATATCACTTGCCTCCAATTTAAGAATTTGGTGTTGTGTGTTCAATTAAATGGGGCCTTCAGTGGGCAAGAGTGAAAATGTTTTGATTAACTCTCTTCCTCCCAGTCGCTCTAGTCAGTTCAGAAAAGTTATCTAAAACAACTGGTATAAGTTAGACGTTATAACTGAAAGCTAAATTTAACTTAGAGCTTCAGAGCAACTAAGTTTTTAAACGTCCTTTTTAAAGACGTATATATTTGCTTGGAAAAAAGTATTTTTTCAGGTGTAAATCTAAGAAATATTTATTGGACAGATTTTTTTCAACATCTTTATTGGAGGATAATTGCTTTACAGTGCTGTGTTAGTTGCTGCTGTATAACAAAGTGAATCAGCTATATGCATATGTGTATCCCAATATTCCCTCCCATGCGTCTCCCCCCACCCTCCTTATCCCACCCCTCTAGGTGGTTGCAAAGCACTGAGCTGATCTCCCTACGCAATGCAGCTGCTTCCCAAAGCTACCTAATTTACATTTGGTAGTGTATATATGTCAATGCTACTCTCTTACTTCATTCCAACTTACACTTCACCCTCCCTGCGTCCTCAAGTCCATTCTCTAGGTCTGTGTCTTCATTCCTGTCCTGCCCCTAGGTTCACCAGAAACATTTTTTTTTTTATTCCATATATATGTGTTAGCATACGGTATTTGTTTTTCTCTTTTTGACTTACTTTACTCTATATGACAGACTCTAGGTCCATCCAGTTCACTACAAATAACTCAATTTTGTTTCTTTTTATGGCTGAGTAATATTCCATTGTATATATGTACCACATCTTCTTTATCCATTCATCTGTCGATGAACACTTAGGTGGCTTCCATGTCCTGGCTATTGTAAAGAGTGCTGCAATGAACACTGTGGTACACGACTCTTTTTGAATTATGGTTTTCTCAGGGTATATGCCCAGTCGTGGGACTGCTGGGTCATATGGTAGTTCTATCTTTAGTGTTTTAAGGAACTTCCATACTGTTTTCCATAGTGGCTGTATCAATTTACATTCCCACCAACAGTGCAACAGGGTTCCCTTTTCTCCACACCCTCTCCAGCATTTATTGTTTACAGATTTTTTTGATCATGGCCATTCTGACCAGTGTGAGGTGATACCTCATTGTAGTTCTGATTTGAATTTCTCTAAAGATTAGTGATGTTGAGCTTCCTTTCATGTGTTTGCTGGCAACCAGTATATCTTCTTTGGAGAAATGTCTGTTTAGGTCTCCTGCCCATTTTTGGATTGGGTTGTTTGCTTTTTTGATATTGAGTTTCATGGGCTGCTTGTAAATTTTGAAGATTAATCCTCTGTCAGTTGCTTCATTTGCAAATATTTTCTCCCATTCTGAGGGTTGTCTTTTTGTCTTGTTTATGGTTTCCTGTGCTGTGCAAAAGCTTTTAAGTTGCATTAGGTCCCATTTGTTTATTTTTGTTTTTATTTCCATTCCTCTAGAAGGTGGGTCAAAAAGGATCTTGCTGTGATTTATGTCATGAAGTGCTCTGCCTATGTTTTCCTCTAAGAGTTTGATAGTGTCTGGCCTTAAATTTAGGTCTTTAATCCGTTTTGAGTTTCTTTTTTGTGTATGGTGTTAGGAGGTGTTTTACTTTCATTCTTTTACATGTAGCTGTCCAGTTTTCCCAGCACCACTTATTGAAGAGGCTGTCTTTTCTCCATTGTATACTCTTTCCTCCTTTATCAAAGATAAGGTGACCATATGTGTGTGGGTTTATCTCTGGGCTTTCTATCCTGTTCCATTGATCTATATTTCTGTTTTTGTGCCAGTACCATACTGTCTTGATTACTGTAGCTTTGTAGTAGAGTCTGAAGTCTGGGAGCCTGATTTCCTCCAGCTCCGTTTTTCTTTCTCAAGATAGCTTTGGCTATTTGGGGTCTTTTGTGTTTCCATACAAATTGTGAAACTTTTTGCTCTAGGCCTGTGAAAAATGCCATTGGTAGTTTGACAGGGATTGCATTGATCTGTAGATTGCTTTGGGTCCTACAGTCATTTTCACAATGTTGATTCTTCCCATCCAAGAACATGGTATATCTCCAACTGTTTGTATTATGTTTAATTTCTTTCATCAGTGCCTTATAGCTTTCTGCATACAGGTCTTTTGTCTCCTTAGGTAGGTTTATTTCTAGGTATTTTATTCTTTTTCTTACAATGGTAAATGGGAGTATTTCCTTAATCTCTCTTTCAGATTTTTCATCGTTAGTGTATAGGAATGCCAGAGATTTCTGTGCATTAATTTTCTATCCTGCTACTTTACCAAATTCACTGATTAGTTTTCTGGTAGCATCTTTAGGATGCTAAATATCTCTATGTATAGTATCATGTATAGTATCTCTACGTATAGTATCACGTCATCTGCAAACAGTGAGTTTTCCTTCTTCTTTTCCAATTTGGATTCCTTTTATTTCTTTTTCTTCTCTGATTGCTGTGGCTAAACTTCCAAAAATATGTTAAATAATAGTGGTGAGCATGGGCAACCCTGTCTTGTCCTGACCTTAGAGGAAATGGCTTCAGTTTTTCAACATTGAGACAATGCTGGCAGTGGGTTTGTCATGTATGGCCTTTATTATGTTGACATAGGTTCCCTCTAGCCTACCTTCTAGAGAGTTTTTATCATAAATAGGTGTTGAATTTTGTCAAAAGCTTTTTCTGCATCTATTGAGATGATCACATGGTTTTTATCTTTCAATTTGTTAATATGGCTTATTACACTGATTGATTTGCATATATTGAAGAATCCTTGTGTTCCTGGGATAAACCTCACTTGATCATGGTATATGATCCTTAAATAGGCTGTTGGATTCTGTTTGCCAGAATTTTGTTGAGGATTTTTGCATCTGTGTTCATCAGACATATTGGCCTATAGTTTTCTTTCTTTGTGACATCTTTGTCTGGTTTGGTATCAGGGTGATGGTGGCCTTGTAGAATGAGTTTGGGAGTGTTCCTCCCTCTGCTGTATTTTGGAAGAGTTTGAGAAGGATAGGTGTCAGTTCTTCGCTAAGGGTTTGATAGAGTTCGCCTGTGAATCCATCTGGTCCTGTGCTTTAGTTTGTTGGACAATTTCTAATCACAGTTTCAACTTCAGTGCTTGTGATTGGTCTGTTTACATTTTCTATTTCTTCCTGGTTCAGTCTCAGAAGGTTGTGCATTTCTAAGAATTTGTCCATTTCTTCCAGGTTGTCCATTTTACTGGAATATAGTTGCTTGTAGTAATCTCTCATGGTCCTTTGTTTTTCTGTAGTGTCAGTTGTTATTTCTCCTTTTTCATTTCTAATTCTATTGGTTTGAGTCTTCTCCCTTTTGTTCTTGATGAGTCTGGCTAATGGTTTATCAATTTTGTTTATCTTCTCAAAGAGCCAGCTTTTAGTTTTATTGATCTTTGCTATCATTTCCTTCCTTTCTTTTTCATTTATTTCTGATCTGATCTTTATGATTTCTTTCCTTCTGCTAAGTTTGGAGTTTTTCTTGTTCTTCTTTCTCTAATTGCTTTAGGTGTAAAGTTAGGTTGATTTCCTCTTTCATTTCTTCAGTGATCTCTTGGTTATTAAGTAGTGTATTGTTTAGCCTCCATGTGTTTGTATTTTTTACAGATTTTTTTTCTTGTAATTGATATCTAGTCTCATGGCGTTGTGGCTGGAAAAGATACTTGATATGAATACAATTTTCTTAAATTTACCAAGGCTTGATTTGTGACCCAGGATATGATCTATCCTGGAGAATGTTCCATGAGCACTTTAGAAAAATGTGTATTCTGTTGTTTTTGGATGGAATAACCTATAAATATCAATTAAGTCAACCTTGTTTAATGTATCATTTAAAGCTTGTGTTTCCTTATTTATTTTCATTTTGGATGATCTGTCCATTGGTGAAAGTGGAGTTTTAAAGTCCCCTACTAAGATGTGCTACTGTCGATTTCACCTTTTATGGCTGCTAGTATTTGCCTTATGTATTGAGTTGCTCCTATGTTGGGTGCATAAATATTTACAATTGTTATATCTTTTCCTTGGATTGATCCCTTGATCATTATGTAGTGTCCTTCTTTGTCTCTTATAATAGTCTTTATTTTAAGTCTATTTTGTCTGATATGAGAATTGCTACTCCAGCTTTCTTTTGATTTCCATTTGCATGGAATATCTTTTTCCATCCCCTCACTTTCAGTCTGTATGTGTCCCTAGGTCTGAAGTGGGTCTCTTGTAGATAGCATATATATGGGTCTAGTTTTTGTATCCATTCAGCCAGTCTATGCCTTTGGTTGGAGCATTTAATCTATTTACATTTAAGGTTATTATCGATATGTATGTTCCTACTACCATTTTCTTAATTGTTTTGGGTTTATTATTGTAGGACTTTTCCTTCTCTTGTGTTTCCCGCCTAGAGAAGTTCCTTTAGCATTTGTTGTAAAGCTGGTTTGGTGGTGCTGAATTCTCTTAGCTTTTGCTTGTCTGTAGAGGTTTTAAATTCTCCATCTAATCTGAATGAGATCCTTGCTGGGTAGAGTAATCTTGGTTGTAGGCTTTTCCCTTTCATCACTTTAAATATGTCCTGCCACTCCATTGTGGCTTGCAGAGTTTCTGCTGAAAGATCAGCTGTTAAC
The DNA here is from genome assembly GCF_000442215.2 of Lipotes vexillifer. Lineage (NCBI taxonomy): Eukaryota > Metazoa > Chordata > Mammalia > Artiodactyla > Lipotidae > Lipotes > Lipotes vexillifer. The sequence continues at coordinate 544,836 of NW_006777801.1, forward strand.
CTTATGGGGATTCCCTTGTATGTTATTTGTTGTTTTTCCCTTCCTGCTCTTAATATTTTTTTCTTTGTATTTAATTTTTGATAGTTTGATTAATATCTGTCTTAGTGTGTTTCTCCTTGGATTTATCCTGTATGGGACTTTCTGCACTTCCTGGATTTGATTGACTATTTCCTTTCCCATATTAGGGAAGTTTTCAATTATAATCTCTTCAAATATTTTCTCCGTTGCTTTCTTTTTCCCTTCTTTGGGACCCCTATAATTCGAATGTTGGTGCATTTAATGTTGCCCCAGAGGTCTCTGAGACTGTCCTCAATTCTTTTCATTCTTTTTTCTTTATTCTGCTCTGCAGTCATTTTTTCCACTATTTTATCTTCCAGGACACTTATTCGGTCTTCTGCCTCAATTATTCTGCTATTGATTCCTTCTAGAGAATTTTTAATTTCATTTATTGTGTGATTCATTATTGTTTGTTTTCTCTTTAATTCTTCTAGGTCCTTATCAAGCATTTCTTGTATTTTCTCCATTCTACTTCCAAGATTTTGGATCATCTTTACTATCATTAGTCTGAATTCTTTTTCACATAGACTGCCTATTTCCTGTTCATTTGTTTGGTCTGTGGGTTTTTACCTTGCTCCTTATCTGCTGTGTGTTCCTCTGTCTTCTCATTTTGCTTAACTTACTGTGTTTGGGGTCTCCTTTTTCCCAGGCTGCAGGTTCGTAGTTCCTGTTGTTTTTGGTGTCTGCTCCAAGTGGCTAAGGTTGGTGCAGTGCATTGTGTTGGCTTCCTGGTGGAGGGGACTGGTGCCTGTGTTCCAGTGGATGAGGCTGGATCTTGTCTTTCTGATGGACAGGACCAAGTCCAGTGGTGTGTTTTGGGGTGTTTGTGATCTTATTATGATTTTAGGCAGCCTCTCTGCTAATGGGTGGGGTTGTGTTCCTGCCTTGCTAGTTGTTTGGCATAGGGTCTCCAGCACTTTAACTTGCTGGTTGTTGAGTGGATCTGAGTCTTAGCGTTGAGATGGAGATCTCTGGGAAAGTTTTCGCCATTTGATATTATGTGGAGCCGGGAGGTCTCTGGTGGACCAATGTCCTGAACTCGGATCTCTCAACTCAGAGACACAGGCCTGACACCCGGCCACAGCATGAAGACCCTGTCAGCCACACAGCTCAGAAGAAAAGGGAGAAAAAAAGAAAGAAAAGAAACAAAGGAAGAAAGAAAAAAAGAAAGGAAGGAAGGAAGGAAGGAAGGAAGGAAGAAAAACAAAATAAAATAACGTAAAGTTATTAAAATAAAAAATAAAGAAAATCATTAAAAATTTTAAAAAATTAAAAAGTAATAAAAAACAGAAAGAAAGAAGAGAGCAATCAAACCAAAAAAGAAATCCATCAATGATAACCAGCGCTAAAATCTATACTTAAAAAAAAAAAAGAAGGAAAAGAAACCAGACAGAACCCTAGGACAAATGGTAAAAGCAAAGCTATACAGACAAAATCACACAAAGAAGCATACACATACACACTCACAAAAAGAGAAAAAGGGAAAAAAAATATATATCTTTTGGGAAGTCTGAGGTCTTCTGCCAGCATTCAGTAAGTGTTCTGTAGGAGTTTTTCCACATGTAGATGTATTTTTGATGTATTTGTGGGGAGGAAGGTGATATCCACGTCTTACTCCTCCGCCATCTTGAAGGTCTCCAGAAATTTTTTTTTAAGTTAGGTTCCTGTGTGTTTTCTTCTGCTGTGAAAGATAGAACGACTGAGATTTTTCTTTTAAGAAAAGAAAGGAAGCATCAAATTCTGCCTCAGCACTTGGATATTTGGTCACAACCTCATAAGTTTATGTCACTTCACAGTAATTTTCAGGGTTTCCCTGGTGGCACAGTGGTTAAGAATCTGCCTGCCAATGCAAGGAACACAGGTTCAAGCCCTAGTCCAGGAAGATCCCACATGCCATGGAACAACTAAGCCCATGTGCCACAACTAGTGAGCCTGCGCTCTAGAGCCCATGAGCCACAACTACTGAGCCCACATGCCACAACTACTGAAGCCCGCGTGCCTAGAGCCCATGCTCTGCAACAAGAGAAGCCACCACAACAAGAAGCTCCTGCACCACAATGAAGAGTAGCCCCCACTCACCACAACTAAAGCCCACGTGCAGCAACAAAGACCCAATGCAGCCAAAAATAAATAATAAATTAATTAATTTTTTAAAAAATAGTAATTTTCAAATGGCATTAAGCAATAGAAAGCAAAATCGTATGTGGGAGTCAAATATTTTTTTTGTTTGTTTGTTTGTTTGTTTTTTTGTTTTTTTGTTTTTTTTTTTTCTTGCGTTATGCGGGCCTCTCACTGTTGTGGCCTCTCCCATTTGCGGAGCACAGGCTCCGGACGCGCAGGCTCAGCGGCCATGGCTCACGGGCCCAGCCGCTCCGCGGCATGCGGGATCCTCCCGAAACGGGGCACGAACCCGCGTCTCCTGCATCGGCAGGCGGACTCTCAAGCACTGCGCCACCAGGGAAGCCCTCGGGAGTCAAATATTTTTAAAGGAAAAAATAAATAAACTGGCAGTTCTTATTAACCCCTTCCTTATCCCTAAGTCAGGCACTCCCCACACCTTTGGGAAGAAATTCATGTGACCATTAGGAGAGTTTGAGGGTCTCTAACAAATAGCAAATACAAGTTAATGTGTGGCTTTAAATTTTTTAAAGAAGATTTGTTACAGTATCCCAATGAATGAGATGCACTGCCAAATGGGTTTTTTCTTTTTTCTTTTTCCATATCCTGTTGAAAGATGGCTGTAGGGGTGCAGTACATTTAAATTTGGAGAAATTTTTAACCAAGACTATAATCCCAGCCTTAGTTAGCTGATGTTAAGCCCATCTATGGAAAATAATGAGCCCATAGGCTCAGTTGTTTCTTAAGGTCATCCTTTCTTCCTAACAATAAACCATGCAGTCAACATGAAAGAGGTCACTTGAGGCACACAAGAGGGCATGCATCCAATCAATTGAAGAGCCTTGCCAGATTATTTAAAGTTATGCTAGTGATAAGAGAAGAAATGACAAACTCCAGTTCTGCAGCAATTGGAAATGAAATTCCTTTTGTAAGAAGACCATTCTTACCTGCTCTAGTCTAGTAACATTATCATAACAGAAGTTTTGAAAAAGCGTTATAAATGTTAAAACATGTTCTAAAGAATAGTCTTCTTTATTTCATTGAAATCTGTCAAGAAATGATAGGAAAATGCACAATATCTTCTTTTTCTCTGTATCACTCTTACCTATTAACTTGGGCAATGAAGCAGTTATCAGTAGTGGAATAATTATACCAAAACTTGATTTTCTCACGCATGGCATCATGTCAAGTGACTGTTCTACAGCATTAGTTTTGTTTTGTTCCTTTCTTTTTTCAGAAAAACTTGTCCATAGTCTTGAAGGAATATACAAGGCACTGGTAGGTCTGCAAACTGGGACCAACCAGAGAGCTTTTCTTTCGTTAGAACTGGATAACAACACCTCAGGTCCACTCTGATGCAGTCATACAGAGGAGCTATTTAGGGTAAAGTTTGAAAGAAACACTGATAACTGCCTCCTGCTTTCAGTTCTGGCAGGGAGGAAAAGAAAAAAGCAACTTCTTTGCTACTACTCCTCGTCTTAAATATTCACAGATGTTTTAAGATGGCAAAGAAAACAACTGATAAAGTTAATAACAAAATTAAAAATTCTTCATGTCAAAGCTCACTATAAGAAAAGTTAAAATACAAATGAAAAATCAAGGGAAAACATAGTTGAAACATGTCAAAGACAAAGGGATAATTTCCTTTATAATGGTTTCAGAAAAATCAATAACACCAACAAACCAATAGAAGAAAGGAAAAAAGGACAGGAACAGATAAGCTACAAAAACTACAAACAGCTCTTAAATATATGAAAAAGTGCCTTATCTCAGTCAGAAAAAGAGAAATAAACATCTAAACAAAATTAGGTACAATTTTTTTTTATCTACAATATTGTCAAATATCGAAAAGTTTGATAGCCCTAAGTGTTGGTGAAATTGTTGATGACTTGTAGGATGAAATTCACACAACACTGAGGAGAGAATAGAGACAATGGGAGACTGTACAGAAAATATGTGGATCAATTTCCAAATGTCTATCAAATGTACAAACGTACAAGGATATTCACTACCATATAGTTGGCAATAACAAAGGATATCCATTGATGGGTTACTAGTTGAATAAATTATAGAATATACGCAGAGTGGAATGTGACATTGGAAAGAATGAGGAAGTTCCATATGAGCTGCGGGGGGTGGGGGTGGGGGCGGTCTCCAGCTTTAAAGAAGGGACTTTAAATACTACACCTCCTACCCAGGATCAGGTCTTAGAGTAAAGGAAAGGGTAGATGAATAAATGCTCCTTTTCAGATAATTCTGGCATTCAGAGAGCTAAGTAGGATGGGGCTCACTTCCAAGTGGGGCCCATAGAGACAAGAAAAGGTGCTGTTTTAGTCTGCAGAAAAAGGAGAGCCTTAAGAAGGTCTATCTGCTAAATATTTTAGGGAGTACCAAAGGCAGGCATGAAAGATAGGGAGAGAAACAGGGAAGGAGATGATAAGAGGACGCACTATCAAGCCTGGCCATTACAAAGCATGACTGATAACTGCATTTTTCTGAACCCATCTCTGAGAAGTCATTTGGGAAGAAAAAGCCCCAAAATGCACCTAATCTGAAATAATTAATCAAAACTGGAATTAACCGGGTAAATTTTCTGCCACCAAGCAGAAATGAGGCTCAAGATAGAGATAAGGATGAGTTATAGAAAAACTAAAGCCACATTTCTAGCACCCCTGAGGACACAGCTTGAAAATATTGATCATGTCACTTGTATACTGGCTGATTCAATGACAGCAACATTGAGGATCAGAGCACTTCCAAATTTTAGAGCATGTCTAAAATTCTATCTCGAGTAGAATTTGCAAAGAAACACTGAGTATTAATTAATCAATAGGGCTAGTCTCTTGATATAAGTAAAATTTTCTCTAGATAAATATATTAGTTTGCTAAGGCTGCAGTAACACAGTACCACAAGCTGGGTGGCTTAAACCCCAGAAATTGATTTCCTCACAGTTCTAAAGGCTAAAAATATAAGATTAAATTGTCAACAGGGTTGCTTTCTTCTGAGGCCTCTCTGCTTGTCTTCTAGATGGCTGTCTTCTCCTTGTGTCCTCATATGTTCTTCCCTTACTACAAATCTGTGTCCAAATTTCCCCTTTTTATCAGATTGGATTAAGGTCACCCTAATGACCTCATTTTAACTTAATCACCTCTATAAGGAGCCAATCTCCAAATATGGTTACATTCTGAGGTTAGTACCTCAATATAAATTTTTTTGAGCGGGGGGCACAATTGAGCCTGTAACAAGTTACCTTTTCTTTTTTTCTCTCTTTTTTTCTTTTCTTCTTTTTTAAAATGTGTGTTAGGGGGTATGAGGCAGCCGGATAGAGGGAAGGATCTGTAAGAGCATTGACCAGAACATGTGTGCAGAGAGGCTGAGGAAGGTAAACAGCCAAGAGGCTGGTACAAATTATCATAGACATATCAGACCTCCTGAAAGAAACAAAAGTAGACTTTAACGAATGGTAAGACATCCTCTGTTCTTGGATAGGTGACTTGGCATTAAACATGACAGTTTACTTTATATTAATTTATCAACTCAATGCAACCCCCCAAAAATTACCAAGAAATTATTTAATAGAGTTAGATAAGTTGATAACTAAAATTTACATGGAAAAACAAATATGCAAGGATAGCCAGGAAAACACTGAAAAACTACAGAGAGGAACTAGCCCTACCAGACGTTAAAATATACTATAAAGCTTCTGTAATTAAAAGTGTGGTATGGGCACATGACTAGACAAATAGATCAACAGAATAGGATAAAAAGTCCAGAAATAGATACAAATATAGATGAGCATTGAGTATATGATAAAATGGCATCTTAAATCACTGGGATAAAAATGGACTTTTTAATAAGTGGTGCTGGAACAACTTATGGATGCTGACAAGTTGTTTAGAAAAGGTAAAATTAGGTCCATATCTCACACTGTACACAAAAATATTGTACTCTATTTAGCAAATCTGTTTCTCATAGGGGTATGGGCTAACAATTCTATAATCCTTTATGTGTATTCTAGGATTGAACAAATAAGTAAAGATATTATACATCTTGAGATCCAGCTTTCTCACTGTGGGAAAAAGAAGTTAAAAATAAGGAAAGAAGGAAGGCTAGAAAGACCTTGGCAGTGTTAGACTGGAATCAGAGATACCAGTATGAACTCGGTTTTTAATGTATATGCAGACATATGAATATAGAAATAAATGTAAATATACATGTGTATGTGTGGGTTAATATATATGCTGCCCACTGAGAGGGCCTGGGGTCAATGATACTACAGTAACAAGGAGCACACCCAGTACCCAGATCTTCAACTTCTAAATGCCATTCTCCAAAAAAGAAACCAGTCTCCTTGGAGAACTGGCTGCTACCAGGACTGGAGCAGAGGAAATATAAGATAAGCCTGGGGCATCTTGTGATGCTAGAAAAATAAGGAAATGTACGAAAAGAATGAGATGCGTCAAAGGGACACAAGAGTCAATGGCAAGGAACTCCAAATGGCCAAAGTTGAAAAATGAAAGAAAGGAAAAAAAAGAACGAAAGAGAAGAGAAGAAGAAAGGAAGGAAAAGAGGAAGGGAGGGAGGAAAAAAAGAAAAGAAAAGGAAAAAAAGGAGAAAAGAAATTGTTGGATTTATAAGCCACATAATAAAATAAACATCCAGGAGTTCCTACAGATTATAAATACTTGAATAAATAAATCAGGGATACAGGACATCTCTTCTTATTAGAAAAGTTCCCATTAGTAAATGTAAAAGTAAAGAAGGAATTAGAAAATTACCATGAGGCCAACACAACAGTAATATCTGTTACAGACAAGATCCACCAATGGATGCTAATATTGGTGGGCAAAAGTTTGATGAAAAAGAAGGTATTACTATACTCTCAAAATATCTACCCCACTATAATTAACAATTTCAAATGTATAAATAATAACTTTACAGTGGAAACCCAGCAGATACCACCTTAACCAAGTGATCAAAATTATTGCCAGTAGTAAGACATATCTACTCCCTGGGATGTGCTGAGAAGGACGCAATGCCACCAGTGGTATTTCTGTCAAAAAACCATAACCTCATTCTAACGATGAGAGAGCATCAGACAAACCCAAACTGAGAGAGATATTCTGCAAAACATCTGAATATTTATCAAGATTGTCAGCGTCATGAAAGACATAGAAATAGTGTGTCACAGGTTGAAGGAGACTAAGGAGATAGATAAGTGCAAGTGAGGTCCTCGATAGAACCCTTGGACAGGAAAAGGATATTTCAAGGAGAGGGAAATTGGTGAAATTTGAACCACAACTTTGTAGTTGAGTGATCAGAAGTGTATCAATGTTAATTTCTTGGTTTTGGTCATCGATTTTGATCATTGCACTATGGTTATATAAGTTATTGACATCGGGGACTTCCCTGGTGATGCAGAAGTTAAGAACCTGCCTGCCAATTCAGGGGACATGAGTTCGATGCCTGGTCTGGGAAGATCCCACATGCCACGGAGCAACTAAGCCCGTGCGCCATAACTACTGAGCCTGCACTCTAGAACCTGCAAGCCACAACTACTGAAGCCTGTGTGCCTAGAGCCTGTGCTCCGCAACAAGAGAAGGTACTGCAATGGGAAGCCTGCGCACCGCAATGAAGAGTAGCCCCCACTCGCCACAACTAGAGAAAGCCCACGCGCAGCAATGAAGATCCAATGCAGCCAAAAGTAAATAAATAAAAATAAATAAATTTTTTAAAAAGTTATTGACATCAGGGAAAGCTTAGTGAAAAGCATATGTGAACTAGATACAATTTTTGCAACTTTTCTTAAAATTTTTAAGTTTTTTAAAGAGACACTGGGGAGAGAGAAGCATCTCTTACCTGCTACATGAGAAACAGGATTCAAAAGAGAAGAATTCTGCAGATAAAGAGGTTCCAAAATAACAAAGTAAAAGGAACTAAAAAAGTAAAATGGAACTACACATGGAAGACATAGTTTAACCCCTGTTAGTCTCTCAAAGAAACTCCCACCACTAACCAATGGCCCATTTGCCCAATGGCCCTTAACTCTATCAGAGGAGTAGAGAAGAGCCTCTGGAGAGGAAAGCACGTGCCGTTAATGTCTACTCACAAGATTATTGGGAGGGTTAATGAGGAAATATATTCAGAAGAGCTCCATTTGGTGACTAATAAATAAGCAGAGCTCAATAAAGCTTAGTTCCTGAAAGGCAGGAGATGGGTTAGTGTCTATCCCCTGCCCTCATACATCCACAGAAGACAGGGAACTCTTGTTCCACTTCCCAGGAAGGAGCAGCAGG
>NW_006777801.1:553423-593629 GCF_000442215.2 Lipotes vexillifer
GAATGAAATTTCCAGCATCTTCTCTGAGTGTTGATGTCACAGAGTGATTAATGAGACTGGGCCATACAACCAGTGAGCTGCTCAAAATCAAGATAGACTCCTTTATTTCTCATTCACTATGGGCTTTCTGCTTCAGATGTCTGTAAAACAAACAAACAAACAAATTTTTTAAACCCCTGGTTTCTCCTCCATGCAGAAAGCAAAGAGAGATCTGCTTCGGCTTGCTTGCCCTCCTGCAGCTTTCTGTCTGCAGGTAAGTGGGTAAACCAGAGGTCCCAAGGTGGTTTCTCAATGGGCATTCTCAGTTTGGTCCCTTACTAAAAAGCACTGTTCTTAGAAACAGATTAATGGACTATTGTCTGGTCCTTTGATAACAGATATATTTTTACCCCTGGTCTTGTCTTTATGGACATACTCTATGGACTTCAGAGGAGAAGAGGAGTGATGTAATCTAGGCATCAAGCCTGACCCTGAACTTCCTACCATTCTATTCTCTTACCTTTATAGAGACTTGGATTTAGTGTAATTATGATATGTTATGTGATCTTTGTCAATGAAGGGCTCCTGAATTCTATTTTATTTGTTTGTTTGTTTATTTTATTTTGGCTGTGCCCGGTCTTAGTTGTGGCACGTGGCATCTTTGTTGCGGCCTGAATTGTCAACTGGAGCTCTCTTTCATGACACAAACAATAAAATCCAAGGGTAGAAACTCTATTGAAAGACCTTGCTGGAATGATTTAAATTCTAATCAACTCTGGCTGCCAGAGTAAGAGAAGGGAATTAGAAAGCACATTAGAGGAGTCCTTTAGCAGCTGTGCTTTCCCAGGGACAGGTCCTCCACTAGGCTTCCTTTCCCCAAAGCCTGCTAGTTATATAATATTTTCAATATTTATTGAACTGCTTGTGTGTACTCGGCACTGGGTGAATGCTGTGAAGAATACAAAAGATGCATGAATTTCCTCTGGAATTCACAATCTCACTGAGGTAATGACAGAAATACAAAATACACAAGATTATCAGGAACCATCAAGAGTATTATAAGATCATATGACAATATGTGGTAAAACCAGTAAGGTACAGGAAGTCAAAGAAAGAAAAGATCAGAATTGCCAAGCATATGTGAGGAAAGCTTCAGGAGGACATGAAAACTGGGATAGTTTCTGGAGGATTTATATTTGTCATGGTCAAGACAAGTGCAAGTCAGAAAATGGTGATTAATGCCCCCCCACCAAAGAGGTCCATGTCCCAATCCTGGAACTTGTGAATAGGTTACTTTACATGGCAAAGGGATTTTGTAGATGGGGTGATTAACATTGAAGACTCTGTGGAGGAGGGATTATCCTAGATTATTCTGGTGAGAACAATCTAATCATACAAGTCCTTCAAAGTAGAAGAGGAAGGCAGAAGAATTGACAAGGAGATGAGAAGGCAAAAGAATAAGGAGGAGAGATTTGGCGCTTGAGAGGGACTTGACTTGCTGCTGCTGGCTTTGAAGACGGAGGAAGGAGCCACAAGCCAAGAAATGCAGGCAGTTCCTAGAAGTTGGGCTTTCAGCTGACAGTCAGCAAGAAAAGAATCCTTAATCCTGCTATTGCAAGGAACTGAATTCTGCCAACAGCCTAAATGACCCTGCAAGCAGAATCTCCCCTAGGACCTCCAGATAAAAATGTAGCCCTGCTGACACTCAGATTTAGTCCAATGATACCCATACAGAACTTCTGACCTACAGAATTGTAAAATAACAAATGTGTGCCCCTTTAAGCTGCTAAATTGGTAATTTATTACTGTACAAACAGAAAACTAATGCACATGGGCTCAGTTCCCTTAGCGTGCATGGGGAACCTCCGTCAAAACATTAATTTCGGGCTTCCCTGGTGGCGCAGGGGTTGAGAGTCCGCCTGCCGATGCAGGGGACGCGGGTTCGTGCCCCGGTCCGGGAAGATCCCACATGCGGCGGAGCGGCTGGGCCCGTGAGCCATGGCCGCTGAGCCTGCGCGTCCGGAGCCTGTGCTCCGCAACGGGAGAGGCCACAGCAGTGAGAGGCCCGCGTACCGCAAAAAAAAAAAACAAAAAAAAACATTAATTTCTTATTTCTTGTATGGGCTATGCAGCCAATTGAGAGCACCATGAAATCCAGCTGAGAATCCTCAAAGTGGCTGCCATGGCCATAACCCACTTCTGATTTCCTGATATATAGGTCTCTATGCCCTGAACCATGTAGCCCTAATATCTTGAGCAGAATTCAATGAACAAGGAAAGGACAGCTAACCTAAAGTAACCAAAATAGTTTACCAGAAGGTTAGGGGGTAACCCAGGAGCATGCTATACTTCATGGTGAATGAGTGATGGAATCAAATCCCCTCCTCAACCTCAGAAGAGTCATCAGACAGATTGTTGTTGGACAGAAGAAGGAGACAGAGAGAAAAGTGGTAAAAAGAAGTTACTCAGAAGCTAACAGAAGGCATGACTACAAGCCACAAGTTAGCAGAAACCCTACTATTAAAAGAAAAAAAGGAGGGGAACATAGGTAATTATCTGATAATAGTAAGAACAGTAGAAGCAGTGTCCACACTTGTGCAGCAGGAGAAAGGAAGCAAAAACCTTCTGCTGTTGAGGAGGCACAAAAGGAACAGGATAGCATAAGTAGTATTGTGCTTGAACAAACTTCTGGATTCCATGAAGCCTTCTGAGAAAGCTTCCCATTGTTCATTTCCTATTCTACGTATCCTTGCAATAAGCCTTTTTCTCCTTAGATGACCTGACATCTCTCTTACCTTGCAACCTGAAAGAGCCGAACCAGCTTATGACTCAGTTTATTACTTTCTGAGGGTGACCTGCCCTGTTGAATGAAAAGAGATTTATTGTAAGGGGCTCTTGACTTCTGACCTTTTTGGATTTCATTTATTGTTGTCCTTTAGGTTATTTATTGAGAAGTAAGCTATGATTCCCCAGAAATTACCCTGACAACCAGCCATTCAAAATATCAGTATCAGAAGTGAGCAGAGCCAGATTAGATGAGCAGGAAACCAAAAACTACCCTTAATCCTACATAAACATATCATTTAGCAATTAACTATATGCATAATCATAATCTAGTATTTTCAGTTATTTCATGGGTAACTGTTCTCCCTTATCACACTATAAATTTTGAGGAGAGAGAATTATCTGACATTTCAATAATGTAGAATACTTAGTTATATACCTAATAAGTGTGCATTCGTTCATTACCTTTGGGGACTTTAGACAAAATAATGTTGTTTCTCAGAAAGATGATCAAAGACCTCACAGCATAATCAAAGGCCATCTTTATTCTCTGTCTACCACTTACTACTCTCCACCCTGCCCACCCTTCATGAAAGAATCCTCTGCCAAAGAGTCCAGCTGCAATAATAATACCCCACCAGACTAACTACTGGGACATGTCTTTCTGATAACAAATGGGTAAGGAGATAGATGACAGTATATTCATGGTTTCCTTACCTTTTTTAGATATGGATAAAATATAACTACCATTTGCTGAATAGCTATTATGGGCCAGTAGCTGGCCCATAGTCATACATTATGACTAATCTTCACAAAAAACATTGTGAAAGGTCACTTCACTTGAGAGGTGAGCTGGAGTTGAGAGGGTTTTTGTTTCTTACCCAAAGCATTCAGCTCTAAATGGTGGAGAGGATATCCTGAAGTCAGTACCTTCCAACATCCTCATGCCTTCCACTTCCTTACTCATTGATTTTAAGTATGTAAGTTAGCAGACCCTGATGATCTCAGGAAGCAGGGTTATGAGCCCCACTTTAATCTGCTGAATTTAATTGGTAACGCCCCAGGGAAGGTCAGTGGTCTGTGCTATAGCTTCAAGGAGAAAAGGTTTGCATTGGGACACGGTGCCACCTGTTGGTTAATCCATGAAACTGATGATGTAGGTAGTTTCACCCCACACACCCAGGCCAAAAATCAATCAACCAACCAAGATTTCTTTAAAAATAGAAGTCAAAGACAAATACCATATGATATCGCTTATATGTGGAATCTAAAAAAAGGGTTCAAATGAACTTACCCACAAAACAGACATAGAGTTACAGATGTCGAAAATAAACTTATGGTTACCAGGAAGTAAGGCAGGGGAATAAATCGGAAGACTGGGATTGACATATACACACTACTGTATGTAAAATAGATACCTATAAGGACCTACTGTATAGCACAGGGAACTCTACTAAATACTCCGTAATGGCCTGTATGAGAAAATAATTTAAGAAAAGAGTGGATATATGCATATGTATAACAGATTCAGTTAACTGTACACCTGAAACTAACACAACATTGTAAGTCAACTATATTTTTTTTTTAATTTTTTTCCAATAAAAATTAGAAAAAAATAATAGGAGCCATATCAAGAACTGGTCTCTCCGCCCCATTCTTTCCTACATCAAGCTTCCAAAATCTGTATGCAACCAGTTGGTACCATGCAAAAATTACTGAATTTAGAAATCAATCCCTGTTCTCCCACTCACTACTGAGAACACTAAGGAGGTGAGTTAATTTCCCTGAGTTTGAATTTCTCACCCGTAAAATTAAATGATACCTTCCTACATTTCAAGTTTGTTATGAGGATCAAACGAGATAATATAAAACAAAGTGTGGTGTGAACAGAATAACACTCCATAGGCCTTATGTTATTGCTATACTTTATTGGCACCTATCACTACTTTTCATTTAAAGTTTGACTTATGTGAAAGAGTTCCTCATGTGCAGTGGATCCGTCCCTCCACAACTAGATCACAGATTCCCTGTCTTTATTCCTGTCCACCTGTGTCAGCGTTATCTCTGTACTTAACAGTCTCTTCTCTTGGATTATAAAACTCCAAAGGGAATGGGCAGAACATATAAATCTTTATGTACTCACAGTACATAGCACAATGTTGCACATATACTGGGAACTCAAATATGTATTTAAATTTAAAAAAATTTTTCCTCAAAAGAATTTGAAAGAGAATAGATACATGTATATGTATAACTGAATCACTTTGCTGTACAGCTGAAATTAACACAACATTGTTAAGCAACTATACTCCAATATAAAATAAAACTTTTAAAAAAATGTTTTAAATTTTTTTTAAAAATTTTTTCCTCAATGAGCATGTGGTATTGAGTGAGAATCAACTGTGAAATACTTCATTAAAAAAAAAAGAGATGACTTTTAATGAAAGGTAATATTGAGAGAGACAAGGGAGGAAAAATGAATTTCAAATAGGCACAGTCATAAAATCTTGTGTGAAAGAACAGAGGGTAGAAATGCTGATTGCTGAGTGCCAAGAATCTCCTTACACTTGTCAAGATTTTTTTCTTTTTCAAAATTCTTTCACAAAAAGTCTGGAGAATAGAGATGCTAAAGGAATTATCCCTAAGTTACAGCGTACAAATCAGGACAGGAACATGTGCTTCTTAATTTCCCACCAGTGTTCTTTCACTATATCATGATATCACCTCACCACATGGCTAGAGCTCAGATTATCATGACATGCGCGCGTGCGCGTGTGTGTGTGTATGGTTTGTCAAACTCCTACTCACACTTCAAAACCCACCTCAAATGTCACTTTCTTGGGAAGGCTTTCATGGTGCCCTCAAGTAGAATTCATGGCATCATTCTCTGTAATCCTATGACAAGCAGCAACCCATTTTCTATTTATAGGGCTTTCTTGCCCAACCACCACCACTAAATTATTAGTACAATATCCTACCATTTAACACAATGCTTGGCACATATTAGATGATCAATAATGATGAATGCACACTTAATGCTGTTCTTTGCATAGTTGCCTTCTGGGAACTCACTGTTGATAGATATAAGGCAGGATGTTCTCTTTTACCTAGTTATATCTAGGTAAGTATAAACAAAGAAAATGACAGAAAAGTAAATCCCATGATTTAAAAGATTAACCAAGACTTTGAACAACATTTAGAAATTACCCACTTTTTAAATGTTAAATATTGGTTAACATTGAAGGACCCTAATAGAAGAATCAGGGCATAAATGTTATCTCATGGGCAAACGTGGGAGTCAGGGGCTCAGGCTTTGGAGTCTTGGGTTCAAATCCAAATTTATTTTCTATGAACTTACATACATGACTTCAATTCTCTAAGCCAAAATCTATTATCTTTGATTTCCTCTTTAAAAATCTTATTAGCAAACTATGTTCAGTCTCCCTTCTTTTACTTTTGCCTCTGTAAGCATATTCTTAACACAAAACCAAGTGAACCCTACAAAATGTAAGATCATCTGTGCAAAGGTCACCAGTTGCACTGTTAGTAGGGCTGGGGTGAGGGGATGGAACTATGTAGACACAGCTCCAGGAGAAAGCAGAGCTTTATTATTACTCTGAAATACCTGATGTGAAAAATATTGGATTCAAAGCCTATCCATTTTCACATGAAATTTTACCACTGACTATTTCAACATGATAAAAGGAATCCTTAGTTTTATTAAATATAATTCACCTATAGTAAATGGTTATTAAATAAATCAAATTTTTCACCTGCTTGTTTGTAAGAAGTTTCTAGTTGATGGTAACTATCAAGAATTTGAAGCAACTGTCCTTAAAAAAATCTGGTCAGAAATTATGTTTCACTGTTTCAAGCCTAAAACATGATGCCAAAAATTTATGATCATAGAAGTGAGCTCAGGACTTCCCTGTGGTCCAGTGGCTAAGAATCCACCTTCCAATGCAGGGGACACGGGTTCAATCCCTGGTGGGGGAACTAAGATCTCACATGCCGTGGGGCAACTAGGCCTGTGTGCCACAACTACCAAGCACACGAGCCACAACTAGAGAGCCCGCATGCCGAAACTACAGAGCCCATTCACTCTGGAGCCCATGCACCACAACTAGAGAGAAGCCCAAGCACCACAACGAAAGGTCCCATGTGCTGCAACTAAGACCAGATGCAGCCAAAAATAAAATAAATAAATAAATATTAAAATAAAAAAAGAAGTGAGTTCATATCCCTTATTTAAAATGTGACAAGAGCAGATGCAAGCTATTATATATAGGATGGATTAACAACAAGGTCCCACTGTATAGCACAGGGAACTATATTCAATATCCTGTGATAAATGGTAATGGAAAAGAATATGAAAAAGAATATATATATGTATAACTGAATCACTTTGCTGTACAGCAGAAGTTAACACAGCATTGTAAATTAACTATACTTCTCTAAAATTAAAAAAACTAAGACAAGATTTTATTTATAGGTTTTATAAAAAGTCCTTATACTTTGGTTTTTATTTTTCTTATGGTTTTTATTTTTCTTATAATAGTTAACATAGCATAGGGAAATATGACCATTTGTTTTCCACCAAGCCCCAGTATAGATATTCTCAAATCCCCTTCTGTTTTCTCAGTCTGTATGCAAATATCATCACTTTCTATGTGTGCTACTCCATGAAAAATTATTGGCAAGTTCTGAAGTAATGGTCAGGAGAGACTGAGACAACAAGCTGGTTCAAACTCATATTTCAGTACTCATTAGCTTGGATTAACCCTTTCTAAACTGTAGTTTCCTTATCTATAAAATGGGGATAACAATACCTACCCTATCAGTTTCTTGTGAGGACTACATGAGTGATGCATGCAAAGCACTTGGCACAGTGCCAGCTTGTAGGAAGTGCTGTAATTGTAGTAAATAACAACTGCATCTCCATGATAGTGGTGACGAAGTTACTGGTTGATGCTGATGAAAAGCCTTGAATTATAAGACTGATTTTACATGTCAGTTCCTGAGACATCCTCAGATAACCAAAACTCTGACTCCCTCACATCTGGAGCTTTATGAAATATAGCAAAAATTGCACACAGACTATAAGAACACGAGTTAAGAACCTTATTTCCCACATACTGTGCTGAATGTTCTCTTAAATTTATTAGACTGGGCTTGGTACTGAAATGGTCTCAGCAAACTACAGACATTTCAGGACACTAAATAAGGATTTCTTTAATTAACCCTGAAACCATGAAATACAGCCTAAAGAAAATATTTCATTTTATTCTGTCATTTTGTTCACTTTTCTCAGGGTTAAATATAAATAAGAAATAAAAATGGCATCATCACTCAAAGAGGCTCATGCATTTTTCATAGATGTGTGACATTAACATACCTTGAGTATCCTGAGCCTCTTACTGTGGTTTTTTTTTGTTGTTGTATTTATGATATTCTACCATCTGCAAGTGAGATTCCAACAAGAAGGAAATATTTATATACACCAGGGAGTCATACATAATTTAATGCTGGAGCAGGAAAGAAGAAAGAAAGTGTTCCAGCATGTAGTACAACATCCCTTCCAAGGATATATATCTGAGTAGGAGTTGAAAATCAAAGAATCTTCTTTTTGAGCAACACCAGATATTGAGAATAAGAACAAATTTAATTTGGATTTTTTCCATTGACTATTCCCTAGAAAAACAGGGTTTATTTTACATATCTCTGAATTAAGGGATAAAATTGAAATTTTCCTTGGAATAACTAGAGACAGAATTTATTTTATATCACACATATATTTTTCAGCTCTGAGAAAACCTAGTAACAGAACAGATTGGTACATGTTATCTATATCATAATAAACTCAAACATATTCTGGCAATAATCTCTGACTTTCTAAGTCAGCATTAAGTACCTTTATTGCAATACTGGATAATGTGTTTACACTCTAGGTGCCTCAAATTTATTGCTTTATTGGAAATTGATGTTATCTGAGAATTTTATAGTGTTTTCTACTTTTAATTTTGCAATTCATTGTACTTGTTAACAGAATGAAAATTGTAAATTAAACATTTTAGACTATATGATAAAGTATAATGCAGCAACGTAGTAATGAAAATGTCAGTATAAAAGCACAAAGACATTAATTAAATAATGTTAAGTGAGGAAAATGGAACACAAATTTTCTATAAACTTGGGTTAAAACTAGTAAAATGATGTATATTTTACATAAATAAAGACATTGTGATGGTCATTAATACTGTTCATAAATATTCCAACCTTCTCCTCCTTCTGGATATACAGTAGGTACATTAGAACTTCTGTAATAAAGTACCACAAACTGAGCAGCTTAAAACAATAGAAATTTACCTTCTCACAGTTCGGGAGGCTGGAAGTCTAAAATCAAGGTGTCAGCCAGGTTGGTTCCTTCTGAGAGCTCTGAGGAAGAATCTGTTCTAGGCCTCTCTCCTAGCTTCTGGTAACCTCAGGCACATCTTGGCTTGTAGATAATGTTCTGTGTTTTCACATCATCTTCCCTCTATGCATGTTTATCTCTGTCCAAATTTCTCCTTTTTAAAAGGACACTAGTCATATTAGATTGCAGCCCACCATAATGGCCTCATTTTAACTTGACTACTTTTGTAAAAACCCCATTTCCAAATAAGGTCACATACACAGGTACTGGGGGGTTAGGACATCAACATCTTTTGAGGGGTGGAATTCAACCCATAAAAGAAGAACTGCACTTTCCCACCCACTCTGGAGTTAGGTCTGATTACGTGATTTATCACGACCAGTGAAATGTGAGCAGATCTAATGGGTGTCATTTCACCACATGATCCTGCACATCCCCTTCTTGCCTCAGCAACCCATCCAAGGATGTGCTCAGATGGATTCTCCATCAGCCTGAGGCCCTGAGTCACTATGAGGTGCCAACTCTCTGGATACTATGAACAAGAAATAGATTTCCCCCGTGTCAAGTCATTGAGATGTTAGAGCTGTTGTCACTACACCCTAACTGAGCCTGTTCAGACAGATATAAAAATTGGAAGCTAAAAGTAGAATGCTACTGTAATGAACACCTAAACTATGTGGTACTGGCTTAGTGGTCAATTGGCAGACAGCGAGAAAACTGCTAATGGAGGTTGGAAAGATGGCAATACGCATGAGAATGGTGGCAAAACACTTGAAAATAAAGTCACCTGTGGCAACTTGGAGAGCAGATCACTCACCTACTAAACTTGTAGCCATAGAGAAAGCCATGAGGAAGCAAATTGTTGGTATTGGGTATCGGTGCTGTTGCTGTCTTTGGCAAGGTTTACAAGAAGGAGGTGAGCTCAGAAACTAACTGGCCCAGTTTAAAGACAAAAAAGAACAGTAATAGAGTTCATGAATTCAGAGTTGGAGGGTGGAAAGAGGCAACTGCTTCTCGGCCCCAAACAGCAAAATGTAAAATTTAGAAATGGTTTGACTAACAAAGTTGATTAAAACCCAGCCTTGATCCTACCTAACAAGTCCAAAGGATCATACTCATTGCTAAAATCTCTGAATGAATTAGAGTCCCCTAGAGCTATGGTCAGCTAAGGGTGTGATGTCCAGTAAAGACTTTCAGTGGGGTAAAAGAGCTTTAAAAAAAGAAAGAGAGAAATAAAAGTTTAGGCAGTGCCCATTGCTGACCCTCTTTGGACATGAAGCACTAAAAGAAATAAATTTTTGCAGATTAGCAATTTAGTCAAGAGAGAAAAGCAAGGAGAGAAGAAAGCCAAAAAATATATAAAAGTATAGAAGTCTAGAAACAAACTGTGATATAGTTATTAACACACAAAATTTGACTGGCATCAAATACATGGAAAGCTTACCAAGGTGCCCAAGAAAGCTAAGCTGCCCAAGAAGCCCCTAAACCTGTCCTGATTCAGAAATGAGAATACAAGAGAGAATGAAAATAGCTGCTATGGCAGGGAGTTAAATTAGAGGTGAAACTGGGGTTTTGTTTCCTTTCACAATGTTTTATAGTTAACAATGTCTTTATAGACAAATATCATATGATATCACTTATATGGGGAATCTAAAAGATGACACAAATGAGCCTATCTATGAAACAGAAACAGAAGCAGGGACAGAAAATCGACTGGTGGTTGCCAAGGGGCAGGGGGGTGGAAGAGGGTTGGATTGGGAGTTTGGGATTAGCAGATGCAAACTGGTATATATTGAATGGATAAACAACAAGGTCCTACTGTATAGCACAGGGAACTATATTCAATATCCTGTGATAAACCATAATGGAAAATAGTATGAAAAAGAATGTATATATGTATAACTGAGTCACTTTGCTATACAGCAGTAATTAACACAACATTGTGATTCAACTATACATCAATAAAAACTAAATTTTAAAAATGTCTTTATAAAAACTAAAAAATAATATATAAAAACTTAAACTCTGGTGGCGACTTTGTTCTTTCTTAAGTAACTAACATTCTCCCAAGCAGTATCAACCCAAGGTCAGGGGTGTAGGAAGTGATTTGGTATCATGAGAATCTCAGCAGCAGGAATCAAAAGAACTTGGCTCTGCTGCAAATTTCCACAGATCCCCAGGCAAGTGAGTACAAATTATACTCAGGCAAAAGAAACTCTATTGGGTAAAATTTGGATAGGGTGGATTCATGTCTGCATGTTTTGTTAATACTTGTTACTGAAGGAGTATGTCATTTATTGTACTCTTTTAGAGTTCAGTTGATTATTTTTGTGCAAAAACAAGCACTGTAATAAATGGTATATCAGGGCTTCTATTTCTACTTTTAAACATGTTCAGTAAAATCCTTGTTTGATTCATATTTGCAGTTATATGCTTGTAAGCCCAAAAGAGTATAAAAAATTGAGTTCTTGTTTAAGTCTATTATGTTGTTATCTATGATAAACAAGTTCATCTGATATTCCGAGAAGATCAGATGCTTCAATGCAAGAAAAAAAAAGAAAGAAAGAAGAAAAAACAAGGTTATAGAGAGCAGGAGGGAATCTTTGATCACAAGGACTATCAGATTCAAGGCAAGGTCTCAGTGGAATTATTTGGTCTTGATTTTGATTTAGAAAGTAAGAGACGAATTCTAACCCAGCCAAATCTAACCCCTTTGATCCAGAGAAATCTTCCTCGGCCTGGAAAAGAGATTTTATGATAATGAATCCCTTGGGAAATCAGACTTCAACAATTTGGCAACATTTTCTGAATACTCATTATTTTACGTCTCTGCAGTTTACATATCAATCTGCAACCTTAAATTGGATATTCATATGTGGAATACATTTATAGAATATCTTCCTTGCCTCAGAGAGTTACCTATAAAGATGAAGCTAAATTCTTCTCATGCTCCACCCCCAACACACATGTGGGTACGGGCAGGCACTCACACACACACGTTACTGTCACCAGTCCTATTACTACAGCCAGATCCAAACAGATGCCAAGGGGGCAACAAAAGAGTCAAACCCAAGAACAAAGAATTATACACCAAAAACTATTCAGAACGTGGCTTGCTGATGTTGGCAAAACTCTAAGGAATATGTACAAGAATGTATTTTGAGGTATTTGGCCAAGGAAGAAAAGAATGTAGTTTTATACTGGGGCTAAATTTATCAATACAAGCACATTTAACAGAAATTTTGATTTGATGTCCTTGCTCAATAGCTGGCAGTAGTTCTAAAAGTGTGCTTGGCTGGTTCATAGAAATCTTTTTTTTTTCCAGTTTTATTGAGAAATAATTGACATACATCATGGTATAACTTTAATGCATACAGCATGATGGTTTGATTTACATATATTGTGAAACGATTACTACAATAGGTTTGGCTAACATGCATCTTCTCATACAGATACAACAAAGAAAAAAAGGAAAAAATTCTCCTTGTGATGAGAGCTCTTAGGATTTACACTTTTAACAACTTTCTCATGTATTCATACAGCAGTGTTAGCTATAGTCACCATGTTGTACATTACATCCATAGTACCTATTTATCTTATAACTGGAAATCTCTATCTTTTGACCACCTTCCTCTAATTCCCTCTCCCCTCACCCTTTCCTCTGGCAACCATGAGTCTGATCTACTTTTCTACTAGTTTAGTTCTGTGGGGGTTTTTTTAGATTCCACATAACTGAGATCATACAGCATTTGTCTTTCTCTGACTTATTCCACTTAGCATAATGCCTTCAAGGTCCATCCATATTGTTAAAAATGGTAGGATTTCCTTAGTTTTTATGGCTGAATAATATTCCATTGTAACTTCTTGATCCACTCATCCACTGATGGACACTTAGATTGTTTCCATGTCTTGGCTATTGTAAATGATGCTGCTATGAATGTGGAGGTGTAGATATCTTTTCAAGTTAGTGTTTTCATTTCCTTTGGACTTGCTGAATAGTATGGTGTGGTTCTATTTTTAATTTGGGGAGGATCCTCCATACTATTTCCCATAGTGGCTGTACCCGTTTACAATTCCACCAAGAGTGCAAACGTTCCACATCTATGCCAACATTTGTTATCTCTCATCTTTTTGATGATGGCCATTCTAATAGGCATGAGGTGATATCTCATTGTGGTTTCAATTTGCATTTCCCTAATAATCATTGTCGCTGAATATCTTTTCAAGTACCTGTTGGCCTTTTCTATATCTTCTTTGTAGAAATGTTCATCCAGGTCCTTTGTCCATTTTTTTCATTGGGTTATTTGGGTTTTTTTACTATTGAGTTGTAAGATTTCTTTATATTTTTTGCATATTAACCCCTTATCAGATGTATGGTTTGCACATATTTTTTCCCATTCCATAGGTTGTCTTTTCACTTTGTTGATGGTTTCTTTTTCTGTGCAGAAATTTTTTAGTTTGATGTTACCCCACTTGTTTATATTTGATTTTGGTTATGCTTTAGGTGTCATATCCAAAAATTATTACCAAGACCGGTGTCAAAGAGCTTTATTCCTGTATTTTATTCTAGAAGTTGCATGCTTTAGATCTTATATTTGTCTTTAATCCATTTTGAGTTAATTTTTTTGAGTGGTGAAATATATGGGTCCTGTTTCCTTTTACAATTATCCCAGCACCATTTATTGAAGAGACTGTCTTTTTTCTTGGCTTCCTTATTATATATTAGCTGACCATATATGGGTTTATTTCTGGACTCTTTATTCTGTTCCATTGGTCTCTTTGTCTGTTTTATGCCAGTACCATATTGTTTTGATGACTATAGCTTTGTAGTATAGCTTGAAATCAGGAATGTAATGCCTCCTGCTCTGTTCTTATTTCTCAGGATTTCTTTGGCTATTTGGGGTCTTTTGTGGTTCCATAAAAACTTTAGGAGTGTTTTTTCTACTTCTGTAAAAAAAGGACCACTGGAATCTTGACAGGGATTGCACTGAACCTATAAATGGCTTTTGGCAGTATTGACATTTTAACAGTATCAATTCTTCCAATCCATGAACATGGGATACCTTCTATTTTATTTGTATTTTCTTTGATTTCTTTCATCAGTGTCTTACAGTTTTCAGAGTAGAGAGTTTTCATCTCCTTAGTTAAATTTACTCCTAAGTTCTTTAACGTTTTTGTTGCTATTACAAATGAAATTGATTTATTTCTTTTTCAGAAGATTTTTTTTTTTTTTTTTTTTTTTTTTTTTTGGGGGGACGCGGGCCCCTCGCTGTTGTGGCCTCTCCCGTTGCGGAGCACAGGCTCCGGACGCACAGGCCCAGCGGCCATGGCTCACGGGCCTAGCCGTTCCGTGGCATGTGGGATCTTCCCAGACCGGGGCACAAACCTGTGTCCCCTGCATTGGCAGGTGGACTCTCAAACACTGCGCCAATAGGGAAGCCCCCAGAAGATTCATTTTCAGTGCATAAAAACACTACTGATTTGGGGATGTTAGTTTTTTATACTTCAACTTTACTGAATTTATTGATTAGATCTGTTTTTCAGTTGAGTCTTTAGGATTTTCTCTCTATAAAAACCATGTAGTCTGCAAATAGAGACAATTTTACTTCTCCCTTTACAATTGTGATACCTCTTATTTCCTTTTCTTGCCTGATTGATCTAGCTAGGACTTCTAGTACTGTGCTGAAGAGGAGTGGTGAGAATGAACACCCCTGTCTTTTTCCTGATCTTAGAAGAAAAGCTTTCAACCTTTCACCATTGAGTCTGATATTAGCTGTTGGCTTGTTATATATGGCCTTTTTATGTCAAGATATGTTCCTTCTTTGCTTAATTTTTTAAGAGTTTTTATCATGAATGGGTGTTGAATTTTGTCAAATGCTTTTTCTGTTTACATTGAGATGATCATATGATTTCTTTCTTTTATTCTATTAATGTGATATATCACATTGATTGATTTGTGTATGTTGAACTATCCTTGCATCCCAGGAATAAATCTCACTTGATCATGGTGAATGATTGTTTTAATGTGCTGTTGAATGTGGTTTGCTAGTATTTTATTCAGAATTTCTGTATACAGAATTTCTGTATCTATATTCACTAGGGATATTGGCCTGTAGTTTTCTTTTCTAGTAATTTCCTTTTCTGGTTTTGGTGTCAGGATAATGCTGGCCTTGTAAAATGAGTTTAGCAGTGTTCTGTTCTCTTTGATTTTTGGAAGAGTTTGAGAAGAATTGGTGTTAAATCTTCTTTAAATGTTTCATAAAATTCACCAGTGAAGCCACCTAGTCCTGGACTTTTCTTCCTTGGGTGATTTTTGATTACAGATTCAATCTCCTTACTAGTAATTGGTCTATTCAGATTTTCCATTTCTTCCTGAGTCAGTCTTGGTAAGTTGTATCTTTTTTAGAATTTTTCCCTTTCTTCTAGGCTGTCCAGTTTGTTGGCCTATAGTTGTTCATAGTAGCTTCTATGATCCTTTGAATTTCTGTGGTATCAGTTGTAATGTTTCCTTTTTCTTTTATAATTTTGTTGCACCACCAGGGAAGCCCAGATACGTAAATATTTATAATTGTTTTATCTTCTTAATGTATTGACCCCCCTTATCATTATATAATGACCTTCTTTGTCTCTTTTTACCAATTTTAGTTTAAAGTCTATTTTGTCTGATAAGTATATCTACCCCTGCTTTTTGGTCGTTGCTACCATTTGCTTGAAATGTCTTTTTCCATCCCTTCATGCTCAGGTTTCATGTATCTTTAAGGCTAAAGTGAATCTCTTGTAGGCAGCGTATTGTTGGATCTTGTTCTTTTATCCATTCAGTCATTCCATGTCTTTTAATTGGAGAATTTAATTTTTTTTATGTTTAGAGTAATTATTGATATGTAAGGACTTACTATTGCCATTTTGTTAATTGTCTTCTGGTTGTTTATAGATCTATTGTTCCTTGTTTCTTATACTACTATCTTTTTTGTATATTTTGATGTCTTCTGGTATCAGTATGCTTTGACTTCTTTATTGTGTTCTTTTGTGTAATTATTACAAGATTTTCTCTTGTGATTACCATGAGGCTTACATAAATATCTTAAACTTATAACACCCTATTTTAAACTGATAACAACTTAACTTGCATAGAGTTTGTAAACTTTATGCTTTTATTTCTCCTTCTCCTTCTCCTCATATGTTGTTATTGCTGTTACAATTTATATGTTTTTTGTATTGTGTAACTAATAACAGATTGTAGTTATAGTTATTTTTACTATTTTCCTAAGTTTGTTTTTTTAATTTTTAAACTAGAGTTTTTAGTGAATTATGCATCACTATTACCATATTGCAGAATCTAACTATGACTACATAGTTACCATTATCAGTGAGATTTACACTACCCTTTTATGTTTTCATGATGTTAATTAGTATTCTTTTACTTCCACTCAGTGAACTCCCTTTAGTATTCTTGTATGGTAGGTCTGGTGATAATGAACTCCTTCAGCTTTTATTTGTCCAGGAAAGTCTTCTGGACAAGACTTTCTGAAGGTCATTTCTGCAGTCAAATGCTCTGCCACTGAGCTATACCCCCACGCCTGAAGGTCATTTCTGAAGGAGAGCTTTGCCGGTATATAATTCTTGGTTGCCAGTTATTTTCTTTCAATATTTTGAATATGTCATCCCATTGTCTCCTGTCCTGAAAAGTTTCTGTTGAGAAATCTGCCAATAATCTTATGGTGGTTCCCTTGTATATAACTTCTCTCTCTTCTATTGCTGCTCTTAAAATTTTTTCTTTGTCTTTGACTTTTGACAACTTAATTATAATGTGTTTCAGTGTAGCCCTATTCAGGTTCAACCTATTTGGAGTCTTTTAGGCCTCATGGATCTGGATGTTCATTTCACCCCCAGATTTAGTTTTCAGCCATTATTGCTTCAAATATACTTTCTGTCCCTTTCTCTTTCTCTTCTCCTTCTGGAATCTCCATATTTTCATTGTGTCCATATTTATTTTCATTGTGTCCCATTATTCCCAAAGGCTTTCTTCACTCTTTTTCATTCTCTTTTCTTTTGCTCTTTTGACATAATTCTCCATGTCTTATCCTACAGGTCACTGATTATTTCTTCTGCATGGTCAAGTCTACTTTTGAAACCCTCTATTGTATTCTTCAATTCAGTTATTATATTTTTCAACTCTAGAATTTCTGGGCTTTTACGGTTGCTATTTCCTTGTCAAATTTCTCATTTTATCCATGCATTGTTTACTAATTTTGTTTAGTTGTCTATCTGTGTTTTGCAGTTCACTAAACTTCCTTAAGAGGAATATTCTGATTTATCTGTGTGACAGTTCACAGATCTCCATTTCTTTAGGTTTAGTTATTGGAGCTTTATCAGTTTCATTTGATGGTGTCATTTTTACCTTATTTTTGTGACCTTTGATTCCTTACATTGGCATCTGCGCATTTGCATAATTAGGTTCCTCTTCCAGAATTTACAGATTGCTTTGGCAGAGACTGTTTTTCACCAGCAAGTTCATTTTGGGTTTCTAGGTGTGTCTTCTGGTAATGTCCTTAGGCAAGTGGCGTCTGCTATTATGGTCTGTTTGAGGGAAAGTCTTCTGTTTGAACTCTGAGGACTGGGATGTGGTTGTGCTGCTGGATGAGGATAATTGGATAAGACTGCTGGCTTGGTTCCCTAACCAAGTAAGGCTGTAGGATGAGCTCTGTGGTTGCCTGGACTCTGGTCAGGCTTACTAGATGGTTGGGACTGGGTACTATATTCAGTAGTAGATGGGACTATGAATTAGCTGTCCTGCACTGGACCCAGGGCCTGTGCAGCTCATCATTTGGGGACCTGATCAGTCCAGAGGATGCACTGAATTCCCTGGTCAGGTGAAGCCACCAGTTTTGCTCTGCAGACAGGTGAAGCCACAGAGGCTGTGCTCTCTGTTCAAGTGCCATTGTATGTAGGGCTGTGAATGGGCTATGTACCTTCCCAGGTGCTCTGATTAGGTTCCCTGGTCAGACAGTCTGAAGGCTGTATTCAGGGATAAGTGGGGCTAAGAATTAGATTCCTTGCCCAGGTTGCAGTGGGAAAAGCAGCTTAAAAGTCAGTAAAGCTCTTTGTTGTCTTAATTCATACCCCAAATTGTCTAACCAAAAAGGCCCACTGGCTTTACTCTGCAAACCATCAACCCTGCCTAGCTTTTGGCTCAAGTGCTACTGGGATACACAGGTTCCAGGAGTTGTCTCCAGATCTTCTGGTCAGATGGGGCCAGAAAACACTCTAGCCCCAGCAAGTGGGACTATGTCTCGGCTCCCTTACCTTGGTAAAAAGGGGAGGAGCCAATTCAGGATACTTTTATTTTCCAAAACATGCTCTTAAGTTGAGAGGGGCCAGGAGCTACCCTCCACCTTGGCTATGAATTAATCCTCCTGCCTATGCATAGCATGGGTATAATCCACATTAGTCCTGGCTTTGTTCTGCAGGTGATCAGCTCTGCTCACTCACCTCTAGACTCAAGTGTCACTGGGCCGCACTACTTCCAGGAATTGTCTCTAGCCCTTCTGGTCAGATGGGGCCAGAACACACTCTTCACAGAGGTGGGGCTGTGATTTACCTCCTTGCTTGGACATGGACAAACCAGGCTCTACTGGCTCTACTGAGGCAAAACTCCTCATTTGGATTCAAATCAGGCAGATCTGCACCCCACCAAGTTCCCTGGTAACAGTAGTCCCCAACCTGGTTCTGCAGATGAGCAAAGCCTCTGATTAGGATTACTTCTTGGGCACTTCAGGTATAAACTCTGTCTGCCAAGATCCACGTGCTGGTTGTTGCAAACCTTCCCGGTTCTCGATCACAGATTGCCCTGCAATCCCCATAATGAGAGATCATAGTAGGGGCTCCTGTGAAGTGACCCAGAATGCTGGGGGGAAGGGGCTGTTTGTCCCCCTGGGTTCTGTTTTCCCATTGGAGGAACTGGAGGTTCAGGGGAGACCTCTCTGCATGCTGCAGCACTGGCCTGGAAGAGGTGCAATGTAGTCAATATGTAGCCACTTCTCTTACCCGTCTGATGTAGCCTATCTTGGTCTCTGTGGTGCAGGGGAGTGCATCTTTCTAGGATTCTCTCAGTGGTGTCTTGTTCTTGAAGACTTGTTAGCTGTTCTTCTTGTGAGGGAAAGCGAAGCTAGGAACAATCTGTGTTGCCATCTTGGTGACGTCACTGTCACAGTGTGTTGGACCACACTAAGCAAAACTGAAATGTCAGAAATTTCTCAGTGTTTTGTAATGTGCAGACTCTGAAGACTTTGGAAGATAGGAATGCTAACGTGTATTTATCATATGACCCATATGCCCACTTACTCTTGGACCATGTGCCCCAAAGCGATCCAGAAGGCACTCCCTTCATTAAGTCTTTTGAGGACAGTGCCAACATCTGTGAAAAGCTCTTTAGTCACAGATCTGCATAAGCTAGGGATTCCACTGCAGGAAACTATACTGAAATGGGTTTTCTGATTTCAACTGGATTTGAAGGCTCCCGGAGTGGCAAAAGCCTTAATCCCTAGCAACAAAGTAGGGCGGCTTTCCTAATAGGTATCAAGGCAAGCAATCAAAATGACCCAGTTCTTTGGCAATGACCAGGGGGTGCTAAGAACAGAATATATGGGCAGCTGACTGAGATCCTATTTGATTTTTTAATGAAAAATGTTTCAGACCTCATAAAGAGGTTTGGTGTGCCAATAAAAAATGGGGTTCAGACGAAACAATCTCAGTAAATCTCCCAACACGTTTTGAGGTTATTTCCCCAGTTTCTAAGCCAATAGTTGAAATGATCTTTTCAGGAACTGGAAAGCTCTCTATACTGGTTCGCTAGCCCATGGCATGTACTCTTGATGCCTTGGAAAGAGATATATATACTAGAGAGCAGGGAATAGATCCTACAGGAATAAAGCGGCCCGACAACTCACTAAAGAAGAAAAGTCAGAGTTCAGTGATTTCAAGTGTGTTGAATATACCCTCTAAAGAAAAAAATTCCTCACCCCACCAATATGAAAGAGAGGCACAATATGCTGTGTGCCTCTTCCAACGTGAAAGGCAAAATAAGTCACACTTGAAGGAGATGCTCTGATACATTTACTAAGTGACCTACCAGCCACTGGCCTTGACTGAGGTCAAAAACAAGATAATGCTTTCTGGCTAGATAGATAGTAGAACCAGCCAGTAGAGTCAGAAGTTCTGCCGTCAACCTTATGACCCAAAGATGTGGGGGAACTCAAAGGGTCTTAGGTAGATCAATTTGTTATATGGAGACTGTAACAAACTCATCTAGGATAATCGGAGAGGGGAAGGTCTTATTTTTTTTTAATTTTGCTAGAGATCTGTATTTATTATTTTTAAAATAGATACAGCATTAGGAAGAGACAGAACTAGAACTTGAAATTAGGTCTGAGTAATACCTAAGTCTGTATTCTCATTACTAAACCATATGGCTCCTCTTGGGATTATAGGAAAGGCCCATATTACTCTTCATTAAAAGGACTGACTGACCATATCACCCAGAGAACATTCTCTTATTTACACAGGGATTTTCATCTATATATAAAAGGTCTACATTTTATACGGAATGATAAATGTAGAATTGTTGAAGTCAGTGACCACAGGGTGCCTATTGATAATCAGATGACAGTGGGATTTTGTTCTCATTGATAACTACATAGTTAGTTTTTCTGGGTAGACATATATTTGGGGGGGGCAGTTATAGTTCAACCCATTATGGTGGGAAACTGTTATTTCCACTGGACTGATGGAGAAACTGAGGCTCGGAGAGGGGAAGGAACTGACACAAGATACTTCTGCTGTTCCAGCCCTAGAACCAGCCATTTCTCCAAGGAGCCCTGGTTTTGTTGTTGGAGAATGGTATTTAGAAACCAAAATCTGTGAATGAGGTGTGTTCATTGCTACTGGGATATCATTGCTTCTAGTTCCAGCTCAGCAGTAGGATGACCAACCATCCTAGGGTTTCCCAGAATGTGGGCATTTCAGTACTAAAACTGAGATAGTCTCAGACAAACTGAGACATTTAAGTTAGTCACCATATCCAGAGGTCAGAGCTTTGAAATATGCGTATGAATATGACACACACATCCATACAGGCACACCTAAGAAATATTGCAGGTTCAGCTCCAGACCACCACAATGAAGCGAATGTCACAATAAAGCGAGTCACATGAAATTTTTGATTTTCCAGTAGATAAAAATGTTACACTATATTGTAGTCTATTACGTGTGCAATAGCATTATGTCTAAAAATTGTACATCCCTTAATTTAAAAATACATATTTGCCAAAAAACACAACCCATCATCTAAGCCTTCAGTGAGCCATAATCTTTTTGCTGGTGGAGCACAGTTAACCAGTCTTTACCTGTATTAAAGACAGTGAAATCTATCTTCTCCCCCTCTTTGGGGACATGTGGAGTAGGAAAAGGGAAGCCAAGAACAGGCAGGCTGCATTTGAATCAAGTGGATTTTCCCTATCAATATACAAACATGTTCTTGTAACTCCAATATTAAACCAAAAAAAAAAAAAAAAGCTTTCCTCGATCCACACTGAGGGAAGACCCTTCAGCCACTGAGGGAAGACCCTTTTTGGAAGCTCATGCCTTGCTATTAAGCCCAGGTTCAGAGTGAATAACTTACAGTAAGATATGAGTGACCACGAGATCTGAGCTTCATGTGTGATCTGGGTGGCATAAATACGGGCATATCCATCTTCAAGTACAAAAGACACACAGGGAGCTGGGCTCCAGCAGGTCCTGAAGACACAAGGAAGTCATCTGAGCAGGTTGCTTGTACCTCCCAGCCTGCCTACTCCTGCTGCTCAACCAGCTCTTTTCAACTCTCATGTTAAGAGTATACCAAACAACACTTCTTCTGAACAATAAACCCACTTTATAGTTAAAGAATAAGCTGGGACCCATGGGATTCACTGGTATGATCATGTTCCACAACACCTACATGCAGCAGACACTAGAAATCAGTCTATTAGAGACTTGGTTACAGTGCCCAAAGGACCCAACATTTCTAAAGTTGGAGTGCTACTGTGCAAGATGCAGTAAATGCTCTGAAATAGAAGCAAATCTATGGAACCTAACAATGGTTCCACTGAATTGGAAGCTGACAGCTTCAGACATCTCCCAACAATGGGCAAAAAGGAGGGAAATGATGTTATGGTATTGGTGATTATTTTTGATGAGCAAAAATAATAGACTGGCAGCTACTGCCTGTAGGACCAGAAAAGAGTATGGCTGGAGGCCAGATCATCTTTTGTGGAATCCCCCTCGTATAGTCATGTCTAGGGGAAGGGTTAATTAATTAACCTACTCTGTGTCAGGCACTATAATAGGCATTTAGAATACTGGAGTAAAAAAGAAGCAAGACTATGATCATCCTGACCCCCAAAAACCAGAGGCAAGGGCTTATCAAAAAGGTCATGGAGAAGACAAGTCATAAATTCTCCCATCACTCTATAAAAAAATTAAGTCAGAGATGGCAGAATATCAAGATGGGCTGAAGACACACCTAGAAGACAACACGAAAAGGGCATCTCTCAGAGATACTGAACCAGATGCAAAATATGACAAGGCTTTAGGTTACTTCCCAATGAAGAGGAGTGAGTAGCTTATTGGTTGTTTGAGCAGTATTACATAGTTTTCTATTTCAGTGTAAGTATAGGAGAAGGATGTACTTCTTAAGCAGCCAGAGCAGTAGGATCCAGTGAACATTGACCTTTTTTTCTTTTTGGCCTCCCAGCAACCAAACTCCTTCTTCACTGTGTGTAGGATCAAGGAAGTGCAGTACCCCACCTCCCAATCTGGAAGCCAAAATAGAGGAGCCAATCTCTTCCAGCCGCTGGCAGATGGGGATAAAAAATTCAAACAGGTGGATTCTCCTTCCAAGGTCTGTAAAACTTAAATAAGTGATACAAACATGTAGGAGTGCTTCAGAAAGTACACACAACAGCAAAATCATCAATAGGCCGATGGCATGTCCTCCAACAAGAGCTAGCAGCTAGACTCTGACCAGTCTATTCATGTGGGTTCATCTTGGCAATGGGGTCCAGCTCCCTTCGCTCCTCTGGATTCTATTTTCTATGCTTGTTTCTCCAGCCATCCCATCTCTTTTCATCACATTGCCTTTTAGCCCAGGTTAGCCAGAGATGTTTCTATTGTTCACAAGAAGGATCCTGAATGGCTACCCGCCTTGCTTATGTCCTTCTGGTCAGTTACTGGATTATGGCTATAGCCTCCATTCTTATCTCTCAACTTCAGCATTCCTCTATTCTAAAAAACCCAAGATATTTAAACCAGGGTATTTCTAAGTCTAGACTCTGATCATGCCATTTCACTGCTCAGAATCTTAGTAACCATCTCCCATCACTCCTCACCTCTATCACCACCTCATTCACATACTGAATTAAGTGATATCCTCTCATCATGGATGAACTTTCTGGCATTATGCTCACTACCTCTCTGTGTTTCTATAGAACGTTATGACTTTCTGTTCACCAAACACATGCCATGTTTTTACGGTACTGTACCTTTGCTTATCCTGTGCTCTCCACCTATAGTGTCACATCTCTACACGTCAAAATTCTATCCATCAGTGCCTCACTGAGGGAAACCGGACAGAGACATGTTTGCCTGGTTATAGCAATATCCTGTGCAGGCCCAATGCTGTAAGACCCCAAATGTAGCAAGTGTCATGTGCCATTTGAATATTCCTTCTCTTCCTTCCAGTTCAATTGTATAACTACCCTTGGGGTGGTACATTATGTTTGTAGTATTTCACTTTGCATTTTATGGAAAACACATGAACCAGTTGTTAAAAGGAATCATTACTTGTTTTCATGGACTCTGAAATGAATTTTTTAATTAAATTTCTTTGACTTATGTATAACACATCACACTAAAGTATCTTCCCTAGACAGTAAGGCTTTAATGAATTTTAAATTCTGGGCTTCATAAGAGATTTCAATATCCAAAGCAATTACATTTTTTATAAATTAAATCCTTTATGTGTAATGTGTAGAAGTTCTAGCCATTATTAGAAAATAATTATTTTATTTATTTAGAAATATGTTGCAATGCTTTTGTTCTTTATTTTTCCTGGCTTTCACTAATAATAGTGGAATAACAATAATAGTATTCTATCATTTTTATTATGCTACATACCTTTGCTTCTTCTTATTTTATATTAAATACAATAGGATAGAAAATAATCACACCATCAAATCTACTGACATAAAACCATAGTAATGCATTCATGCCTGACTAGAAAATACTGTTACCATCCTTCAAAATCAAAAGACATTAATACCACACTGCAGTTTCTGAAGTGCATCTTATGAAGGCTTAAATTCATATTACACCAAATTCTCGCAGCTTCCCAAAAGACACCCAAACCTTCAAGATTCCATCTTAAATTTCTTTCAGTATCAGATCATACATTATACTCCTACCTAGGTAATAAAATTCAATGACAGAATACAGGCTTTGATGACAGTAAAAAGCTTTTGCAAAGTTGTTCATGCAGGCTGCTGTTCTGTGGCCTTATTCTGACAAATGTGTCAGGCAGACATGCCTCATGTATTTCTCTCTCAGAACAGTTCCTTAATGGCTCTCTCTGGGGTGCTCAGTTAATTATTAGTCTTAATTTATAGTGCTTCCCATTCAAGAAATGCAAAGTCTTCTTCTCTCATAAACTATTATTGGGAGGATATATTGTTACAATATTTCCATAGAATACCTTGACAATGTGTCAAGCCTTAATGTACATTTGAAAGACTTAAAAAATCTGCACACCATTTTACCAAAAATTGCTACTTGTAGAAATTTATCCTAAGAAAACAATACCCTGAAAGATGGCATCATATATGTGCGTAATGATGTTAGATGCAACATTGTTTACAATATTAAAAATTAAAAAGAACCTAAATGTTTAGCAATAAAAGACTGGCTAAGAAATGTTGTAGAAAAATATTTGTTAGAATGGAAAAAAGTCGCAATATATTGCTAAATGAAAAAAAAACCACATCACTCAAATACTATTTTGTTTAAATCTGTATCAAGAAGAGGGGTAGATTGATTACAAAGCCACCACACTTCAACTCTGAACCCCCACTTTCCACCAGCCCTTCCAAAGTTGGGCATGTCCTCATTCAAGAAGAAAGGAACAGGACTTCCCTGGTGGTGCAGTGGTTAAGAATCTGCCTGCCAATGCAGTGGACACGGGTTCGATCCCTGGTCCGGGAAGACCCCACATACCGCGGAGCAACGAAGCCCGTGGGCAACAACAGCTACGGAGCCCACGCACCACAACTACTGAAGCCCGCGCACCTAGAGCCCGTGCTCCACAAGATAATCCACGGCGATGAGAAGCCTGTGCGCTGCAACGAGGAGTAACCTCTGTTCGCTGCAACTAGAGAAAGCCTGCACGCAACAACGAAGACCCAACGCAGCCAAAAGTAAATAAATAAAAAATAAATTAATTTTAAAAATTAATTAATTTTTAAAAAGCAGCTTCAGCCACTGCCCCAGACTGGAGGTCGCTCTCTATATCCCAGGGGTCATCTTTCCAGATTTTCTATAGAAAATGTTATTACAAAATTGTTGTCTTATGAAGAAGCAATCAATGAGTATTCAACCCAAAATGTAGGGGGGTAGGAATGTCAAACAATAAAATATTAAACAATAATTTGTTATTTTTCTGGATTGTGTGACATCTGTGGTAGTTTTCAACTTTATAAAATTTGTGATTTTTGTGATTTCCTTTACCTTTCTACATAAATATTCACTTTTGAACTCAATTTTGTATTTATACTTTTGTATTCCTTTTTTTAAAGAAGGTCCTCCAAAATGTAAAAGTTTGGGTCTCATAAAAGTTCTAGATTCATTCCTGATCTACAGAAAGTACTAAAAAGACCAAAATACACCATGGTATTAGTGATGAGGAAACCAGTCACTTTAGGGGGGATTCTTGTTTTGCTCTGCTTTTTCATGTTTCCTACACCATGTAATTATATTTTTTAAAAAAAACATATAATAGAAAATGCTTAGAGAATTGCAATGTTTTTTTCCTAAGAACCATACGTCTTATATCTTAACCAACCCCTTAGACTGAATTTAAAATATGATTAAAAAAATAAGCACTACATACACTCTCTCTCCACCTGGACACATAAGAAGGATGCTTTACATACAGTTAGAACTCAATGACTGAGTACAAAATACTTAAACAAAACTCTTAAAAAATATAGTCTTTTATATTTAATTGAGAGAAATGTCTTGCTAATGACATTTGTAACATTGTAAGCTTATTAAATTACCTAAATTCACCTATGAATTAACCTGCCCATAGATTACTTAAAAGCTATGCAGGGAAAATATAAAATTGCACCCAATGCCCAGGAGATTATTAACCACCTCTCACAGATATGAGCCCCCCTCTAGGTATGAAGGAACACAAAATAATTAAATAATTAAACCAAGAGATACAGCTTACTCTCTGGAGGCTTATAATAAAACTGAAGAAATAAGGATGTACAATGAAATAAGTCATGAACAAAACTAATATCCATTACCACTTGTAAAAGTACATGGTAGAAACATCTAGAGAACAAGGCAATATATATTAAGATTCTGATTAGGTAGTACAAACTTGGAAGGATTTCAAGAAGGAAATTATCAATGTGTGTAGATATCCTGAATGAGGCCTTACAGGATATGGGTAAAATAGGACTGAGAAAGGCCTTCCAGATTATACAAATATATTTTTTAAAAACTCAAGGTAGGCTGAGCACAGTAGGGCTGAAAAACAGGTGGGAAACCAACCCGATGGAAGCCAAATAGTATTTGTTGAGGAGTGAAAACTCATATTGACCTTTTTTAAGATGACTACATACTGATGTTTGAAAAAAGTCATCTCTTCCATGAAATATAAAACTGAGAAAGTCAGTGACATAAACATATTTTAATTGTGGACCTGCTCTTGATTAGAAAAACAAAAATGCAAATTATTCATAATTATTCATCCAAGTCCAGTTTAGTTAACCAAGATTTATTTGTATAACTAACTCTCTGTTATTGAAACCTGAGAACATGGACATATGTTAAAAAATATATACATATATCCTTTATTTATTAGCAAATGTCAATAACTGAACCAGAATAATTTGTGTGTTTTTGTGTAGATATGGATAAAGAAATCAAGTTTATAATAATCCATTTAATGGTCACCTACTCTAGCCAGGCATAATTTTCCTCAGCAGTGAAAGGGAATTATTTTTCATATATCCATCAGGTACTCTATTAAATCTACTTCAAAAAATTATGACAGTTAATTCATTTCCTGGTAGAGAGAGAACATTTTCTCTTGCAGTTGAGGGTTTCAGGAGGAAATATGATAATACTAGAGAATTTCAGCAAAAAAAGAAAAAGAAATTTCTGGTTCAGAACTGATGCAGATTTTGACTCACTTAACTATTTGTTCATATCAATATTGTGACTCTTTCATAGGAAAGTTTAAAACCACCAAAATGGAGTATAAAACCTAAGAAATGAAAATATGATTTATGTTGAAAATAGAAATAAGAATATGAAAATAAACAACAGAACCCTGTTATATTCTTTTGTTCCTAAATAAAGGGAGACTCCTAATTAGATCAAATAGCCCATAAGTGCAGCACTGGCATATTGAGAGTATAAATTTTTTATTATCTTAAATTTCTCACAAACAGATTTATGAACATCAGTTTTTGTGACCCAAATCTCCCCAAAACAAATTGACCAGAGGGTACAAAAATATCATAATTAGAGTTAACAAGACCCACTTCCGGGTTCACTGATATCTAGTATCAGACCCAGCTCCTAAGTCAAAGGCCATTTGGGACATCTCTCACAGGCATGCAAATGGCCATGACCGACACCACCCTTCCCTTGCTAGTCCCATTCTCAAGAGGTTCCCAGGGTGCCAAAATAATGGTGCCAGCCATAATCCTCCCACTCTCACCATGACTAGGCTAAACTGGAGGAAATCCACTTGTGCAGCATCCTATTACCAACTCTGCATATTCACCCAATTTCTTAAAGAAATGCTTAATGGTGCATATTTTACTTTATTTTATTTTATTTTATTTACTTTTAACTTCTTATTCAGCCCCTCCTCCTAGGTCATTGGCAAAGTTCCCCTGGGGGGCAGGGCCAGATGCTAATTTGGGTTTACACCATTAACCAGGTATTTATGGCTGGCTGAGCTGAGGTTCAAACGTGAGGAATGTGGACAGGCATCACTTCTCTGCCCCTTACTCAATTCTGCATTTTAGCCCTACTCAGGTATTTATTTGCAATACTAATAGAGGTATACTTTCACTTTACAGGCAGGGGTTAAGTGTCAAGAAAAGGGTTGAGGCGAGAGCAGGTGGGGGGATGGAATGGGAGGTATAGCTTCTATTCCCCAATAATTCTCTGTTGGAACACCTGGCACAGTCATTAGAGGCGAATAGGAGCCAGGCTGTGAGAGCTGCTGCCTGGGTGACATCCTGGCTCTTCTGTTTTTTCATGTATAAAATGGCTGTGATGATTAGATCACTATTTTATAGTCTGATATACAGTAAGCTCTCTATGGATAGAAAAATAAGGTCTTGAGAAAAAAAAATTTTTCCTTTGAAATGCCTACTTTATAAGTAAATGTGAAAACTGAAAAAATATCTTGTAGATCTTCCTATGGGATAGAATATTGCCTTTCTAAAGTACATACATAATTGAAAAATGTGTGGACAGTGTCAGAAAATCCTCAGCTCTTGCCTCCCATAAAAGAGAAAACTTAGTGGTTGGTTCATAAAAGAGACAAAAACTTAATGGCTGGTTTCTGCCTAAGGAAAGAAAAGTCCATTGCAAAGTTGAGAAAGTTTTGCTTAAAAAAAGAAAATATATAAGGAAAGAAAGGATATTATTAGTGGAATACTGTTCCCACTATCTCAGATTATCACAAGAATCCAAGCAAAACATTTTGGGGATAGCTCAACTTTTCAACATCAGCTTTTAAAAGTCATTAAAAAGTAAACTTCAATAATAAAGGGGGGGCTTCCCTGGTGGCTCAGTGGTTGAGAGTCCGCCTGCCGATGCAGGGGACACGGGCTCGTGCCCCGGTCCGGGGAGATCCCACATGCCGCAGAGCGGCTGCGCCCGTGAGCCATGGCCACTGAGCCTGCGGCGTCCAGAGCCTGTTGCTCCGCAACGGGAGAGGCCACAACAGTGAGAGGCCCGCGTATCGCAAAAATATATATATAATAATAATAATAATAATAAAGGGTGTTTATTTAGGACAATATCTACAAAAAAACTTATTTAATGCTTCCAATAGATATTCACAGCCATGACATAATGTAAAAATAGAAGCAATTTCTCAGATTCAGAAAAGAATCTCAAAACTTTGAAAATGGCAATCAGCCCTCTACTTGCAACTTATGATATCTAATGAATAGGAGTTCTGTCATTTTCTGACCCTTATAAAGAGTAAAAAATAAAACCTCTCGGCTATGCATTGAAGGATGACATATTCTGATTTATTTATATCTAGTTCCAGCTAAAGGATTCTACTCCTGTTATGCTTAAATTTCTCTTCTAAGAGGCATACATTTAGAATGAAAACAAGCTTTCAGTTTCTCTCCAGCATACCAATTAAAACTTCCACACTTAGTGGGAGATGGTGATTTGAGCCTTGAGGTCGCAGGGAAGTTAGGCAAATTTTAAAGTTTGGCTTTATTTGTCTCATTATCTAAGCATCACATTGGTTAGTCTATTATTTTACTATCATTCTCACAAAGCACTGATTTTTAGGAATATCTATCACACTTATTCATAAATGTATTCTAACCCCTTCTTCACATTCTAAAAAAGAACATTCTGTTCATTGGAATAGGTTACTTTTACGGCACTTTGGCACAAGACTAGAAGCTAACCATCCTAAATTTTTCTCTAGAATAGTCTGAGAAATACTAATCAATTCTACAGGATGAAAGCAAAAAAAAAAAAAAAGGATTTGGTTGTCAAATAAGAGTGGAAAATGCTACAAGTTATACCATATTCAAGGCATATCAAAAGGTATGAGAATTACTGTGTAGAGAACACTTAACTTTTTAATCTAGTGCTTGTAAATTTTGTCTTTAGTACAAAACCCTTTTTGCACAGAACATCTAGAAACATCCTGGACATTGATCGTTTTTGGCCAGCCCATTGGGAAATGCTGGATTAGACAGCAGTAAGGCAGAAGGCTGTATGGATGATATTTCAGAGTCCTCCTAGGATGTGACCCATGATCCTTTGATTTATGGTGTTCTAGGACTTTTCAAGAAGGAATACACTTTTATGTTGTTCTGTAGTGAACTTTCTGGATCACTACATAAATCTCAGTAACAATTAATTTGTATTCCACTTCCATTTCAACCAAGCCATTTGTTATGCTCATCCTAAGTGCAAAGCGTTTACAACAACTCTGCGTGGGTAGTGGTTATTATTTCATTTTACAAATGAGGAAGCTGGGTTCAGAGAGGTTAACCTGTACAAGATCATGTTGCTATTAAGGGGCAAAAGCAAAGTCTGTTTCAAAAGTCAGTGCATTTTCTAATACCTTAGAATGTGAAATGAATATGAATATTAATATTTCGAGCACTTGTTATGGAGCACTCCTGCATTCAGCCCTAGGGATTCAATATTCAGCAAAACTGAACAAGATTCTTGCCATCATGGGGCATGGCGGCCAGAGGGCGAGACCGACATTAGTCAAATAATCATGAATATGATCAAGGCACTGTGTTAGGGATTCAAGGAATTATAGAGACTATGCATTCCCTCAAAGATTTCACCATCTAGTTGAGTGATTTTTTAAAAATGAGAAGTTGAATAATAGTACATAGTAGTAAATAATAATATAAATTTAAAATACAACTAGTATCAAGAGGGGATATGTGACTACCAGAATCAAAATTGACTATACGAATAAGAGCCTCCAGATATCTGTAAAAGCTTTGGGGAGAACACTGGACTCTTCAAAGAAGATGAGACAGGGGGCTGTGACATACTTGGCTAAGCCTCAAAGACAAGGTTACTCAGTTGAGAGAACACAATAGGCATTTGGAGAACAATGAACTGATCTTTGTTGCTAGAGTACAGAGACAAAGATATAAAGACATTTATTTATTCACCAACAAATATTTACTGAGTAACTATTACATGTCAGGTACTATGTTGCATTTGAAACAGACTGTAGAGGGCTTTTTGAAACCAAGACAAAACGTTTAGACAGCCAGGCAAATTCTCATTCCTGGCTCCACTGTACAGAGGTTGCATTAGCGGGGGCAAAGGATTCTCTAAGCTTCATCTTCATCATCTGTGGAATAGATTCAGTAGGAAAATCTACTTCATTGGAGCTTTTGTGCTTTTTAAACCGGAAAGTGTATGGGAACAGCTTACCACAGTGATTGAACCATAGCACATGCTCAATAAATAGCAGTGATCAGGGCCAGATAGAAGGGCAGACTGGATGTGAGATGCAAAGAAAAAGAGTGGGGGCAGGGGTCATGATTTTCAAAACTAGAGGTTAGAAATGCATCAGGGCAGAATTAATATTGATAGGGCCTGGTGATAATACTGTACCTCATTCAGTGGAGGGACTTGATACATGCTGTTGGTCAAGTACCACTTTTGATTGAATGTCAAGTTGTTAAATATTTTTAACATCACCCCTAAAAGTAACAAAGTGAGGAATTACTAACTCCTCTAAATCTCCTTTTTCTTATCTATAACAACAGGAGGGAGAGTGGTCAAATTTTTCCTCCTCTGCAAGCTATTATGTGGCTAAAAGCTAATGTATGTAGAGTGCCCTGTGTAGAGTAGGCACACAATAAATGACTATTAGTATATTAAAAATCCATATTCCACAAGAATTCAGACATCACAGTCCCTTTCTACCATGTTATGCCAGGCCATGGGCCACAGATAGTCTTTAGTGAAGGTTCTAATCCTCTCTTCTCTTCCATCACATTCACATGGGCCACTAGTTCTCATCAATCCCACTATATGCAGTGATTTCTCAGCATGCCCTGCCCCTCCCATAACACTGCCCCAACCCACTGCTTGGTTCAAAATGACTCAAGATTCAACAGTGACCTATGAGAAAATGCAAAGCATCACTTTGAAATCATACAGGCACTATTACACACCAGTTTTTGTGTGTACTTTTTTGTTTAATAAAGAGACAACAGAGGAAATAAAAACTGATCCCAGCACTTAAAATCCTACAGAAGACATGCTTTAGCTTCACTCTTCATCCCTACTTAACTCCAGAAATGTTTCCCAGGAGCCCCACAAAATGAGCAACAGAGTATGCAAGAGGTTTTATGACAAATGAGTCCTGATTATATTCAGACCCAGTGCATGGCAGGCAGACCAAGTAGAGGTGTTTATCACAATGCCATCCAAGGAACATTTAGGGTGACAGCCAGACTGAGGGGTAGTGTGTTGGAGCATTTGTTTGTGTCAGAACTAGGAGTGACTGGAAAGCTCATCCACTGCAACTCCCCACCCACTATTCCTGTGGCCCTCTACAACATATCCAAGGATGCAAAGACCTTGCTGAAAAACGCCGTGGGGGAAACCACAGATGTTTTAGAGTTTGTG
This sequence comes from Lipotes vexillifer, assembly GCF_000442215.2. Classification (NCBI taxonomy): domain Eukaryota; kingdom Metazoa; phylum Chordata; class Mammalia; order Artiodactyla; family Lipotidae; genus Lipotes; species Lipotes vexillifer. Next base: position 586,311 of record NW_006777801.1, read on the forward strand.
AAAGTTCTGGTCGTTAAGAGTTTCACTCCAATGAGTTGAAATTCTGCATCCACATTCCTTGGCTGAGGGCATCGTACTATCTGGTGTTCTCACAGGCAATTTCTTCTGAATTCCTTCAAAACACAACTTCAATTCATTCACAATATGCAGCTAATGAAGCAGTGTACTTTCCGGGCTTCTCTAATTATGTTTCAATTCCAGTATAGTCAGCAAACAAGTTGTATTTGCAAAACAAAAGCCAATATTTACAAAATGTAAATAATAATAAAGAGGAAGAAGAAAGAGAGAAATAAAATGAGACAAAGTGGTGTCAGTAGCTAAAGAAAAGCACTTCCTAAAAAACAAACATACGTAACTTTTAAAAATACATAGGATTTCCATTAATAGCACATAGGAGACTGAGAGCCACAGGCTGTAAAACACATGGAAATGCTAGATAGAGAGTTTAAACACTTTTTTAAATGCATTGCTGAGCTTGTAAGGAAGTAAAAAACCTCCAGATGCCATAAATAAAGTAAAATCATCAATATGAAAGCCAACCCTGCAGCTGCCTATCTCCAGCAAACCTGAATTTTCAGTTTTAGTATGTGGCTCTTTGCATACAAAGAGTAAATTAGTAAAGATAAGACAAAGAAATCACAAATGTAGGACCACAAATCAAAACATACTTCTTGATGAAGGAGCAAACTAAAAACCCACCAGACCAAACAAATGAAGAGGAACTAGGCAATCTACCTGAAAAAGAATTCAGAGTAATGATAGTAAAGATGATCCAAAATCTTGGAAATAGAATAGAGAAAATACAAGAAATGTTTAACAAGGATGTAGAAGAACTAAAGGGCAAACAAACAATCATGAGCAACACAATAAATGAATTTAAAAATTCCCTACAAGGAATCAATAGTAGAATAACTGAGGCAGAACAGATAAGTAACCTGGAAGATAAAATAGTGGAAACAACTACAACAGAGCAGAATAAAGAAAAAGGAATAAAAAGAATTGAGGACAGTCTCAGAGACCTCTGGGACAACATTAAACACACCAACATTCTAATTATAGGGGTCCCAAAAGAAGAAGAGAAAAAGAAAGGACTGAGAAAATATTTAAAGAGATTATAGTTGAAAACTTCCCTAATACGGGAAAGGAAATAGTCAATCAAGTCCAAGAAGGGCAGAGAGTCCCATACAGGATAAATCCAAGGAGAAACATGCCAAGACAGATATTAATCAAACTATCAAAAATTAAATACAAAGAAAAAATATAAAAAGAATGGAAAAACAACAAAAAACATACAAGGGAATCCCCATAAGGTATCAGCTGATCTTTCAGCAGAACCCTGCAAGCCAGAAGCAGGACATATTTAAAGTGATGAAAGGGAAAATCCTACAACCAAGACTACTCTACCCAGCAAGGATCTCATTCAGATTTCACAGAGAAATTAAAACCTTTACAGACAAACAAAAGCTAAGAGAATTCAGCAACACCAAACGAGCTTTACAACAAATGCTAAAGGAACTTCTCTAGGCAGGAAACACAAGACAAGGAAAAGTCCTACAATAATAAACCCAAAACAATTAAGAAAATGGTAATAGGAACATACATATCGATAATAACCTTAAATGTAAGTGGATTAAATGATCCAACCAAAAGACATAGACTGGCTGAAAGAATACAGAAACAAGGGCTTCCCTGGTGGCGCAGTGGTTGAGAGTCCACCTGTCGATGCAGGGGACACGGGTTTGTGCCCCGGGCCGGGAGGATTCCACATGCTGCGGAGTGGCTGGGCCCGTGAGCCGGGGCCGCTGGGCCTGTGCGTCTGGAGCCTGGGCTCCGCAGCGGGAGAGGCCACAACAGTGAGAGACCCGCGTACCGAGAAAAAAAAAAAAAAAAATACAGAAACAAGACCTGTATATATGTTGCCTAAAAGAGACCCACTTCAGTCCTATGGACACACACAGATTGAAACTGGGGGTGTGGAAAAAGATATTCCATGCAAATGGAAATCAAAAGAAAGCTGGAGTAGCAATTCTCAGATCAGAACAAAACAGACTTTAAAACAAAGACTATTACAAGAGACAAAGAAGGACACTACATAATGATCAAGGGATCAATCCAAGAAGAAGATATAACAATTGAAAATATTTATGCAACCAACATAGGATCACCTCAATAAATAAGGCCAATGCTAACAGCCATAAAAAGGTAAATCAACAGTAACACAACCATAGTAGGGGACTTTAACACCCCACTTTCACCAATGGACAGATCATCCAAAATGAAAATAAATAAGGAAACACAAGCTTCAAATGACACATTAAACAAGATGACTTAATTGATATTTATAGGATATTCCATCTCAAAACAGCAGAATACACTTTCTTCTCAAGTACTCATGGAACATTGACAAGGATAGATCATATCTTGGGTCACAAATCAAGCCTTGGTAAGTTTAAGAAAACTGAAATCGTATCTTTTCCGACCACAATGCTATGAGATTAGATATCAATTACAGGAAAAAAACGATAAAATATACAAACACATGGAGGCTAAACAATACGCTACTAAATAACCAAGAGATCACTGAAGAAATCAAAGAGAAAATCAAAAAATGCCTAGAAACAAATGAAAATGAAAACACGACGACCCAAAACCTATGGGATGCAGCAAAAGCAGTTCTAAGAGGGAAGTTTATAGCAGTACAATCCTACCTTAAGAAACAAGAAACACCTCAAATAAACAACCTAACCTTACACCTAAAGCAATTAGAGAAAGAAGAACAAAAAACCCCAAAGTTAGCAGAAGGAAACAAATCATAAAGATCAGATCAGAAATAAATGAAAAAGAAATGAAGGAAACGATAGCAAAGATCAATAAAACTACAAGCTGGTTCTTTGAGAAGATAAGAAAATTGATAAACCATTAGCCAGACTCATCAAGAAAAAAAGGGAGAAGACTCAAATCAACAGAATTAGAAATGAAAAAGGAGAAGTAACAACTGGCACTGCAGAAATACAAAGGATCCTGAGAGATTACTACAAGCAACTCTATGCCAATAAAAGGGACAACCTGGAAGAAATGGACATATTCTTAGGAATGCACAACTTTCCAAGACTGAACCAAGAAGAAATAGAAAATATGAACAGACCAATCACAAGCACTGAAATTGAAACTGTGATTAAAAATCTGCCAACAAACAAAAGCCCAGGACCAGATGGCTTCACAGGCAAATTCTATCAAATATTTAGAGAAGAGCTAACACCTATCCTTCTCAAACTCTTCCAAAGCATAGCAAAGGGAAGAACACTCCCAAACTTATTCTACGTGGCCACCATCACCCTGATATCAAAACCAGACAAAGATGTCACAAAGAAAGAAAACTACAGGCCAATATCACTGATGAACATAGATGCAAAAATCCTAGCAAAATACTAGCAAACAGAATCCAACAGCACATTAAGAGGATCATACACTATGATCAAGTAGGGTTTATCCCACGAATGCAAGGATTCTTCAATATATGCAAATCAATCAATGTAATAAACCATATTAACAAATTGAAGGAGAAAAACCATATGATCATCTCAATAGATGCAGAAAAAGCTTTTGACAAAATTCAACACCCATTTGTGATAAAAACCCTCCAGAAAGTAGACATAGAGGGAACTTACCTCAACATAATAAAGGCCATATATGACAAACCCACAGCCAACATTGTTCTCAATGGTGAAAAACTGAAACCATTTCCACTAAGATCAGGAACAAGACAAGGTTGTCCACTCTCACCACTATTATTCAACATAGTTTTGGAAGTTTTAGTCACAGCAACCAGAGAAGAAAAAGAAATAAAAGGAATCCAAATTGGAAAAGAAGAAGTAAAGCTGTCACTGTTTGCAAAAGACATGATAGTATACATAGAGAATCCTATAGATGCTACCAGAAAACTACTAGAGCTAATCAATGAATTTGGTAAAGTAGCAGGAACCAAAATTAATGCACAGAAATCTCTTGCATTCCTATACACTAATGATGAAAAATCTGAAAGAGAAATTAAGAAAACACTGCCATTTACCACTGCAACAAAAAGAATAAAATACCTAGGAATAAACCTACCTAAGGATACAAAAGACCTGTATGCAGAAAATTATAAGACACTGATGAAAGAAATTAAAGATGATACAAATAGATGGAGAGGTACACCATGTTCTTGGGTTGGAAGAATCAACATTGTGAAAATGACTATACTACCCAAAGAAATCTACAGATTCAATGCAATCCCTATCAAACTACCACTGGCATTTTTCACAGAACTAGAACAAAAAATTTCACAATTTGTATGGAAACACAAAATACCCCGAATAGTCAAAGCAATCTTGAGAAAGAAAAATGGAGCTGGAGGAGCAGGTTCCCAGACTTCAGACTATACTACAAAGTTAGAGTAATCAAGACAGTATGGTACTGGCACAAAAACAGAAATATAGATCAATGGAACAGGATAGAAAGCTCAGAGATAAACCAATGCACGTATGGTCACCTTATCTTTGATAAAGGAGGCAAGAATATACAGTGGAGAAAAGACAGCCTCTTCAATAAGTGGTGCTGGGAAAACTGGACAGCTACATGTAAAAGAATGCAATTAGAACACTCCCTCACAACATACACAAAAATAAACTCAAAATGGATTAAAGACCTAAATGTAAGACCAGACACTATAAAACTCTTAGAGGAAAACATAGGCAGAGCACTTCATGACATAAATCACAGCAAGATCCTTTTTGACCCACCTCCTAGAGGAATGGAAATAAAAACAAAAATAAACAAATGGGACCTAATGAAACTTAAAAGCCTTTGCCAGCAAAGGAAACCATAAACAAGACGGAAAGACAACCCTCAGAATGGGAGAAAATATTTGCAAATGAAGCAACTGACAAAGGATTAATCTCCAAAATTTACAAGCAGCTCATGCAGCTGAATATCAAAAAAACAAATAACCCAATCCAAAAACGGGCAGAACACCCAAACAGACATTTCTCCAAAGAAGATATACAGATTGCCAACAAACACATGAAAGAATGCTCAACATCATTAATCATTAGAGAAATGCAAATCAAAACTACAATGAGATATCATTTCACACCAGTCAGAATGGCCATCATCAAAAAATCTACAAACAATAAGTGCTGAAGAGGGTGTGGAGAAAAGGGAATACTCTTATATTGTTGGTGGGAATGTGAATTGGTACAGCCAATATGGAGAACAGTATAGAGGTTCCTTAAAAAACTAAATATAGAACTACCATATGACCCAGCAATCCCACTACTGGGCATATACCCTGAGAAAACCATAATTCAAAGAGTCATGTACCACATGTTCGTTACAGCTCTATTTACAATAGCCAGGACATCAAAGCAACCTAAGTGTCCATCAACAGATGAACGGATAAAGACGATGTGGCACATATATACAATGGAATATTACTCAGCCATAAAAAGAAACAAAAGTGAGTTATTTGTAGTGAGGTGGGTGGGCCTAGAGACTGTTATACAGAGTGAAGTAAATGCGAAAGAGAAAAATAAATACTATATGCTAACACATATACATGGAATCTTCAAAAAAATAAAATGGTTCTGAAGAACCTAGGGCAGGACAGGAATAAAGACGCAGACGTAGAGAATGGACTTGAGGACATGGGGAGGGGGAAGGGTAAGCTGGGACAAAGTGAGAGAGTGGCATAGAGTTATACACACTACCAAATGTGAAATCGATAGCTAGTCGGAAGCAGCCTCATAGCACAGGGAGGTCAGCTCGGTGCTTTGTGACCACCTAGAGGTGTGGGATAGGGATGGTGCGAAGGAGACGCAAGAGGGAGGAGATATGGGGATATATGTGTATGTATAGCTGATTCACTTTGTTATAAAGCAGAAACTAACACATCATTGTAAAGCAATTATACTCCAATAAAGATGTTTTTTTAAAAGCATACTTTAGTAAACAATCTTTAAGAATGTCAAAGTAAGTAAACAAAAATTCAGAATATCAACCTATTAACTGACACATGCACAACGAGCATCTCCTATGGGTTCAATATTATATCCAAGTCATGGCTATAAAAAATGTGTAACCAAGTGTGAGTCACACAAACACACACCCAAAAATACACATAATATGAGGGAGTTTATGAGTAAGGATTGAATGGGGCATGCTACAGATTCAAAATAAGAGTCCAGGGCTTCTGTGGTGGCACAGTGATTCAGATTCCGCCTGCCGATGCAGGGGACACGGGTTCGTGCCCCGGTCCGGGAAAATCGCACATGCCGCGGAGCGGCTGGGCCCGTGAGCCATGGCTGCTGAGCCTGCGCGTCCGGAGCCTGTGCTCCGCAACGGGAGAGGCCGCAGCAGTGAGAGGCCCGCGTACCGCAAAAAAAAAAAAAAAAAAAAGAGTACAGAGAAGTGGGAGCTCAGAGAGGACCACATAACCTGCAAAGGCCTCCAGGCTTCATCAAGATGTTATAAACAGGGAGGACATTTTTTTAAATTAAAATGTTTAACCTAGATAACAGGTATGAAGATAGAAGTTTATGGGCCAAGGCAGAAATCAATTTGATACGTGTATGTTTAAAAATAGGAGGAAGTAAAGCAAGATAAGCAGAAAGAGGGCAGGCTACGGGGACTTCTGAAGCTCAACGAACTAAGGAACCTTCCCAAGATCACATAGCCAGTGAGGGCCTGAGCCAGGATGCAGCCCACCAGCACTGTTGCATTAATTGTTCTCACCCCCCACCTCAGATATATTTTATAAAATTTGCAGTTATGAAAAAAATTGTTGCCAAAACAAACAGCTATATTTGTAGGTTAATGGTTCCATCATCATGAAAGCATTTTCTTCAACTTTCTTCCCATATTATGGATCTTCTCCTATCAGATTTTCATCCACCAGGTTCCCATTGGGCAAGAATCTCTTTGTCCCCTCCTCATCTTTGTTGGGTGCTGCTCCAACTAAAGAGCATCCCCTCCTTATTCCTGGTTTCTGAACGAATTCTAACTTCTCTTCAATGATAAACTCCCAGAACGTTCTACTGTCTGTCTCAGTTCCTCTAAACCCACACCAATGTCTCCTTTCTCTGAATCGTTCTAGTGTTTACAATTTGCACCACATGCTTGAGCTCTTAATTATATATTATTTTGTATTGTTCTCTAATGTTTATGTCGCTCTGATTTACAATATCTTACTAAAAACACCATATATACAGGAATCACATCATATTTTTTTCTGTGTTTGCCATAACTCTAGATACATATTATTTACCTTTATTACTCTTTCC